>NW_027186473.1:1344985-1388632 GCF_028583685.1 Petaurus breviceps papuanus
GAATTCATTTATACTTTTAAAAATTATTGAGTTCTCAAACCTTTTGGTCTCGGGACTCCTTTGCACTAAAAAATTATTGAAGAATCCATTTATACTTTTAAAAACTATTGAGGACCCTAAAGAACTTGTGTTTATGTGAACTTCTACTGGACCATCTACTATTACTTCAATAGAAGACCCGTGTCTCCCCTGAAAAAAAGCTAAAACTTATAATAATTTAAAATATTAATTTATTTAAAATAACAATAATAAACCTATTGCATGTTATTATTAATAATATTTTAAAGAAGAATTTTCTAAAGAAAAATTATTTAGAAGAGTGATATCGTTTTGCATATTTTTGTAAATCTCTTTAATGTCTAGTTTAATAGAAGACAGCTGTATTCTCATAGACTGCTGAATGCAATCTATTATGATACATTGCTTTGGTTGACATATATGAAGAAAAATCCAGTCCAAAATGGACAGTAGTTGGAAAAGGGAGCATTTTAATAAACAAATAACATATTAATATTATGAAAATAATTTTGACCTTGGGAGGATCTTGGAAACCCCTCCCCCTCTGAGAACCACTGTAGTAGGCCATTCCTACATCAACCCATTCCTAGACTAGTTAGTGGGAATTCTCAGCTGCCCCCTTTAGTGGAGGGAAAGCCAAGGAAGTAAAAAGAAGTTCTTCACTTCAGTCATAGAACTGAGTTCTCAGCTGAAATACTGTAAACTAATCACTTTAAGAAAACTTTGGAGCATTCCTGCTTACATACGTAACTTGATGATTCTGTCATTCAGACTTAATCTGAGCAACTTTAAGAATCTTTTTTTCCACCAAAATCACTGAGCAGTAGGTAACGAATACATGCTATGGTCTGATTAAGAAAACTCACTGAGGTATATTATTATTAAAGTGAGATCCAATTTTTCTGAAATGCTTTTTCCTTTGCTGAAAAACGTGGTACTTGCATGCTGTGAGGTCCCTTGTGAACCAAATCAAATGGAAACACACCCTAGGCGTTGGTGGTAGAAACAACAGAAGAAAAAATACTATGGCCTTATGTTTGCCCCTTTTCCTCCCCCCACAGTGAAAATATAGTTTGTTTTAAAATTGTTTATCTAATCGTTGTGACAAATATTTTTCCTTATTAAGCATCTTAGCTATTTTCTAAAAAGTTGTTTGGTGATTTTTAGACCCTAAGTGATTTTCTAACTATGGCTGTTTTTTTTTCTTTTCTTTTTGGAAGGCAGTTGGGGTTAAGTGACTTGCCCAAGGTCACACGGCTAGTTTTTTGTGTTAAGTGTCTGAGGCCGGATTTGAGCTCAGGTCCTCCTGACTCCAGGGCCGGTGCTCTGTTCACTGCTCCACCTAGCTGCCCCCTATGGCTGTTTTTAAAAGGTCAATTTGAAAATGCTTTGTCCACTTTGTATTCCGAGGAGGTGGATGAGAACAGTTTTTGGCCACTTCTCATTCTTGCTTAAATATATCAAGTCAGACCATCTGATTGCAACAGATTGTACTTAGTGCTTCTTCAGAGTTCTGTTAGCAGGGGATATTATAGGACTCTGTGTATTTATCAGTCTCTTCTTTTTCCCCAGTGCCATTGTTACTCCAAATTAGGAAGCAGACTGCCCTTTTTCCTTCCTTTTCCCCTTCCACACGAATGTCAGTCACATTCTTTGGTAGTTGGCAGAGCCTCTCTGTGTGGAGAGAGCAGGTAGAAAAGATGAAGTGAGAGAAACCAAACTGATATATACTGAGCTGGCAAACGTGATTCAATCATCACATGGAAATCATAGAGCTTACTAAAATGTGTGAGGTCAGAGGAACATATGCACTCTAAAGCGAAAGAATCCAAAGTCACTGAAACCTTTTTTTATCCACTCTTCTCCGTAATCACTGAGTTCCACCTGCAGAAGGGATGGGCAGAGGTGCCATCACCCCAAGGAACTTGTTGAGACTTTAGGACTGGTGTGACCCTAATACCCGTTTCCTGCTACTTGCATCTACATTTTCTTCCTTATTCGGATCGGTCCTTCCTCTCTTCCCTATTTTCCTTTACCTATTCCTCCTATTTCACATCCCTTCCCATTCTCTTTGCTGACTGCTCCAGTCTCTCTACATGCCATCCTTATTGACCAGGAGGAAGGAGTCAGTGCTCTCCTGGCTCCTGGTTTCCAGGAACAGACCCTTTGAAGTTCACACCACCTCTTATATAAGTGTTTATTGATGTCCCTGTCAGTGGATGAGAGTAGCCGCTTCTTTAATCTTCTGATCTCAGGGTCACTCTTCCCTCCCTGGGCAATGAGCTCAGTACCTTTACAGTCTTTCCTCCTCAACCTTTGCCTTCATCCTTAGTGACATCAATATTTGCTTTATTATCTATTTGAAGCTAACATCTTTGAACACCCTGGACTCTGTTCACATCCGCTTTTCATGTAACTTCTCCTACCTCTCCCTCTGCCATAGCCACCTATGGGGATGGTCACACTTTAGACCTCACTGTCGCCCCTGTTCTCTGAGATCTTGAGTTCTGTGATTACTCTCTGTTCAAAATCTCCTTTTTTTTTGTTTTGTTCTCCTTCCTCCCCCCTGCCCCCCCCCCCCCCGAGGAATAGAAATGTGGGAGGGAGGAGACCTGGCACAGAGAACACTCTGACCACAGGTGCAGTCACACTGGGAGAAGGGTGCAATCCAGACTTTGAAGGTGGGCTCTGCAGGAGGAACCATGAAAATGGAAGGTGAGGAATGGGTGAATAGGGCAGGAGAGGCTTGAGTCATTATTGTAGGGCAAAAAAGTACCCGCTCCTGGGGAGGAAGTTTTCCTATGCTCAGAAACCTCCCACAAATCTCTGTTTTCCATGGGTTAGTTATAGATCTGCTTCCCCCTCTCCCATTGCTTCTCCCATCACTGAATCTGGTCTATGTCACAATGATCTTCAGAACTCCATTCTTCTCCTCATTCTGTTGCTTGCATTCTGGCTTCACAGTCTCAGGGGAGGAGAACCTGCAGCCCTAAGGCTACATGTGAGCCTCTAGGTCCTCAAGCATGACCAAACATGGATTCAGTCAAAGGGCCATGCTTGAGGACCTAGAGGGCCACATATCACCTCAAGACCTCAGGTTCCCAGCTTCTGGCTCTAAATCTTGGACTGTATCATTTAAAAAAGGCTTATCCTCCATTGTTCCCCACTCTCTCCTATTCTGCTAATTCTCATCCCTCTCTCTTTCACCATCTGTCCTCTCTGCATCTTCTCCCAAGCTATTGCTGACTGCTGAAGGAGGCCATGAAGGTATGTGTCCTGGGCCCACTACAAGTGCATATCATCTCATCTCAAGTGAGAGACCACGGCTGTACGGCATTTGCTTTATTGGTCTACAACTCACTCTGTCTCACATTGGCAATTTCAGACCTTCTGCTGTTGTCCTCAAGCCCCAGGTCTACTCTCACCCTCTCCTTCAGCAAACGACCTTCCCTCCTGCTTGACTGAGAACGTTAAGACTCTCTGTTGTGACTTTCCTCATCTCTCTTCTTTCTCATCATCTTGACCTTTTAGCAGCATTCAGTACTGTTGATAACCTCCCTTCTCTTTAGTGCTCATCTTCTCCTAAAGCTGGCACCTCACCCTAGTTTTCTGGTTTGCCTTCTTGGGTTCTACCTTCACAGCGTTTCTTAGGCTTGTCCTCTCCATACCTGTGACCCTCCCCAACTTTCACCTGGACTATTATAATAACCTTTTCATTGATGTCCACGTTTCTATCCCTTCTCTCTCTAATACATTCTTCAAACTGCCACCAAAACAGGCTTTCTGAAGCATGGGTCTGCACAGGTCTGTGACTTTCCTGCTCAGAAACCTTTGGCAGCTTTCCTGATCCTCCTTGAGAATAACGCCTTCCTTCTGTTAACCGTAACCAGTCTGTCCTGCGTATAACTTGTATATACAAGTTGTCTCCCTCATTAGGCTATGAGTTTCCTGAGAGTAGGGACTGTATTTAGACTATTCCTAGTTCTTTTTTTTTTTTTTTTTTTGCTTTTTGGAGGGCAGTTGGGGTTAAGTGACCTGCCCAAGGTCACACGGCTAGTTTTTTGTGCTTAAGTGTCTGAGGCCGGATTTGAACTCAGGTTCTCCTGACTCCAGGGCCGGTGCTCTACTCACTGAGCCACCTAGCCGCCCTCTATTCCCAGTTCTTAGCACAGTGCCTGGTATATAATACATGTTTATTAAACAACTATATAGTATAATCCATAGAGTGTTGTACTTGGAGCCAGAATGACCGGTGTGACCTTGAGGAATTGACTTAAGCCTTCTCATCCATGATTTCCTCATCTGCAAAAAAATAATGTTGTCTCTTGATTGTTTTTAAGCAATTGGGGTTAAGTAACTTGCTCAAGGTTACACGGCCTGTTATTTTGTGTGGGTGCCAAATATCTGAAGCCGGAACCGATCTTGGGTCTGGCACTCTTATTCACTACGCCACCTGGCCACCCCAGTCTCTTGGTTGTTGTTAAGTATTTTGCAAATCTCAAGGTGCTGTCTAAATGCTAGTTGTTTACAGATTTCTCAAACCCCATTTCCCATTTCCTTTTGCTCCTTCAGAATGTTCCTCATACCTGGAATTCCTTCATTATCTCCATCTCCCAGGCTCCCTCTTAAGAGTCTCTTCAGGAAGGAGCTACCTTCTCCATAAAGTCTTCCTCCAGCCTTTTCTCCTCCCCAGTTGAAAATAATTTCTTTGACCTCAGATTCTCCTGGAGTTAACTACTTCCCTCTTTTGTCCCTGCCTCACTCTAGGTTATGTTATAATTGTGCACACATTATTTCTCACCAGTAGACTAGAAGAAATTCTTTAAAGAGGCCTACCATAGATGTTTTTCAGCACTATACCCCAAGTACCTAGCAAGCACAGAGCCTTCAATAAGTGTGGGTTGAATTGAATTCCATTTGCCAATCCCTCCTGTGTCTTTGGAAAATCAAAATGAGTTGAATTTTCATGTCCTATTACTTTTATTTTATTGAGAACCAGTTGCATGTGAAACCACTGTGAGGGCTGTGGTGGGAAAGGAATTAGATTTTTTTATTCCTTTTCTCAAGGAGATTATAATTTAGCAAACCATGGAATTATTTTCTCTTAGTTACCCCATAGACCATAACAGTTCAACATTGTCTTGGCAAAGATTCTAGAATGGTTTGCCATTTCCTTCTCTAGTAGAATAGGGTGTACAGAAGTTAAATGACTTGCCCACGGTCCCACAGCTGGTAAGTGCCTGAAGGAAGATTTGAACTTGGGTCTTCCTGAGTTCCAGGCCCCATTTTACTTCCCTTTAAAATAATCTGTAACAATTTTCAAGTTTAAATTTTACATCAGTCATTCTATAATTTTCTTTGTTGTGTGATTTAAAAAATCGACAATAATGATGATCCTGATGAGGATTTTATTTGACAAGTTTGAAAGTCTAAATAAGTTATTCCCTAACTTTGGGCCAGATCCTTGTGCCAGTCTGACAGATGTACACATGAAAATTACTTGAGAATAAACAGTACAAGGGGGAAGGAAACTACAGAGTAAGATCATCTATTTTAAAGCCAAAGGCTACTTGCATCTTTTGATCTGAAGTATCCCTACCCTGACTTTCTTCTATTAGAATGGATAAATTGAGAATTTCTGATGTCCACCTGGCACTCAGCCCCCACCTGTGGGTGACTCCAAGAAGCTGCAGCATGTGCAGTAGTGGCCACATCCCAATAAACTAATTTTGGCAGATGGGCTAAACCAGGTTGAGGGTAACTGATGGGTAACCCATTGGTAACTTGGGAAGAGATCTACCCCAAGCATGGGAAGACTTCCCTGGAAGGAATGGGCAGATGAGAACAATTTGTTCCAATAGCCACAAAGCCAGCTGAGCCTTTGCTTTACTGTGGAGGGCTTAGAGCTTGGGTAGACATGGAAGACACCAGCGCCATCCACTGCATCCTGAGCCATCGCCCGTCATTCTGACTTTTGCCTTGCCACAGGACGCTGGAAGAGAGAGTGCGGCTGACAACTTTGTTCAGTTCTGACTCACTTGAGTTCAGTTCATAGGAAAGTCGAGACATCATCCCATACTCTCACTGGTCCTCTTGAGGATGAACAGCATTGCTTAAGGAAGTACCCCATTGATTGACTGAATTTATGCCATTCTGAATGAAGGAGAAATACTGTCAGTCTGTATAAACTGGCATGGAGTTCTTTTGTTTTGCTTTTTATTTACC
The DNA here is from genome assembly GCF_028583685.1 of Petaurus breviceps papuanus. Classification (NCBI taxonomy): domain Eukaryota; kingdom Metazoa; phylum Chordata; class Mammalia; order Diprotodontia; family Petauridae; genus Petaurus; species Petaurus breviceps. The sequence goes on from NW_027186473.1 coordinate 1,351,229, forward strand.
TCCTTAGGACCCTTTAGAATGAAAATACTTTTCTTTCTTCTCTTGATCCTTTGAGGAAAAGACTGTAAAATAATGACAGTTAGTATTCTCAAAATATAAAAGATCTTTCACAAAGACTAGCTTTATGGCAAGAAAGATTTTAGATTCAAGGAAAATGGTTCTTGGCTTTACATTGGGATCCACAGCCAGTGGAGGTTAAGGAGTCTGTTCTCTGAGAGCTTTACGATTTTCATCAGAGATATCCATCTGTTCCCAATCATTCCCTTCCTTTGAATCTCAGCCAAAATCCCACCTCCTGCCAGAAACCTTTCCCTGTTAGTGCTGTGTTGTGCTAGTGCCCTGTGTTGGATTATCTGCAGTTTATCTTGTTTGTAGGTAGTTGTTTGCATGTTGTCCTTCACGAGACTATGAGCTCCCGAGTGTAAAGACTTATTTTTGCCTTTGTATCCCCAGTATTTCGCAGTGTCTGGCAGGATAGACTGTAATGTATGCATCATTTATGAAGAACATACTTTGTACCAAGATCTCCATTGATTATCTCACTCCCCTTAAAATGAATGACCTTTTGTTAGGTAAGAACACATTATTGATCATTCAATCAGAAGTAGGTGTGAGCAAGGCCATAATACCTCAGAATTAGGGTTAGATTTCTTGGGGTTAAGCAAGAGTCTTCTTCAAACACTATGTGCAGAGTATTCTATCACATTTGGAATTATAAATGAAATAAAATCCAGGTGTGCATAACTTTTAAAGAAACCTAATATCAGAAAGTCCAGATTTGTTTATTTAACTGATATCAAATGAAAGATCCTTAGTAGCTTTACATCAGTTATTCAGATACCTCAGGTATTCAAAATGCAATTCAAATTTACCAAAAATAGTTTTTGTATTCAGCCTTTGGGGAAAACAGCCATTGAGTACAAAGTAAGCTGTAATTCTGTTATTCAACCTTAAGGCTCAGGGGAGCTAATGTGAAGTTTATTTGGGAGTATGGGATGACTAGCTGTTCATCTGTGGGATCCTTCATCTGTGAGATCTGGAGGTAGAGATGAAATCAGAGTAGGGTACTGAAGGGGAGTAGATCAGAGAGATGGAGACCAAGTAGATCGATATAACTGTCAGGAGGAAGTGGCAACCTCCTGAATGAGATCTTTGGGCTTCAAGCTAAAAGCAAGAAGATGTCCCTAAGGAGCTGCTGTTGCTGATGAGGTTGGCCTGCTTCCTCTCTTACCTTCGTAATGAGGAGCAATTATTTTAGTGCCAGCAGCAGACATGGAGAGAACAAAAAGAGACTACAGAGAATGGGAAGATGAGAGTAGGGATGGGTAGTTCACCAGAAAACCAGCCAAAAGTAAGCCAGTAAATCAGTATTTATTAAGTGCTGTATGCTAAACATCGTTCTGTGTGCTGAGGACACAAAAAGAAAAAAGGCAAAAGACAATCTCTGCTCTCAAGGAGCTCCCAGTCTAATGGGGGAGACGAGCTGCAAACATTTAAATCCAAATATGCTATAGACAGGACAAATTAGAAGTAATCAACAAAGCAAAGGCTCTGAAACTAGGAGGGGTTGGGAAAATCTTCCTTTGAAAGGTGGGATTTTAGCTGGGACTTGAAGAAAGCCAGGGAAACCAGGAAAGAATGATGAGGAGAGAGAGCATTCCAAGCATGGGGAAAAGCCAGAGAAGATGCCCAGTCAAGAGATGGAAAGTCTGTTGAAGGCAAGGCAAGGAGGCCACTGTCACTGGATCCAAAGTATGTCTTAGAGGCTGTAAGGTATGAGAAAACTGGAAAATCAGAGGGAAAGAAGGGGGGATATTCAAGAGATGTTGCAAAATTGAGATTGATAGGCCTTGGCAACAGGTTGAACATGAAAATCGAGAGATAGTGAAGGGTTGAGGATTAGCCTGGGGCACTGGGGATATGGTGGTGCCCTTGATTGATGGTAATAGGGAAGTTTGGAACGGGGGAGCTTTTTTTGGGGAAAGATAATGACTTTCGTTTTGGACATGTTGAGTTTAAGATGTCCAAGGGATACAGACTTGAATTAATCAGTGTTGGTGAGGCTGTTAGAAGACACGTATAAATACATACCAGCAGATCTATGAAATGGCTCATCTGTTTTGTAAAACAATTTGGAATTATAGAAGAAAAGTTTAGTATTAAGCTGTTTGTATCCTTTGAACTAGCTCAGAATGAGTATAAATAGGAGTTGCTCTGGACAGAAACTCTAAGGGCCCTCCCCCTCCCAGATTAATTCTTTTGTGAAGGCAAAATAGACCATCTTTTGCCTCAATTCTTACCTGGCCTTTAATCACTGAATGGGTGTTGCCACAGACAAACTGGGTCCTGGAAAAGACCTTAGCTTAAAAAGGCCAGGGTCTTCCTCTTCATATGGGGCCATAATCAGTCATACTGACCTACGGCTTGCCACTGGACTCTGATGACTCTGGAGAAGATAGTGAGACTGAAGACTTTGCACAGCCCTACTTCACTTAAATCAGTTCAAGATACCACCCTTCTTATGTCATTGGTCCTCTTTGGGAACAAAGGGTAAAAAACAACAGGCACCTGAAGGGTATATACTTTGAGGAGTTTAGTGACAGAAACAAAGAGACCTTGATATAATGATATTTTTCCTGCCCAGGAATCTTTTTGTTTGACTGATGCTGGTAAATGGGGTTAGATGGTTTTAATTCTGTTTTATCACATGTACCATCAAAAAGGCAGGATGGATTGGAGTCAGGAAGATCTGGATTTGAATCCTACTCATTAGCTCTGTGGAACTGAGCAAGTCACTGAATCATCAGTAAAATGAGGGGGGTTCCCAATATAGAATTCCATGATCTGCACAGAAAAAAGAGGAAATCACACATTTTAGTGAATGATTTTGAGGGGATTGTGGCACATCTAAAGGGAAGTCTCCTGGAAGCAGCTGGAAATATGGGTCTCTAGTTCAGGTGTTATGCAAAGGCTGTTGGTGTAGCTTTGGGAATAATCAGTATAGTAGTGATTGTTGAAGGTATAGCTGTGGTTTGACTTTCTGAATGAAGTGTAGTAGAAGAAGAGAAGACTAAAATCTCTTCCAGACAGATCTAAACTGATCCATGTTCAAGGACACTAGGAATTAGGTGACAGGGATAAGAACAAGAGCCAAAAGGATGTCATGGTTATCTTAGAGAAACCTCAGCCCAAGAGGCAGAAGTGAGCAGGGGGATTGAGAAGACATGCAGAATGAGGCTGTGAGGAGGAGGGGAACAAGATGGCAAAGTGAATGAGATAGAATCAGCAGTGAAGCTCAGCTTTTTTTTTTTTTTGCTTTTTTAAAAATTTATTTTTATTTGTTTTTCTTTTTTTATTTTCTTTTTATTATTTTTTGAAGCTCTGCTTTTTAAAAAATGGGAAGTTGTTCAATGTTTGAAGTCAGAAGGAAAGGAACCAGAGAAAATAGAGAGTTTGAGGTGTGGTAGAGGAAGACACTGTATAGAAGCAAGATCCCTGGGGTGGCCAGATCACAAATGGAAAGATTTGCTTTAGAAAAGGGGATGGACTCCCCAACACATCCCAGACTTGTGGAAAGGGTGATGGGATAGATGTTGATAGAATTTATTGAGCAAGAGGAGGTGCTTGTAGGGTCAGCTAATACCAGATGGTGTTGGTCAACAGCTGTGAACAAAGGTGGGGGACAAATGGTTGAGGGAAGTACTGAGAGCTCAAGGAGACAGAAGGAAGAAGAATCTTTGGGAATCAAGGGAGTTGGAGAGAGATGATGAATTGATTTGCCAGTGATACATAAGAAAGGGCAACACAACTTGACTTTCAAGAAATAAGAAAATATGTACTTTTACATCTATTACAATTTACCTACGAAATTATGCTGATTGGTGTCATTCTTGTAAAATTTATGAAGCATACCTAAATAAAACCTTTTCCAGTATAAAAATTCTGAAATCTCAATTTGGACTTTTAAATTTTAAACATTTATACTACATTTTGAGGAAACCATATTCCTCCAAATGTTTGTATTCTCTTAACAATTTAGAGATAAAATATGTATATTTGACAAATTTATCCCCAAACCTTCACTTTTTTTCCTTTTTTTTTAGCATTTGAAACACTTTTTCCAGTGTGTGGTATTTTGTTGGATCATGGGATCTACTAGTTAGAGCAAGTACTGTGATTTTCTGACTTAACACATTGTAATGTTAATGGCATATGAGATTTTCCTGGTTCATTAAGGGAAGATTGCTTAGGGGAGGCTTGCTTTGTAGGAAGGCTTTCACACCTTTTGCTAATTTCTAATTAGACACTGAGTTACATGGCTTCTGGCTATGAGAAGTGTATATATATTCTGAGTTGATATTTTGCTATGGGGGCTTGCTTATTGAGGAGGATCTTGTGATTCCCTGGTCGAGATTCTGAGTGGCTGTATGTTCAGAGCTCCCCCACTGCTCAGATGTAAAGGCTCTTTCGATCCAGGGATGTATGTAAAGTGTAAAGTTGATTCAGGCAGTAACAGTCAACCCTGTCTGTTGGTCTTTATTTCTCTGCTTGTATTTTATCTGAAGTTCAGGGAGCTGACTTTTCCCCTGAACTAATGAATGTAATTAAACAAAGATTGTTGACCCCTTAAACAGCTATCTTTCCTAGTAAAGCAAATCTAAGAACCTATACAGCAGCCAAACCTGGGTATGCTGGTGTGGTTGCTGCTACAGACATATGCATGTTATCGTATAAATTGGTCATGTTAAAATAGTTGCCCAGGTGAGTAGGATGGTCCTATGGTCAGAACAACTTTTCTTCTCTCACCTTTGCTCCTCCTTGGGATTTCCCTGCCCTTCTCTCTTTCCCTACTAGGCCTGCTGTTGCTTAACTCACTTACACTCCATCACATGCCATCTCTACTTCTCACCTGGTGTTAGGAGGGGGGTGGGGTGGGATTTGTCCACCTTATGCAAAGTTATTGCTCTCACCATCCCTCCATGCATACCCCTCAAAGCTGATGTGTCAATCCTTTGAAATTGTTTTTGGAGACTTTGATTTTATTTTTTTTAAGATTTTGAAAGGTGGCTGGTGATTCCTTAGACAAATAGGCAGTACGATGGTTGGTGATGGACTTGGAAACAAGATGAATTTACATTCTGACTCAGTTTCTGAGTAGCTATGAGACCCTGGGTTAGTCAGAATCAGTTTTCTTATCTGAGAAATGGGGATAAAAACATCCCCTACCTCCTCTGGTTGTTGTGAGGACCAAATGAGGTAACATCATTTGTTTTGTAAACCACCAAATGCTATCTATATAAATGCCAGTTATTATTAATATTAAGGACAGCTAGGCAGTGCAGTGGATAGAGTGTGGGGCCTGAAGTCAGGTCCGTTGTCTGGAGTTCAAAACTGGCCTCAGACACAGTAGCTATGGGACCCTGGGCCAGTCACTTAATCCTGTTTGCCTCAGTTTTCTCATTTGTAAAATCATCTAGAGAAGGCAATGGCAAACCTCTACAGCATCTTTGCCAAGAAAACCCCAAATGGGCTCATGAAGAGTTAGACATTACTAAAATGACTAAGCAACAACAAATTATTAATACTAATAAATAGATAGGACTTTATTATGGGTGCCTTTTACCTCAAGCATGAGAAAACATTGTGGCTTAAATATAATAGGGTTTGTTGGAGAAGGGCATTAGAAAAGAAGGATACGTGGATCCTGGTGCCTGCTAAGGTAAGGATGCAAGGATCCATCCGTGAGTTGCTCATCAGTGAAATCCTGGACCGAAGTGGCTTCAGGCCATGGTGGGAAAGAGGAAGCTGATCAGTGACCCATTGAGAGGCTTTGACCACTCCTCCTCGCTGAGTGGCTGGCTGCCCCTGGGTTATCTCACATCAGAGGCTTTTTTTCAAGTCTAAACTCCTGATAGGAAACATGGTTTCATTCTCTATACCTAGTTTAGTACATGGCACCTTAGTAGGTGTTTGATAAATAACTGATGAGGTAGAGGGCCAGGAAGGGGTTTCCTACCTCAGATATCACAGGCAAAGAGTTTCCAATTCTCAAAACTGCATGAGGAATAGAAGTTTCTAGGCAGATTTTGGGTCTTTCGGACTTGGAGGTGGAGTAGTAATACCAAGGAGAACCCGTGTGTTGAAGAGATAGAACTTGTAAGAAAAGATAGACCAGGAAAGGCTGAGGGTTTCTAAAGTTGTCCATCCCTTTTTAACTCCCTTCCTACTCCTCACTGTATCTCTAGGTCCCTCAGTCTCTGTCATTCTCTGCTCTACTGAGATTTCAGCCCCAAGCCAATAACAGTGGCTTGAACCTATGAGTTCTTACTCATAATGTCAGGGGCTTATAGGGCAAGGGAATCCCCAATCCTCCTGAAGCAGAGTGGGCTGGGAAAAAAGACGTGTTCTTGGTGTCTTGCATGGGCATTCAGATTCTATGATTCTGATCGAATAGGGGTTAAATGGGATTGTGTGGATCAGACTGGTAAAGGGAACCAGCTTTGAAGCCAGAGGATCTGGGTTCAAATTCTGGCTCAGCCACTGGATCTTGGTTGAGTCTTTTAGTCATTCCAAACCTTAGTCTCCTTAATCTGTAGGATGATAGGCTTAGAATAGATAACCTTTAGCTATCCTTCTGTAGGTACATCTGTGATCTGAGGAACTTACCATGTATAATGTTCTTCTGGAAAATAAAAATTATATAATGAGATTATTGGATTATAGTTTAGTACCCTTAGTTAACAGATGAGAAAATTGAGAGCCGGAGAGGTAGAGACTTGGAAGTCAGAGGACCCAGGTTTAAATGTTGGCTGAGCCATTTAATAGCTAGTCCTGTGGGCTGGGGTAAGTCACCCCCATGGACCTCATTTTTCAAATGAAGGGACCTAAATGATGACCTCTCTGGGCCATCTGTCTGTAAATCTATTTTCCTATGAACTCAAACAGCTTCCTCCATTTTTCACAGTGGTTTTCCTAAAGGCTGGCTATCAGGGAAGGGGAAAGGCAGCGAGGGAAAGAAGGGAAAACTTAGATATTACAAAACAAAATTATGTAAGTTAGTGAATATTTTTTAAAAGTCTTTTACTTCCATGCCTTGGGCTAGGAGAGGGAGGGGAAGCCTAGAGAAATTTAAGCAAGGTCATGCAGGTAGTACATCTCAGAGTCAAAATTTGAACCCAGATCCTCTCACTCCCAATCCTACACTCTTTCCTGTGATCTACAAAGCCAAATAACTATTCTGAATAACTGATTCATGTACAACCTTTTAATTAAGCTGTTACCTCTATTGGGCAATTTGTTCTCATTTATTTTCATTTTAAACCATTTTTGCATCTTCAATTTATCATTGAACTATAGTTTCTCAGAGAGTATTGATTTGTGTTGATTCTGGAAGGTAAATTAGCATATTTCTTTACTAAAATTTGCATAACATAATCATCCTTGAGGCTAGGGTAACTAATTCTCGGTCCTAGTTCTGACCTTTCCAGCTATGACATAATAGTGAAGGTTGCCAATTAATTAACATTTATAGTCATATTATACAATGTGTTATATTGTAAACACATAATAAAAGACATTGCCTTGAAGTTATGTTATGGACTGGGTTACACTGTGGTTTTCCTTACTATAGTCATCTTAAAAAAAGGAAAAACAAAAGGTCTGTTTAAGTTCGTTTGTTTCAATGATGTCAGTATCTGGTCACTTAAACATGTCATTTAAACTGACAAAACTCTGAGAAATAATGTAACTGATGGATCTCTCCTTGAGAATACAGATAAACTTCCTACCAACTAATCTGCTAAAAGAGAGTGATGACAGACAGACGATGTTCTCCAGGCACAGGAGAGAGCATTTCCCCTATTCTGCAAGGGGCCACCTCTTACTTCAAAGGTTTCATAAATGATCCTTGCACTTGAGATCTTTCCTGACCAATGGAGTTTGAGACAATTCTTGACCAGTAGCAAAAGTGTTTTAATTTGAGACTAAAAATATGTGGCACCACTCTCCCCTTTGGCTTGTTGTTTGTTTGTTATTAAAGACAAGAAACCGGCATCTGCTGGAAAGCTAAGGAGATTTTTACTTGACATTCAACACAGGCCTTGCCCTTAAAGTGCTGATAGTCTAGATGAGGAGATACAAGGCAAATTAAGGACCGGACTAGGATACAGAAAAATTAAAAGTTTGAGTAGCTATAAAGTGGAGATTAATTAATGCAGCATGCCACTGTGGTGCCTTCTTGCCCCGCATCACCAGCGTGGGCATCAGGAGAAAGACATAAAATGAACAACTTGTTCAAAGGAGCTGATAACTAGATTTTCCGTTTATTCTAATTATATTCCATCCCAGCATCTCAAAACACACACACACACACACACACACACACACACACACATACCTCATTCTCATTCTCTCTCTCTCACACATTCATTCTTCCACACACACCCCTCCCCCCCCCCCCCCCCCCCCCCAGCGCCATCCACTTTCTATATTGAAAGGCAATATGGCAAAGTGGATAGAGCCCTAGTCTTAGAAACAAGAAAACCTGGGTTCTAATCCCAGCCAAGACCTTTAGTTGTATGAACCTGGGCAAGTTACTTAATTCTTCCACAGACTCAAGTTTCCCCCTGGGCAAAATGAGGGTGATAATAATATCTGTCTCTAGGGTTATTGTGAAGATCACAGTAATAGTAAAAAAGTACTTTGCAAACCTTAAAACTCCATATAAATATTAGCTAGTTATCTAGTAAGTGCTTAGTAAATATTTTTCGAACGAATAAGCTGGATATAATGAGGCTTGAATGAAACAAACTATGCTGTAGGCTGAATTTAACCAAATCCACGAAAGCAGAAAGCCACATCAGACAGTACTCAAGAGAAACCACACTAGGTCTTTCTAACTGGAGGAAAGGGATTTGTGTTTATTTCTTCCCTCTTTGTTACCTGTTCAAGAATGAACAAGTCACTTAACTCTTTTGGGCCTCAGTTTCCTTATGTATAAAATGTAGAAATTAGACTAAATCTCCTTTTCGCTCCTTTTCAGCTCTAGAGCTATGATTTTAAGTTTTTATAAGAGTAGATAGACAATAAAAGTATTAAGAAAAACTGTCTAAATTTAGATTTAATTAATTCAGGCAAGACCACATGACTGGGGGAGAAAACATAGGCATAATACATTTTTTTCCATTCCTGGAATGTCACTAATAATTTCCTGGGCTATTGAATTACAGGAAAAATATTGAATTTCCTGATTAGAGAGAAATGTTGATACCTTTTTCTTTTTCTTTTCCAGCAAGTAACTGGCAGGAGTTTTGGTGACAGAGATTTTCGAACAGGACTAGAAAATGGCATCCTGCTCTGCGAGTAAGTAAAGATTTGAATTATTGCCATTAAAAGAGGAAAAAGAATCATATTCTTGTGGTCCCCAACACTTTTAAATTCCTGTTTGTATTGGTCTCATTGATACTCTGTGTGCTATAGCTATAGCTCTGGTATCAGACTTGTAAAGGTCTGGGCTCAAGTATAGTGGTAGAGGGCTTCCTTCCTGTCAGTGAACACAAGAAGGCACGAGAAATTAAGTCACGAGACAATCCAGGCTGGGATTTGAACCCAGGCCTTCCTGTCCCTAAGGTCAGTGCTCTTTCTTCCTCAGAAGAGGAATGAAATGAAATGAAAAGAGAGTTTACCTTCTGTGTTTCTTTCTCTTTTATCTCTGTCCTCTCCCTCATCTTTTCTCTATCTCATTTCCTCTGTTCTCTTCCTTCCTCCTTTCTCCTTCTTGTTTCTCAACCACCTTTTTCCTCCATTATTTGTCTTTTTTCTCTCTTTTCCTTTTCTTTCTCCTTTTTATTTCTTATTTCTTTGCTCTCCCATCATTCTTTTCTCTTCCACTCTCCTTTCTCCTCTCCCATCTCTCTGCCTCTGTTTTCCTCTTCTCTCTTCCTCTATGCAGTGGTCCACTCCTTGGTCAATGAACCGAATCATTTTTAGTGATTATAATTAACTCTGAAGCTAGTATTCATATTTTAATTTTATTTTCTTTGTCTCCCTCTCTTTCACTGATCATGTGTGCTATATCTTGGAATGTTGTAGTAAGGATGAGCTTGAAGTTTTTTTTCCCTTAATAAAACAGAATCCTATTTTTAAACTAATGAAATAAGCAGCAGCTGTAAAAATTTTAGGAGGGAGGATGTGAACTTCATCTGAAGTTGTTGAAGATTGGATTTAATAGTTACTATGATCTGGATGCTGATAATGGTTTAAAAATTTTTTTTCTTTTAAGAAACAAAACAAAACAAAAGCCACATTGAAATTCATAGTTTTGTCCTTGAAAAACTTTAAAAATATGCATCTTAACAAAACATGTTACACTCAACTCTATGCCACAGCAATTTGAAATAGTAATAGCAATTTCTGTGTGGTTTCTTTCCTTCTTCATTGGTCCCAGCTGCAGGGTGGGCTCCTTCCAATGTGCTTGTTATTAACAAAGCCTGCTTCTGTATATAGCACTGTCATCTTCACCAGATGCATGTCTTGCCTTCTGTTAATATACAGTCTTAGGTCATCAAGTAGATACCATATTTTAGGGATGCTCAGATGCTCATATAACTAGAAACCACAAATAGATCTATAATGAAGTTGAATTGGGTTCTATCATGTGCTGTTATTTCCAACTGAAAAGCTTGATGGCAAAATTCTTCACATTTATTACTAAACTCTCTCCCCTTTTACAACTTTACCACATTTTTTTGGAAACCTCATCTCTTGGCCTCTTTGAGAGACAGGCAGCTTTCTCAAATTGCAGGCCAAATTAAGATATTTGGAGATTCTTTCTACTACCTCGAGTCAGAGAATTATCAAATCCTGTTACTTTTTGAAGCACTTAATGGAGTTCCTTCTCTTATATACCACACCAGTCCAGAAAGACATGAAAACTTTTTGTCTTTTTAGTATAAATTTATCCATCTTCTAATTGAGATCCTCTTTCTCTTCTCTTGTGCCAAGTAAAAGGGAATGGATTGAAGATGGAGGAATTACAACTGGAAGGAACCTTGGTGACCATGTAGTTTAAACCTCCCTTTTGCAGATGAAGAAATTAAAGCCCAGAGAGTGAAAGTGATTTGTTGAAGGTCCCAGAGAAAGTGAGCATCAGCATTAGGATGAGAATCTGCCTAGTAATAGGAATTCTCACAAGTAGAGCCTTTCTTTTCTCTGTGTGAGGTGATCCTTTGGCAGAGTGGAGTCTTGGTCTCTTGGCAGCTTTATTTCTACCACTAAGGAACTCTGGTGGGCAGATAAGCCCAACTAGATGAAATAGTGGTGACTTTGAGACCAGAGGTTATGTGAACAGACCTACCCCACATTTGACCCTGAATGCTCAGGACCCTGTGCCCGAGAGTCTGAGAGTACCCCCAGAGGAGACCAAGTGTCCTTTCTGAGGATTGTAGCTTCTCTTTTCAGCATATATATCGCCATGGCAATATTCACAGCACCTATGGTGACTATGAATATGCTGGTGTAGTTCTGAATCACAAATTTTTTTTTCTTTTTTGGTCTTTATTAATTTGTTTACTTTTAGTTTACAAGATTCATTACCACAATTCCTTGAGTTTCAAATTTTCTCTCCCTACCCCCCACCATGGAAGTATATAATCAAGTATAGTATCTGAAAATACTTTTACATTAGGCATTAGTCAGGTTATAGAGAAGGATTGTAACAGATGGAATGAAGAATGGGAAAGAGGAAACAAAACCAAACAAGAAAACGAAAAAGGGCAGGTAGTTTGCTTCAGTCTGGGTTCAATCTCAGTTCTTTCTCTGGATGTAAACATCTCTCTCCATCACGAGTCTTTTGGGTTTGACTTATATCTCTGGATTGCTGAGAAGAGTCCGGTTTATCAAAGTTGGTCGTCACACAAACGTTGTGTCTATAATTGTGTACAAATTCCTCCTGGCTCTACTCTTCTCACTCAGCATCACAGAATCACAAAATTTAACAGAATCTCCATAGAGAAGATAGAAGCAAAACATTTCTTCAGATATCAGAAAACCAAATCTCAACACCAGAAAATTCAATCCATTTCAGCAACAAAGAATTTAATACACATTATCACTGCAGGGAGCAACACCATCCCAAAGCTTTCCCCCTACTTGGGCAAACAAACCTCACAATCCTAGTTGTCTGCCTGCCTGCATCCTTTCTCTCCCTCCACTCCAACTACTCTGACCAACTTCCTGCTCCACCCTTCAGCAAACTCCTCCCACCACAGGCTCCATGTGATTATATTGGGCCTATGAAGGGGCAGGGAAGATCTTCAAATTCCCATTCCCATTATGGCATACCAAGCCAGAAAGAAAGTTTTATGGTTCAATATCAAAAATGAAGGAGTTAAGTTTGAGATGTTTGGTCAGTCAATAAGTCAGTCAAACACTTATCAAGCACTTATTATGTGTCAGGCACTTTGCTAGGACAAGGTAAACTTGAAGTGATAGTATATCAAGGTAGAAATATCTTAAGGGCAGTTGGGAATGAGAAACTTGTGACACAGGTCAGGACTAGAGAACTATGTTTGAGAGTCATGTGCATATAAGTGGCAGCCTAAGCAGTGATGGGAGATGACATCCCAAGTGGATTCTGAAAAAACACCCAAAGCTTTGTGTCCTTTTGGGGACTCTCGACTTGCTCCATTGAATGGCACTTAATTCTTTAAATGGCTTCTCCTCCTCTTCTAGGTCCCAACATCATGTCCTCCACATTTTTGTTAATCCCTATGGTGCCCAACACAGTGGCTTGCCCATAGAATCTTGAATGAACCAACTAGTTGCTTTATGGTATGCTGATAATTTTAAAACAATGATTAAGTATTGTGAGGTGTTGCCTACAACTATTTTCTGCTTGATATCTGACTTAGATGGCTCTGTATTAAAAGGATCTTGGACTTAGATGATGATGACTCCTAGCCTAGCAAAATGTGCCTTCACAATACATTTTAAAAAGAACATGTTTCTTTTTAAATGATTGAGTGATTTCCCCACACTTATAATAACTCTCTCTTCTGATAAGAGCTTTTGAATTCTTCATTCCAGGACAAAATCCTCATCTGGACTTAATTCATTTCTTAATTTACTTGCTGCAGTTTTTTTTTCTTAAATCATCTCTTATTTCTTTCAAGATTAACTGATTTGATTTCCAGAGAGAAAATTCCTCTTTCTCTAATTCTGTAAATATAACAGTATTTCTCGCATTTCAGTGTTTGACCTTTATTTCTTCCACTCTCATCATCCATACCTTTAAAGGTCTCAACATACTATTCATTCTTTGTCTCTCTTCTCTATCAGATACAAAATCAAATACAAAATATGAGTTGGGAGGGACCCAAGTCCAACCCAAACAGATTCCTTCTTTCCTCCCTTCCCACACAGATAAGCATTCACTATTTGAAAAGCACTATGATTTAGTAGAAAGGGATTTAGAATCAGACCAGACAGGTTGAAATCCTCCCTCTTTTACTTTTCAGCTGCATATCCTCATTTAACTTCTAGGCCTTAGTTTTATCATCTGTGTAATGAGGGGTTGTTGCCTTCAGGGCTTCATTAACTTTTTTTTAAATTTTTTTAAATTGAATGCTTTATTAACTGCTAGTTTACATCATTCATTTCCACAAGATTTTGAGTTAAAAATTTTCTCCCCATTTTTCCCCTACCCACCACCCCAAAATAGCAGTCCCACATGATATCCCCTCCTCCAATCTGCTCTCTCCCATATCTTCTCCCATAACCCCTTCGACTTTTCCAGTAGGGCATGGTGGATCTCTGTGCCCCAGTGCCTGTATATCTTATTTCCCAATTACATGTAAAATAGTATTAATAATAGTATATATATATATATATTTTTTTTTCCTTTTTAAACATTTTATTTTAAAACTTTGAATTCCAGATTCATTCCTTTCCTCCCTTATCACCTACCCTTACTGGGAAGATAAACAATTCAGTATAGGTTGTACATGTGTAGCTATGCAAAACATTTCCATAGTGTACATTTCCAGCAAAAGACTGACTATATTTCCCTCCCTCCTGTCCCACCTCCCACTTGTTCTATTCTCTACTTTGATCCTGTCCCTTTTCAAAAGTGGGTACTTCCAACTTCCCTACCCCCTAGCCTGCCCTCCCTTCCATTATCCCCCTGTTATCCCCTTCCCCCCTACTCTCCTGTAGGGTGAGATACCCTATTTAGTGTGTATTTCATTCCCTCCCCAAGCCAAATTCAATGAGAATAAGGTTGACTCATTCCCTTTTGCCTTCCTGTTCTTCCCTTCCATTGTAACCATTTTCCCTTGCCTCTTCTATATGCCATAGTTTACCCCATTCTCTCTCTCCTCATCTCCTCTCATTATATTCGTCTCTCAACTCTAAATTTCATCTTTTAAGTATCATCTCTTTCTATTAAATTGGTCCTGTGCCCTCTATCTATGGTTACCTGTACACATATATACATTCACGTATGTATTCATACACCCATATATCCTCTTATATAGACATATATATATATATATATATATATATGTATGTATATACACATTTCTATTCCCTTCAACTATTCTCATACTGAGAAAAGTTTCATCAGTTAACAATTATCGTTTTTCCATGTAGGGATATAAATAGTTCAACTTTGATAAGTTCCTTATAATTGCTTTTCCCTGTTTACCTTCTCATGCTTCTCCTGCTTCTTGTATCTGAATGTCAAATTTGCTATTCAACTCTGGTTTTTTTTTTCATCAAGAATGCTTGAAAGTCCTCTATTCCACTGAATGACCATATTTTCCCCTGAAATATGATACTCAGTTTTGCTGGGTAGGTGATTCTTCGTTTTAATTCCAGCTCCTTTGACCTCTGGAATATCATATTCCAAACCCCTTGATCCCTCAGTGTAGAAGCTGCCAGATCCTGTGTTATCCTGATTGTGTTTCCACAATATTCAAATTGTTTCTTCCTGGCTGCTTGTAATATTTTCTCCTGGATCTGGGAACTCTGGAAACTGGCTGTAATATTCCTAGGAGTTTTCTTTTTGGGATCTTTTTCAGGAGGTGATCGGTGGATTCTTTCAACCTCTATTTTGCCCTCTGCCTCTAAAACATCAGGGCAATTTTCCTTGAGAATTTATTGAAGGATGATTTCTAGGTTCTTTTTTTTGATCATGGCTTTCAGGTAATCCAATAATTTTTAAATTGTCTCTCCTGGATCAATTTTCCAAGTCAGTGATTTTCCCGATGAGATATTTCACATTGCCTTCTATTTTTTCATTTGTTTGGATCTGTTTAATAGTATCTTGATTTCTCATAAAGTCACCAGCTTTCATTTGCTCCAGTCTAATTCTGGAGGAATGATTCTCTTCAGTGAGCTTTTAAGATTCTTTTTCCTTCTGGAAAATTTGGCTTTTTAAGGTATTCTTACCCTCATTGCCTTTTTTGAGCCTCTTTTGCCATTCGAGTTTGTCTGTTTTTTAGGGTGTTATTTTCTTTAGTCAGGTTGCTGACTCTTATTTCATAATTTTCTTGCATCGTTCTCATTTCTCTTCCTAATTTTTCCTCTGCTTCTCTTATTTGGTTTTAAAGATCCTTCTTAAGGTTCTCTATGCCTTGTAACCAGCTTGTATTTTTCTTGGAAGCTTTTGGTACAGGAGTTCTGACTTCACCATCTTCCTCCTGTTCCATGCTTTGATCCTTTTTGTCCCTACAATAGGGGTGTAAAGTTGGGCTGCTCTGTTTGCTTTGCTTCCTTTGCCTGCTCATTTTGCCACTCAATTACTTGACTTTGGGGCTTTTTGCCACAGTAGTACTCTGCCACCAGACAGGGGAGGTCCATATCAAATTCTGGGGTTTTCTAAGCTGCTGAAGGTATTAGTTGGGTGCCCTCTCTGAGGCCTCCACACGCTCTGGCAAGCTGGTCACACCCCCAGGACCTCCACCCTAGACCACAGTCCAGATCCAAGCAGATTAGAGCAAGAGCAATCACCCCTCAGCTTGGTCCCCTTACACTCTGCAGGCCAGGCGCTGAAGCAGCCACGTGGCTCCGGCTATACAAGCACGCCTCAGCTGCTTCTCGCCCTGGGGACAAAGGCCGACAGGACTCCTGAACTACTGGATTCCGAAGTCCACACTTCACTGACCTCTCACTTTATCCTTAGCATCTATGGGTTGATATTTCTGGAAAACGCCATAGCTGCTGGTGATCTGAAGTCCCTCCAGCTGGTGGCTGGTCAGTCCAGCCCTGAGGCTAAAACCTCAGCCTTGTGAGGGGCTAGGCTTGGCTCCCAGAGCGCTGTACTGGCTGCTTGCTGCCAGCCTCCCAGGCTCTCCTCAGAGGGAGGTTAGCTTCTCTGTCATTTTGTGGGCTCTGTAGCTCCAAAGTTTGTTCAGAATCACCTTTTATATGAACTGGAGGAGGTGGGAGCTGGAGCCCCAAGGAAGTCCTGTTTCTATTCCGCCATCTTGACTCCTGATTCATTAATTTCTAAAACTTCATATTAACATTATTTATGTTTTATTGCATTTTTGTTTATTTTATTAAATAACCCCTAATTGCATTAACTTCTAGAACCACATACTAACATTATTTATATTTTACTGTATTTTTATTTATTTTATTAACTATCTTCCAATTGCATTGTAATCTAGTTTGGCTGGATAACTTCTAAGGCCTCTTTGAACTCCGTATGATCTTATATCTATGCCTTACTGACCCTCTTTTCTCTGTGCGTCCTCACTACTTCACACCCTTTTGGATCCTGACCCTTTTTATTCTGCCCTTTAATGTAAAGTTCATTTGTAGATCAAATTCTCAATCAACAAGCTTTTCATAAAAGCTAATTTTTTTTTTTTGCTTTTTGAAGGGAAATTGAGGTTAAATGACTTGCCCAAAGTCACATGGCTAGTAATTGTGTCAAGTGTCTGAGGTCAGATTTGAACTCAGGTCCTCCAGACTCCAGGGCCAGTGTTCTATTCACTGTGCCACCTAGCCACCCCAACAAAAGCTAATTCTTAAGTGTCTGTAGCTTAACAAGCACATCTCTAGATGGTGGGGATATAAGAGAAAAATAATACACTCTGCCCTCAAAGACCTTACATTCTGTTGGGGTTAACAATACATAGTTACATGCAGAAATTGTTATAAATGACAAAACAGGAGGCCCTTGAAATCCTTTGGTCCTTCTTCTTTGTCTACTTGCTTTTCCCTGTGGCTGTGTGTTCAATCCTCTGTACTAGCAGATTCTGAGTTAGATTTTTTCCTAATCTTCATATGTGCATATCCATGTTATAGGATCCTCAACCCCCTCTAGCAATGCTGAATACCAGAATTAAACAGGTTTCTCTGAGAATGGGTGCAGTAGAAAGCAAAGTCTGTGGGAGAACCTTCATAATTCTAATGGGCAGCTAGGTGGTGCAGTGAATAGTGTGCCAGGACAGAGTCGGGAAGACTAAAATTCCAGAGTTCAAATCTGCCCTCAGACATTTCCCATCTATGTGACCCTGGGGCAAGTTAATTTAACCCTGTTTGGTTCAGTTTCCTCATCTGTAAAATGAGCTGGAGAGAGAACTGGCAAACCGCTCCAGTATCTTTGCCAAGAAAGCTCCAAATGGGGTCACATAGAGTTGGACACAACTGAAATAAGGACTGAGCAGCAACAACAATGATGGTATAGCTCTAACAAACAGCAGAGATCTACAGTAGGAGTATTTTAGGACAGTAGTAATTACTATTGGTGAATCCATGAGAGGCACTGTGGTGTGGTGGATGGAGGGCTGTACTTAAAGATTTCGGTTTAAATCTTCCTCCAGACAATTACTAGCTGTGTGACTATAGGAAAAAATAACTTAATCTCTCTGGGTCTCAGTTTCCTCAGTGGTAAAATGGGGGAGTTGAATTTGATGACCTCAGATAACATCTATGACCTCAGTTGAGAATAAAATCAGTAGTGTTTAGGGATGGTATTTAAGAACAGCTGCTTTCCTCATTTGAAATTGTTTGGTGCTTCTTTCTAACTTGGAAAGTAGGGATTTGGTTGGCATCTGATGATAAGGAATGCTTAAAACCCCCAGTTGACAAATATGTAAATTGCAACTGAGAACCCTTTCTCTTTGTTCAGGCCTAATCTTGTTTTTATTAGTGGGGCCAATCCTAATGGTGTTTGCAGCTGTGTTTAGAAACCAGTGCTCTGTGTGTTTGGTAAAACATTTCTGTGCTCCCAGGAAAACCCCATGGTTCTGATCAAATAGAAGGACATTCATGGGCATGAGGCCGACGACGATTTCTTCTTCTGCCACTCTGGTTTCTGAGCAAGGCCTATCTTATTTTGTTTAATTAATTTAATTTCTTCTGCTCAACTAGGCTTCTGATATTTTCTCTGACAAGTGAGTTCAGTAAGTTGGGCTTATCCCTTTGTCACTGGTCTTTCTTGGCCTCTGTGGGATTCTGCCTTTCTCTTGTAGCATTTGACTGAAGGTCAGTCATGTCCATGAGAGGTGGAAGAATATTTACTGTAGCAAAACGGTTTGTCTTTATGTTTGCATTTATCACACAGTTGTCACTTCTGATGTGGCAGTTCATATCCTTTTACTCTTTTCCTTGATTTATTTCCTGGTTGTCTGCTGAGAATTCGCCTTTCTCTAGTCCCTGTTGCTGGGGAGACTGAGGTTTTTGGATCTCATGAGTTCAGTTCTCACCTGCAGTGAGCTAAACCAATCAAGTGTCCCCACTGAATCCACCACCAATATAATGACTACTCCTACTTTCACTCTTCCCCCTTCCTCAGTGGAGGGCTGGTTACCTGAGTAGGGATGAACCAGCCCAGACTGCAAAAACAGCAGGCTAAAGCTTGATGAATATAGTCATACTTTGGAGACGTTGTGGGTTGAGTTCCAGACCCCTGTAATAAAGCAAATATAGCAAGAAAGTGAGTCACATGAATTTTTTGGTTTCCCATGATATAAAAGTTATATTTACAATATACTGTAGTATAAATGTACAGTAGTATTGTGTCTAAAAAACCAAAACACATACCTTAATTTAAAAATACTTTATTACTAAAAATGCTAACCACCATCTGAGCTTTCAGCAAGTTATAACCTTTTTGTTGGTAGAGAGTGTTTGATTGGCGCTGAATGATCAGGGTGGTGGTTGCTGAAGATTGGTGTGGTTGTGGCAGCTTCTTAAAGTAAATAAACAGTGAAGTTTGCCACACATATTGACTCTTCCTTTCACTCAAACTCTTAGAGACCATCTAGGGTTATTAATTGACCTAATTTCAATATTGATGTGTCTCAGGGAATAGGGAGGCCCAAAAAGAGAAAAAGAGATGGGGGTATCAGGTGTGGGGAGTTTGTGGTGCCCCAAAATAATTACGATAATAACATCAAAGATCACTGATTACAGATCACCATAACATATATAATAATAATGAAAAAGTTAGAAATATTGTGAGAATTGCCTAAGTGTGACACAGACACGTATGCTGTTGGAAAAATGGCTAACTCTAAATAGACTAACTCTAAATGCACTCAAAAAAGGGTTGCCACAAATTTTCAGCTTTTTTTTAAAAAAAATGCAATATCTGTAAAGTATAATAAAAGCAAAACATAATAAAATAAGGTATGCCTATATTAGGATCAGCTGTTAGTGGCTGATGCACTTCTCGCCTGGATGTTGAGGGGTTTGGGGTGGGAAGAAAAATGGAGGATTCAGAATTAAAGCTGGATAATTTTACAAAATCACTGAATTTGGAACTTATGATTCTTTGTTTCCATATTTCAGGAACTCAGAAAGTCTGATTCTACAATTTGATTTCCTCTTTATTTTTCCCCTCCTAATTCTCATGGCTCTTTGTACCTTTCTCCTGTCCCTTTTGTATTTGATTTAAAAAGAAACACAAAAAACTTAACTCTTGCAGTTGAGTGTATGAATTATCCTTATTTTCCATGCCTTAGGGCATTCAGTATTGACTTTGAGTGAGCAAGCTTACATACATGTCCTGCAGGAGTCCAATAGCAGACTAGTAAGGTAAACACAGATGGAAAATCTTATTGCCTGGATTCGACTGACAGCTTTATGAGGCCAGAGACTCCTTAGAGGTGGGAAAATTTTTGCTGGAATATAGAGTATGTGAAAGATAGTGACAAGAGATAAAGCTAGAAACATAGGATGGATAAATCCATATTGTTAGAGCTGGGTTTCTGTGAGCTATTGAGACAGAGGACAGAATCTGAGATTGATTCAGACCTGGGTTTGAATGTCTCTTCTCCTTTGTCTTCTATAGAATGGAAGAGTTGGATTTGATAGACATTTCTAGTTTTGTAGTTCATGAAACCTAGTACTTTTCTACCCCTACTGGGAGGAGAGGGAATGTGTTTCATTATCGGTTCTCTTTGGTTTTTCTCACTTAGTTTCTCTCCCTCTTAATAATATTTTTGTTTATATATTTTGGCCATTTTGCATATTATTTTCTTGGTTCTGATTATTTCATTCTTTGTTCATAAAGGTCATCCTATGTTTCTAGGAAGTCTTCATTTATTAAGTTTTATTGTACATTCCATCACATTACCATACCACAGTTTAAAAAAAATTTTTTTATAAGTATTTATCATCTTCCCACTGCTGCTCCTTCAGTAGAACAATATGAAACAAAAAACCAAAACCCTCACAATCAGTACAGATTGCACAGTGAAACAAATTTCCACACTGGCCATGACCAAATATGCATGCCTTATTCTGGATTTTAAGTCGATTATCCCCCTGTTAGGAGGTGGGAGGTGTGATTCATTTTCAGTCCTGGATGCTTGGTTTGTCATTACATGAATCAGTTCTAAGGTCCTTCAAAGTTGTTTTTCTCTCTCATTTTATTATTGTATACATTGTTTCCTTAGTTCTGTTAACTTCACTCTGCATCACATCATAGAGGTCTTCCCAGTCTCCTCAGAAAATGTCTGTTTCATCATTTCTTATGGGACAGTGATTTACCACAGTTTACTTAGCCTCCATTCCCAGATTAGTGAAGTCCACCCCTTCCCCAGTTTCTCTCTTTTTTAGTACCATAGAAAGAGCTACTACAATTGTTTTCATGGATATGAATTCCTTTCCTCTTTGTTTTACTTTGGATATAGGCCTGGTAGTTCGGATAAAGGATATGCAAAGTGCTTTTCAGACATGGTTCCAAATTGTTTTCTAGACTGGAAGGTCCAGTTCAGGACTCTCCCAACAATGCATTAGGATGCCTGTGTTCCCACAGCCCCTCCAGCTTTTTGTATTTTTCCTTCTTTTGTCATCTTTGGGAATCGATGCGAGGTGGGACGTCAGAATTGCTTTAATTTTCACTTTTATAATTATTAGTAATTCGGAGTATTTTTTTCACATGGTTATTGATAGATTTTGAATAAATTCCTTATATATCTGACCCCCCCCTTTTTTTTTTAACATATTTCCTAAATGGTAGTTGCTCACTTTGTTTCCCATTCTCAGTTACCACAAAGAGTGTTGCCATTAATATTTTGCTATATGAGATGTTTGTTTCTGGCTTTGACTTCCTTGGAGGTATAAACTTAAGTCATGGGATATCTGAGTTACAGGGTATGAAGAGGTGAGTCACTTTTATTGCACAATTCCAAACGTATTAGCCGAATGATTGGAACCCTTCCTAGCTCTACCAACAGGGTAGCATTTTTCCTTTGACCCCTCCAACTTTGACTTTCTCCATCTTGTCATCTTTTCCTATTTGCATGATGTAACCTTAGTGACAAGATTTGAACTCATTTATCATTTTACCAGTGACTCCGTTTTCCTTTACCTTTGTTCCCAGCTGTTGCATCATTATGCATAATTACAATGATAATGGCTTGTGTTTATATACTAATGTAAATTTTGATAGATACTTTTCTTGATACAACCCTGCACGGTAGATAATACAAATATTATTATTATTATTTTACAGATGAGGGAACTGATTTTATTGTTACCATGTGACACCAAGATCTGTGCTTTTTTCTATTACATGATGAGTGAGTCTAGTTATATAGAATAGGTCCTATTGTCTATTAAAGAAATTTAAAACTGTGGCAGGGGTCTACACGTAAATGACAGCTCTACAGATGACATAAAAAATATGGCCTTGTTCATTTTTGTAAGGTGTAAAAATCTTGTTGAATTGAATTCCCAATAGCTTTTGTCTTTAAAAAAGCCATTTATCTGCCAGTATGTGTTTTGCATGTAATAGGGGATCTGAAGGCTAGTTTGCATTTAAATGATGAAAAAATTTCTTAGTAAAGGAAGAAAAATCAGCCTTGTTGCTAAAATAATTCTCTAAAGATAAAAGATATGTTGGCAAACACTTGTTTATACCCTACTTGCTAAAAGAACTTTTTAAAAAAGGAATAAAAATATGCCCTGTTGCTAAAATAATTCTCTAAAGATAAAAGATCTGTTGGCAAACACTAGTTTATACTCTAGTTGGTGAATGAACTGCTTAATCCTAGGAAGGAAAATTGTCCTGGATCTTTGTCATGACTTGAACACATGAACACATGATCCAGCATAAGACTGATATACATGTTCACATATTCCATGATAGGTTGGTTGTAGGCCAAATTAATTTTAAAGCATCAACAATAGCAGCAACAACAGCAATAACTCTGGACTATGAAATAATATTAATTCCAGAAACTGGTGAGAGAATTGGTTGTTGTATTCATTTTGTGAAGCTGCCTGTTGCTCAAATCATAGTCATGGAGTGAAAGATCATTAGAGCTAATACATATGAGAATACCTTGAATAAACAGTCAAGGTGTCATTTGGTACCTAAAATCTTCGTTGCCTCATTTTTTTCAACCTTGTATTCAGTCAACAAATATTTATTGAGTACACTCTGTGTATACAGTGTGTTGGGTGTTGAGGGAAAATAGAAAAAAGGAGCTAGAATTCTTCGCCTCTGAGAAATTTCAGTCCAGTTGGGAAGATAACACACACACACACACACACACACATACATGTTACATAGCAATAAAAGGTAATATATGAATTAGGTTTCAGAGAATTGCTAGAGTTCAGAGCAGGGAGGAGATTAATGTGGGCTGAAAAAAACTTATGAAGAATATGCATCTTGAAGAGTCTGTAGACAATAAGGGAAAGAATATCAAGGGCATTGTGTCAATGAAGGAAAATATTAATGAAGGCTTCTGATTAGAAATGAATATGTTATATTTGCCACGAGAAAACGATACGCTGATTGCAGTGGAGGTTTTCAATTGAGGACTAGTATGAAGGCAAAGAGAAAGAGGATAAGTAGTTGGAATATAGATTATGGAGAGACTTGACTGCCAGTCTGAAGAACTTAGACTTTATTTTGTAGGCATTGGGGAGCCACTGGGAGTTTTTGGGTAGAGGAGGAACATAATAAATTCAGTGTTTTGAGAAGAACAGTTTGGTGATAATGGGTGGTTTGAATGGAGAGAAGACCTTCAAGTTGGGAGGTCATCTTGAAGACTGTTGCCATAATCAAACTATAATGTGATGAGGACTTATAGGAATAAGAAATATGAAGGGAGCAGTGGGAATTGAAGAGAAGGGACTTATTTAAGTGACATTTTGAATGAAAAATTATTAGTACTTGGGCAATTGACTGGATGGATAAAGATTCTGCATAGGTCTCAAGGCCTGGGTGATTAGAAGTTGTAAGTGACAACTTGATGAGGAAATTGAAATTCACTTGTAGGCATTTTTAATTTTGAGGTGATGGGTGGTAGGTCAGTTAGTTGGAAGTGAGATGTGGAGTCTGGGGATAAGAATGTGAATACTATCATTATAAAGGTTAAACTACAAAACCGTATTTACTGAGATTATAGAACAAAGACATAGTTTTGATGAATATGTACTGTAGTAGGGTGGATATAAAGGAGGATAGAAGGGAGAAGAGGAACTAGCAAAGGAGAAAGGGAAGCTGCCATCTTGGATATAGGAGTAAAACCAAACATGGTGTCCATGTCATAGAAGTAGAGGGAGGAAAGAGTTTCTGAAAGAATGTAATAGCTAGTTATGCCATTTTGCAGAGAGGTAAAAAGAAATGAGGCAGGATTAGGGTTAGGGTTGACAACATGGGATTTGTCAGGAAGTATGCCATTGAAGGGCATTGAAAATCACATCAGAATCAAGATTTAAGGGAAGGAAGTAAAGGCAGTGAGAATGCGCTACCAGTAGGGATTGTTGTGACAGTGTAGACCCAGTTAACTCCAGGCAATGAATAATCTAATGTCCATTTATATCTGGTTACACATTGTGCCCCACATATTGGTCATCTTGATGGTAGATGGGTGGCAAGAGGTTGATAAGCAGTCTTGACTTCCTAGTTTTATTTTGCTCTGGATAGGCTGAAAGTGGGTGGGTCTGGGTTCTTCTAGGGCCCATTACTTGAGCATAAAGTAGAAAACATACGTAATGTGCAGTAAAGAAAAGGTGTCCAGAAGTTAGTTTTATTTAACATGTTATATAATACCCCAAAATAATAATAAAGATGAGCTTAAACTCTGTCCAAATCTGCCCAACCCCATCCCTGAAAGAATGCTCTACTGATTTTTAAGAGGTAGGACCCTCTCCCCCATCCCTTTTTTCTTACCTCTCTCTCTTTCTAAGTTTTGATTGTTTAGATATTTATTCCTCTTTTACCTATAAAGGCTTCTATTTATGCCCATTACAATTGAAGGTACTTGATAGGACTTTATAATTTTGAATTATTAAATTTCTGGTGTCCAAAGTTCTGTCTGAATGGTTGCTGAAAGAGCCCAAGTCCTTTTACCTTTATAGACTCTGGTACTGAGTCCTGGCTTGAGAATTCAATAGACTCTGTTATGTAGGTTACTTATGTCTCTTCATGCCAAAACATCATTGGCATCATTCACTTGGCCTGGCTCCAGGTATTTGGGGCACCAAGGCTCATTAAGCATTAGCATTTAGGTTCAAGTGAGGACATCTGGAGCCATTTTATTTCATTTAAGGGCTTTAGTTGTACTATGGTCCAAGGGAACACTGCAGTTTGAGTTGTATGTCTGTTTTGGATGAGGCCCCAAATTTAGGAAGATATAAAATTCCAGTTGTACCCTTACACCAGGCCCTACCCCCACCTGACTTGTGGGGAAAGGAAAAACCAGATGGAGAACTATGGAGAAGAATCTGCATAGCCTGTAAGCTGCAAAATGCCCCTAGTTTTAGAGTATTTTGGCAGCATTGCAGCCTAAATGGCCCCTCAGTCTCCTCTACTAAAGAGAGACTTCTTAGAGATACACAGAGCACAGTGGGGAATAGTGACCCCATTCATACTGCTGGTCTCTGGGCACAAATTATAAAGATCTCCTCATCATGTGTGTGTGTGTGTGTGTGTGTGTGTGTGTGTAAATGAATAGCAGTATTTCAGGAACCTTCATCCTGATGCAGAGTAATGCTTGAACATGAAATATTTTATGTAATAATGATGTCCCTGGTGAAGCATCTATCTTCTGTTCTCAATGCTTAATGAGAACTATCCAACTCTAGGAAGGAATTGATAGGTTTCCTTTAAGCTTACAAAAGATGACCTGGAAACTATTTAAAATAACTATTATTTAGCAAACTTCTGCCCCTCAAACATTTTGGGATTTCTATTCCTTAGTCTCTCTTTTATTTAATGCTTATTAAATAACTTCTAATTGGAGTCATTGATCTTATATCCCATCTCCTAAGCAAATCTATTACAGTGGAACAATTGATTATTTCTTCTTTTTTTTTTTTTTAAGCAATCGGGGTTAATTAACTTGCTCAAGGTTACATGGCCAGTTATTTCTGGGTGTGGTGCTGAGTGTCTGAGCCCAGGATTCGATCTCCAGGTCATCCCAACACTGGAGCCGGTACTCTTACTTGCTGAGCCACCTGGCCGCCCCTAAGCAATTGGGTTAAATAACTTGCTCAAGGTTACACGGCCAGGTGTTTCTGGGTGGGTGCTAAGTGTCTGTGAGCCTGGGATTCGATCTCCAGGTCATCCTTACACTGGAGCTGGTGCTCTTACTCTCTGTGCTACCTGGCTGCCCCCTTCTTTTTTTTTGTTTAAAGCAATCGGTGTTAAGTAACTTGCTCAAGATTACACGGCCAGTTATTTTTGTGTGGGTGCCAAGTATCTGAGGCCGGAATTGATCCCAGGTCTCCCGATGCTGGGGCCGGCACTCTTACTCATTGCACCACCCTGCTGCCCCTAATTGATTGCTTCTTAAACTTCACTTAACAACAACCACGAAATTCTTTTTTATGTGAAGGAGAAAAATCTTAGCATAGCCCAGTGCTTGTCTGTAGTGGTCTTAGCATAGCCCAGTGCTTGTCTGTAGTGGTTACTTGCAGCTTTAGGTTTTACTTAGGGGAGGATTAAAAGTCACCTTTATTTTATTCCTTTATTATTTGAGCCTCTTTAACGATCAAGTTGTGTTGGATGCTTCCCTTAGAAGAAGAATTTGATACCAGTATTGTCTCCTTGAAGTCTGTGTAAACATTTTTCCCCAGGTTATGGATCTTTGCCTTTCTTGAAATCATTTTGTGATAGACATACTTTATTATGTAATTTTTTTTTTCTGGTCAGCAAACTGTCAACTAGATTCTTTCTACCATGTAGGAAATATTTCATTAATGTTAGAAATTTCTTTTGAATTTTATAAACATATATAGACATATGTGAACATGCATATGCACATACATGTATGTGTACGTGCCCATGTGCATATCTCATACAAGGACTGTTATATGAATTACATGATTTAGACTCAGGAAGAGCCTTAGAGATAATTTATTCTAACTTCCTCATTTTACAGAGGGGAAAATTGTAGCCTAGACTTGCCTTAGTAGTAAAAGATTCAAAACTAGGTGCTCTGATTTCAAATCCAATTTGCTTTCTATAATATTCTAATAACCTCTCTACATGCCAATGCATCCTTGCACATATTGTCTATTTCAGTAAGATCATAAATGTTCCCCCATTGGTTTAATTGATAGTGCACACTACTTCCAGATCAATTAAGTGTTGTCCAACCTAAATTTTGGCCTCGACTCATTCTCTTAACATGTACTCTGTGCGCCAGCCAGATTGTACTATTGTCTATTTCTCCAGCATGCTTTGTGTTTTCTCTGCTTTCTTACTTTTGCTCATGCTGGTCCCCTTGCCTGAAAGACTGTTCCCCCTACTGTAATCTTAGGTGACCTTCAGGGTTTGTCTCAAATTCCCTTTCCTCAGAGCAACCTCCTGAGCTCATCCACATCATACTTCTGAATTCTGGTAGTATCTTGTATTATTAATCTGGTACATCAAAGTTTTGCTTTGTGTTCTCTACCCTTCTACATTTTAAATTCCTGGATCTCAGAGAGTATCTTTTTCATCTTTGCCTCACCTTACGGTGCCTAACATCATGCCTCATGTATAGTAGTTAATTTTCAACAAATTTTCATTGAAAATTAATAATAGTTCAAGATATCTGTGACTGTGTTATCATTAGCACTTTGATAATTGGTTATTTCGTTTGAAGCTCACACTGTAAGTTAGTTGTTCCTGTATTCCCAAGGTATTTAAAATATATACCTAACACAATGTTGTGCACTTCCAGATAATTAAAGCTCAGTGCCATATGGGAAGCTTGCTACTCATTCCCGAATGCATTCAAGAGAATATTGAACTTCAGCCCTTTTCAACTCTTTGCTTGAAGCTTTTGGTCCCATCTTTAGATGAAAATGCTTCTCTTGTGAGGCTGATCCTTTGCTCTCCTAGTGTCTATGGCCTTCAGTGACATATTCTCCATTGGTGTGAATGAAATCAGTTCTGAATAAAATTACTTTTTTGTATTTCTTCTCTGTACCAAACCAAATAGAATTATGTGCCTCCCAAGGAGAAAGAGCAGGGAGCTTTTCTTCTCTTTTTTCTATCTGGGAAGTGACTGTACATATTGGCAAATTCCAACGCTCCATTGCCTTCTTCTCTGTTCTCTTCATCCCGCCCCTGTATCTGTGCCCCCTACCCCCCAACCCAATCTTCCCTTGGAGGACAGCTCTGTGAATTTTTATCTCCTTCCCTCCTCCCTTCCCATTATTCTATGTTGCTATGGCAACAAGCAGGCAGCAACTTGGTGAAATAACAAAAACCAGTGGGAATGAGCTCTCGGTGTGTCAGCTGAACCTTGCATGAAGTTCTGTTTCTCTGAGCTCAAACTATAGTCTTGGCACATAGTTGAGTGGAATCATGGAATAGGATTTTTGAAAAAAAAATTAACTCTCTTAAAAATGTTAATGGACCTAGAATCCCTTGCTGTTTCATTACTGTTGTCTTGGTGATCCAGCTGTTTTTATTTTTGGTGTACTTCATTATTAATCAGCACACATTCACTGAGTATCTACTGTATCCAAGACACTCTGCTAGGAGCTACAGGGGCAGCTCATAATGGAGGAGAAAGTTGTCACAAAGGGGGAACGACTCAGTCCCCCTTTGATTTACATACCATTTGCTCTTCCAAAGGTTCATACGCATGTCTGTTGTTTGAAAATCAGAATGTACTTCTCACAGTAGGCAAAATGTGATATGATAGTGTTTAGGATTTAAGGCTAATTAACACAATTCTCTATTCTATTCAACAAATATTTCTTATGTATCTGTTATGTGCTAGGTTTATGATGACCCACAGAACAATGGAAGGCTTCATGATGGGTATAAGTAGGAATTAACATAATACTAAAATGTTTTGTATTAGTCTCAAAGGACTTGTTTGACCAGAAGAGGAGTTGGTCTAATCATGTGGTAAGAGCAAAGGATACCAAGTGGAAAACCCATGAACTACATGAAGTGGTATCTACAGAATGTTAAAGGAGTGGAAGAAGGCAAATGTTGTTACAATTCTCAAAAAAAGAAAGAGAATGATCTGTACTTATTATAGGGCAGAGAGCTTGTGCTTGATTCCTGGCAAAAAAATCCCTAGAATGTGTTATTAAAAGGTATTAATAGGGGCAGCTAGGTGGCACAGTGAGTAAAGCGCCAGCCCTGGAGTCAGGAGGACCTGAGTTCGGTTCTGGCCTCAGACACTTAATACCCACACACACACACACACACACAAACTAGCCGTGTAACCTTGGGCAAGTTACTTAACCCCAATTGCCCTCTAAAAGGGAAAAAAAAGGTATTAATGATTATGTTGAAAGGGAAATCTAGACTTCTACCTAGTAAACTTGTCAACAAAGAAAATAAATTAGTCTAGCATGACCTATTCTTGGTGAAACCATCATCTTAGTAATCACTAATTCCTTTTCTAGATGTTCACCAGCTATCTCTTGAATTATTCTTGTAAAATTTTGCCAGTACTTGCATTTCTGTGATCCTTCATTCTCACATGGATGTGAACCTGGGTTCTCAAAAGGTATGCCAGGAAAATACTAGCTCTGGAAGGTTCTGCCATGCAGGAGCAGCTGTCTGTGTACTGCCAGCTAACATACTATGTCTGCTTTCTCAATACAAACTTAATTGAATAAGAAATCTCTTGTTACAAAGTAGGCTGGCTACTTGGTGCCAGTTTTGGGGTCTCAACAAAACAAGGTTTTTGTCAACAGGATTGAGAGTTGAGTGGGTTCAGAACTGATTGAATGACTGGACCCAAATTGTAGTTATTAATCATGTGATGTTAGCTTGGATAGAAGCCTCTGTTGTTTCCCAGGGAGCTATGGACTGGCTCTCTCCTATTTAATATTTTTATAAATTATCTGGACAGATGTATAAATGGGATACTTATGAACTTTGCAGATGACATCAGGATCCAAAGGGATCTTGACAGGCTAGAATGTTGGGGAAAAAATCTAATAAGATGAAATTTAATGGGGATAAACATAAAGTCATAGAATCCTGATTTAGAGTTAACAGGGACCTCTGGGGCTATCTAACCTAGTCTCCTCATTTTATAGATAAGCATACTGAAACTCCCCAAGTTACATAGCTAGTAAGCATCTGAAGTGGGATGTGAAACCCAGTTTTCTTGGCTCTAAATCCAGACTCTATGCATTAAGTTTAGCACAGTGCCTATATGATAGTAGGTGCTTAAAAGATGTTTGTTGACTTAAGTCATGCTCAACACTTGGGTTAAAAAAAAATCTTAAAATTTTTCATAAGAGTGAGAAGTTGCAGTTAGATTGTTAGCAGGGGATAGGAGGAAGTTCTTGGGGTTTAGTGGTGGCTCAGTATGAATCATTAGTGTGATTTGACAGCCAAAAAAACCAAACTAGAACAAACCAAAGCAAAATCTCTAATGTTCTCTTGGGTTGTGTCTTAAGAAAGGCATGATGATAATATGATAATTCTGCCTGTCACACTTCATTTAGAGAATTTATGTTCAATTCTGTCAGTTTCAGAACAATCCTAAGGAGAGTAGCCAGGATAATGATGAGTAATGAGAGTAAACATTTTTGTAGCACTTACTATGTGCCAGGTACTGTGTTAAATGTTTTAAAAAGAATATCACATTTGATCCTTGCAACAGCCCTGAGAGGTAGGTGCTATTATTACCTCCTTTTTACGAATGAGGAAACTGAGGCAAAACAGAAGTTTAATAACTTTCCCATACATCTTAGGAAGTGTATGGGACTGGGTTTGAACTTAGATCTTCCTGACTGTAGTCTCTCTTCAATACAGAACCTAGCCTTGATGAAAGGCCTTATGTTCAGTTGAAGATACTGAGAATGCTTAATCCGGAAGCTTCCAGGAGACATGACAGCTCCTTTCATGTGTTTGAAGGGCTGCTTTGTGGAAAGAGAGACTAGAGTTTGTTTTCTTAGTCTCAGAGGGGAGTAATACAAGTCATAGGTAGAAGTTAGATTCAGAATTAGACATGGACGGGGCAGGGGTAGGCTATCTGGGAAAGTAATGTATTACCTCTCACTAGAGACATTCTTGTTTAGGTACAGGTTGAATGGACAGATCATTCAGCCTTAGTTTGAAGATCTCTCTTGAGGAGTCCCACATACCACTTTCCTAAGCAGCTATTGCATTTTTGGATAGCTCCATTTGGTGGGGAGATTTTCCATCTCTGAGATTACGTAGTTTAGTTAAGTAGTATCATTTCCTCTTTTCCTTCAACAGGATTTAGCCACTTTATAGCAAGATCAGAGCAGATGGATGGCTGTATGAATTTTTCAGGATTTAGGGTCAGTAGAATGAAAAACAATGAAAGGTCAGGGGCAAGGATGGAAGAGGGAACTTTTGAAATGGCTGTATCCAAGCCCTGTCAGTTCTTTGTTTACATCTCCTATGTTGCTTTTCTTCTGCTGTTTCCCCCAGAATTGTATAAGATCAGCATTATAAGAGAAAAAACAATTCTTTAAGTCCAACTCTCTTGTTTTTCAGTTAGGAAAATTAGTAGAAAGCAGATCTAGAACAGAGTTGATAAACTGGGAGAACAGGGAAGAATACAGTGGTTAGATGTCTTGGTTTGTATTGAGGCAGGTAAGGAAGGAATAATATATACTAGATTATGGTCTAAGAGAAGAATTTCAGAGTTGATTATCTTGGATGTGAGTAGTTCCTAGTGATGGTAAATACGTAAATTGTAGTCATTCTATTGGATGGTGGAGGTGATAAAAGTTGAGACTTGAGTTCAAGAACTGAGGATAGGCTATCATTTGAGTTAGCAACAAATCTATCAACATCTCTGAGGATAATGACAAAGGGAAGTGTTGGGGAGAGATTTCCCAACAATCACCAAAGTCATGGGGTCATGGGGGGCAGGGGTGGGTGGGGAGGGATCAGAAGGTTTCAGTAGATTGTAATTACTGACACAATCTGAAAGAAGCATTGGGGAACAGGGAGGTGTCCTGCAATTAGAATCAGGCAGTACAAGTAAGGACAGCTAAAGCTTCCAGGTTCCCTAAGAAAAAAGCAGATTGTAGTTAATATGAGGAAATAAAATGAATGTAAGTAGAAAGATGGAGTGGTGATACCTGAGAATAATGTAGATGAGCTTGGGGAGACTAGAATCTGAGGATAAATTAGTAACATTGCAATGATTAAGCCAGTAGGTTGGGTTTTAGGCCTAGGATGTTAAGAACTGAATGAAGATTAGAAAAATGGGATGGTGAGAGGTAAGTTGAAGGGATCATTAGCCAGAAAAGTAAAAGTAAGTGCCAAGTAGTTAGAAAAACTTGATGGTTCTGTTTATGGTATTGAAAATTAGCTGTCACTGACTGGTTTCTGAAGTTCACCCCATGATTTTTCTAATGGTCAGGCTGCATACATACAGTTTGTGTGAGAAGTAGGAGTGGAATGAAGTATTATATCTAATGATACCATGGAACTTCATAACTCTGGATACCCAATGCTTCTAAGGAAAAATTCATCTAGGGTTCCACTTTAGAATTCAAGGAACATGCCTCTCCTTCCCCCCGCCCCCTTTCCTCCTCAGCAGAAGGATTTTGGGACTCTCATAGTCTTTGGACAATAGAAAGGGTTCTGAGGGGAGACTTGGGACATTATCCAGTAACCTACATGTAGGCTGTAGGTAGAATTGTAGGGTCCTGGGACCTGTTATTTGTATAAAACTTCAGGAATGCCTTGAATAGAAAAAATGGTAAAACTGGAGGGGACTTCAGAGGTTACCTGACTGCTTAGATGATATGAAGAAATAGAATCTGAGGGTCTGGGTTCCAATCTTGAATTTTTTAATTAGATAACTACACCATCTTGGCAAGTTACAATAAACACTTTGAACATCAGTTTTTTAACCCTAATGTGAAGAGCTTTACAAACCTTAAAACATTATTTAAATGCTAGTTGTTGTTACCTTTAAATATAGATGATTGGTCTAGATGACACAATGGCTTCCAATGGCCTTTCTAATGGGCTTTGCAAGGGCCTTCCAAAGGCCTTAATCTAATGAGCCTGTAATTTCACTGCTCTAGGTATACACCCTATTCTGCTGCTACCTCGTTCCTCTTCATTTTCTCTTCCTGTATTCCCTGTCTTCCTCCTTCCTCCACATATCCCTTTATTTCCTTCTGTCTTCTTCAGCTTTGCCCTTCTTAGCTACCATACTCTTTCTTCCTAACCTCATACCACCTCCTCACATTAATTAAAATCTGACTTCCTTAAGGATTCCACATCTTTAACTTGCATCACTTCCATTGACCAGGGACTGAACAGGTTACCTCTTTTGATTTTGATCAGGGAGTTTGTCCTCATCTCACTGCAGAACAAATTAACCTTACAACTTCTCCCATTACCTCTTGTCTTTGAAACAAGTAAATCATCCTTTTTGAGGTTTTCTATGCTTTTATTGTAATAAATTTCCCTGGCTATCATTTTCCTCTGCTCCTTCGTTCATTCGTTTGTTCGTTCCTTCTTTACTTCCTTTTTCTTTTTCTTTCCTTCCTTTCTTCTTTCTCTTTCTTTCCTTAAATTTGTAGTGAAAGATGGGATAAACATCAAATAAGTCTAGCCACACAAAAACCTGGAATAAGATTAATTGATATTTCAAAGGAAAAACTAGTTTATCCTGGATTTTTTTTCTTGGAAGAAGGAAGGTAATGAACAGAACCCAACCGTTGTGGGCACTGGGGAAAGGAATAATAATAGGGTGCTAGAATGGAATCAGTCCTGGGGTTGGAGGAGAGGAAAAACAGTAGCCTAAAAGGTTACATAAAAACCAGCTAGGGTAAGTGGAATTAAGAATTGTATATGTAAAAAGATAGTTAAGGATATAAGACAGGGTACAAATACTGTACATTATATGTGCAATAATACATACAATAGGTGTAACTAGAGTTCAGAAGAGGGTGATATGACTGTGGGCTGGAATAGTTATGGAAGGTTTCATTGCAACGGTAAGAACTGAGTTGAATTATGAAGGGAGGGATAGGGACAGGATTCAGCTAAGGAAACTTGCAAGGCATTCAGGTTACTGTAGGAAGGAAGGGGAGGAAGACAGGGGAAATCCCAAGCACAGTAGTGAGCAGGGAAGGACCTTGAGAGCCCCTGACTGCATCACGCAGTAGAGAGGACTGGAAATTGGGAACTCCTGGATGGCAGTATAGTCAGAAATAGTATAAATTACTGCCATGCACATTTTTGGTTTGCTACCCAGGTAACAGGCACTATAAAATCCTGGGCACAGACAGTCTTCTCTTCACCTCCAAGGCTCCTAGACCAGGCAAACTTAGAACACAGGAGCAGTGTGCTGCGCATTCATTCCCTTACTGGACTTTACCCAGTGCAGTACTGGCTGTTCTAGGGACTGACCCAAACAGACAATATCTCAGAACCCACAGTTGTCGTTGTTACTGTTTTTCGATTTCTGTTTTCTCAGTGATATCTTATAAATTTCTGAAAACAGATTTATAGATGATCTAATTGACAGCAATGAATGTTAGCCAGCTAACTTTACACTTAGTACTTTTGCCTTTGTGGTAACAAATCCTCTCAGGATTTGTTTTCTCTCAGACCCGCAGAGCTGTCTCTGGCAACCTGTTGGGTTTTTGTTTTTGTTCCTTTTTTTTTTTTGACAGAAATATTTTTTTTGGTGCCCTTTGTCATTTAAAATATGCAAAAAGGACATATATAAAAAAACAGTTTCTTACATAGGTATGTACAAGATTCTTGCAAGGTAGTTGTGTGATAATAGAGGAGAAGACTATTGGGGTGGGGAGAAATAAAGGAGAGACTAGGAAAGGCATTCTACAAAAGATGGTGTGACGCTTAAAATGAATCTTGAAGGAAAATGGGGAATTCAAGAGACAGAGGTGAAGGAGGGTATCATCTTCAAACGTCGACTGAGCACTTTTTTTTTTTTTTTTGCCTTTTGGAGGGCAGTGGGGGTTAAGTAACTTGCCCAAGGTTACACAGCTAGTTTTTTTGTGTGAGTGTTAAGTGTCTGAGGCTGGAACAGAACTCGGGTCCTCCTGACTCTGGGGCCGGCACTTTACTCACTGCACCACCTAGCTGCCCTTAATATTTTTTGTTTTTTTTTTGGAGGGCAGTTGGGGTTAAGTGACTCGCTCAAGGTCACATGGCTAGTTTTTGTGTTAAGTGTCTGAGGCAAGATTTGAACTCAGGTCCTCTTGACTTCAGGGCCGATGCTCTATTCACTGCACCACCTAGCTGCCCCTGACTGAGCACTTCTGATGAAATAAAAATAAGTAGGAATATTGTCTCTGCCATCAGAGAACCTACAATATAGAAAGGATATCTTTTTCTCTTTAAGACCCTATATACTTTGCCCCTGTGAAAATTTCACCGGCTTATTAGTTTTCATAACCCTCCCTGTCTTCACATACTTAAAGTCAGTCTTCTAAGAATTGCATTCCACAGAATTCCGTTGTGACCCAACAATTACCACTACTAGGTCTGTATCCCAAAATCAAAGAAGGAAAAGGTCCTACATGTACCAAAATATTTATGTACCATGACTCTTTTTGTGGTGGGAAATAATTGGAATTTGAAGGAATACCCAGTCAATTGGAGAGGGACTGAACATGTTGTAATATTGTGATGGTCTACTAATTAATGCTCTAAGAAATGATGAGCAGGATGGTTCCAGAAAAATCTCAGAAGATGTATGAACTGATGCAAAGTGAAGTGAGCAATTAACAGCAATATTGTATGATGATCAATTGTGAATGAATTAACTATTCTCAACAGTACAGTGATCCAAGATTATGATGAAAAATGCTGTCCACGTACACAGAAAGAACTGATGATGTATGATCGCAGATTAAAGCATATATTTTTTCTTTTAGTAATGCCCCCAAGGAAGTAATTTAACCTCTCAGTTTTCTAGGTAATTCTTTGGGACCTTAAATTCCAGAGAAGGTACTGACACTGGCTATATACCACAGATGGAGCTGCCTTATTTAGGAGTTCCCTGTATCAGTGAAATCACAAATCCAATCCCAATTCTATTTGCAGCACATACCTTTAAATTCATCTACCCAAGTCAGCCAAGGCTAAATGGTGCAACATCCAAAGGCCATGCTGTGTATGGCCTTGTTTGTGTTTTCTTAATGTGGATTCCATTTCTGTTGGTGATAAACCAAAGATTAACATCTCCATTATTCATCCCTTAAGTGCATGTACCTAAAAGTATTATTTGGCTATGGAACATAAGGTCCTAATATATAATGTCTGTTGAAATTTTTTTCTTCCATTGATTCCATAATTGAAGATTTCACATACCTGTGTACTATTTTTTGACAACTTATGATCTACTTCTAGTAATTTTTCAAAAGCAGAAAAAAGAGAGAAATCTCCCAGTTTGTTGTTTCTTGGTAGCTTGGGAGTGGGACAAGGGTATTGAAATGAATGTCCAAAATAAATATTTAGAAATATTTGTATATTTTATTTAGCCATACTTTTTGTACCCTAGGGCTCTAGATAATTAATAATTTGCTTTATACATACATGTGTCTATATAATTCTGAAAAGAAACCCATTATTAGTCCCGGATGTAGCAATTGTATCTAGATCATAATAGTATGCATTTAATTGTACTTGGTGACAGGGTAGTTGCCATGTGAGCTAAGAGAGCAGAAGAGAAAACATTCCCTCCATTCCTTGTATGTAGTAGACATATAAGCCTTCCAGAAAATCTTATAATAGGTCAGAGTTAAGATGATCACAGGAAGAAGTGAGCAAAATACCAGCAGGCCTTTTTGAATAATAGTTTTTCAGAGTAAAAACTATTGTAGAGAAATAAACAATGTTATTTTGCTGAGTGGGAGATTGAATTGTAGAAAGGAATTAAATTATGCTTTCCCTATTTGAGACTTTATGGTAAAAAATGGGAATGATTTTTTCCCCCATGTTTAGCTAGATGACATCACTGTAATAGGCATATCCTAGTTTTGTCTTTTGATCCTCTAAAATCTTTGCTTGTTGGATGTTTATTAATGTTCACCCCACTGTATATGGATAGAATCGATTGATGTTTCATTGGTATGTGGGTATGACTGTAGCTTCTCAAAGGTCATATGTCAGCAGAGACTAAGCTCTGGCAGGTCCATCATTTTGGAAATCTTTTGAATATGGCTCCAGTCAATGACCAGTTGAATCAGGACCAGCTTTGTTAAGTTCAGAGAACCTCAGAACTCATGTTAGTCACAGAATAACATTTTTTTACTTGTATTCTGCTCCATAAGACTATGTAGAAAACTTGAAAAGTGTCCTGTTAAGGTAGAAAAAAGATTAGACTTCTTTTGAGCGTTCCCAGAACTAGGAGAAATGGTCAGAAGTTGCAGTCAGTTGAGTTTAGTGTAAGGAAAGACTTCCTTTGCTTACACACACACACACACACACACACACACACTCTCTCTCTCTCTCTCTCTCTCTCTCTCTCTCTCTCTCTCTCTCTC
>NW_027186473.1:1388642-1400310 GCF_028583685.1 Petaurus breviceps papuanus
TCTCTCTCTCTCTCTCTCTCTCTCTCTCTCTCTCTCTCTCTCTCTGTCTCTGTCTCCCTGTCTCTCTCTCTCTCTGTCTCTGTCTCTGTCTCTCTTCATATTGATCAAGGCTGAAATATTTCACACTATGGTGTTACCAGAGGTCTATGTACCAGAAGTTTGATCCACAGTAGAGATTTAACAGCCTGTGGTCTCTCAGGGCACAGTAAGAAGAATGGTTTGTAGAATCTCCCTTTGTTCCTGTCCATGTGACAAGTGAAGAGCTCTGCCACAAAAGGTCCTGGCTGTCAGATGTCTTAGAGGCAGCTTATCATGTGCCGTGATCCTGGGTGGGTCACACAGCTAAGATGCTGGACAACCCATGAATTGCTCAGTTGACAGACTGGTTACCATGAGACCACATATGGGTAACCAGAAGCTGAAGCCTGGGTGGTTATTCAGACCAAAATGGAAACAGTAGTAAGCACAATTTGATATTTGGTCTATCTTTGCTCTTACTGTTTTGAGCAGTGTCAGAACCAAATGTGACATGTATCAGGAACAGTTTCTTAACAGTCACAATTGTCTTCACCATGTTTAAGGTAATGAACTGCCTGTCACTTCAGGCATTTCAGCTATGCAAGAGGACATTCTTACCTCATGTTAGGGTTGGACTAGATAAATTCTTTTAAAAAAATATATTTTAAAAATTTATTTGTTTTTAGTTTTCAGCATTCACTTCTGTCAGATTTTGAGTTCAAAATTTTTTTCTACTCCCCCCTCCCCAAGATGATGTGCAATCTGATATAGGCTGTACATGTAAAATCATATTAAACATATTTCTGCATTAGTCATGTTGTAAAGAAGAATTAGAACCGAAAGGAAAAACCATGAGAAAGAACCCCCCCCGCCAAAAAAAGAGAGAAAATAGTATGCTCTGATCTGCATTCAGACACCACAGATTTTTCTCTGCATGTAGATAGCATTTTCCATCATGAGTCTTTTGGAATTGTCTTACATCCTTGTATTGCTGAAAAGAGTTAAGTCTTTCAAAGTTGGTCATCGTACAATGTGTACACTAACCTGGTTCTGCTCACTTCACTCAACATCAGTTCATGTAAGTCTTTTCAGGTTTTTCTGAAGTCCACCCTTTCATCATTTCTTATGGAACAATAGTATTCCATTACATTCACATACCACAACTTGTTCAGCCATTCCCAATTGATAGAAATCCCTTCAGCTTCCAATTCTTGCTCACCACAGAAAGATCTGCTATAAATACTTTTCTGTATGAGTTGGACTAGATAACTTCTACCATCCTTTGCAACTCTTGAGATTTTTTGATCCTTTTGATTCCAAGCAAATTCCTTGAGGGTAAAGACTGTTCTTTTATAGCATTATATCTTCACTAGGACCAAAGCTAAACCACTGTACTATGTCCTCCATGGGAACATGTGTTCTTACCTTCTCTCCTGTCTCCCCTCACCCCCTTCTCTAATAACTATGGCTTACAATCTCTACTCTGGAAAGGGTGTGTAAATGGACTATGCTATTCCACTATTCACTATGTTTGTGACTCCCTGTACCATAAGTCTTTTTTTTTCCTGACCATCAAACTCCAATATGTGTCTTCATCCCGCATCAGAATGTAAATTTCTTGAGGATATGCACAGTCTCACTTTTATGTTTGTATTTCTAGTACTTAACAGTGCTGGGCATATAGCAAATGCCTAATAATTTTTTTTCCTTCATTTAATTAATACTTATTGATTGAAATGTGTTTGTGCATAAATTCCTGTGGAAAGGACAGATATGTTCCTTAGTAACAGTACAGTTTAACACCTTCATACTTGTTCATGAAAATGTTGTTGGACTTCTCATATGATACCTATTATTTGCAACAACAATAACATAAGTTCTTAAGCTTTCAGACTTTCAGATAAGCAGGTATCTGGCATGTTGGACACTGTGGATTCAATATTAAATATTATTATTGTGGGTAGTAAACTGTACATGGCATTAAGGAAATATTTAATGATAAAGTAATGCAGCTGTCTCAATCATGGACATTTTAGGCATGTTTATCTGCATTTTTGTCTTTTATCTATAAACTATAAGACATTTGTAACCTTACAGTAATAGAAATGTTGGTGTTTCGAGTCATTTCAATTGTATCCAACTCTTCAGGACCCCATTTGGGGTTTTCTTGACAGAGATCTTGGAGTGCTTTGCCATTTCCTTCTCCATCTTATTTTACAGAGGAGAAACTGAGGCAAACAAAGTTAAGGGGCTTGCCCAGGGTCATACAACTAGGAAGTATCCAGACCAGGTGTGAATTCAGGAAGATGACTCTTCCTGACTACAGGCCTGCACTTTATCTACTGTTTTATCTACCTACCCCTCTTACACTTTTAGTTCTAGGAAATAAAA
Source organism: Petaurus breviceps papuanus (assembly GCF_028583685.1). NCBI lineage: Eukaryota > Metazoa > Chordata > Mammalia > Diprotodontia > Petauridae > Petaurus > Petaurus breviceps. Next base: position 1,391,052 of record NW_027186473.1, read on the forward strand.
ACCAAAATAGGAGGTCTGCATATCAGGGACTTTTATATTTTCTTATGTTTTGGACCCTCTTGGGAGTCTGGTGAACCTCTTATTAGAATACTGTTTTTAACCATATAAAAGAAAATACTCAGGATTACAGAGGAAACACATTATATTGAAATAAAGATATGTAAATATATATAATTTTTTTCCTTATACAAGTATATAGATCCCCTGAAATTTGCTCATGGCCCCCAGGTTCTAGGTCAAATTAAGAAGAACTGAAAGGAGGGATCTTAGAATAGGACTTAATCATTTACAGCTACCTCAGGAGAAGAGACGATCAACTTTGGTCAACTAACCTGGTCACTCTGGAATGTGGCAGCAGCAGCAGCAACAGAACATATTTCATTAGAACTGAGGACTGGTATGAATTACAAGATTTTAAGTTAGTTCACAAATACTTGGAGGCTGACCTCCAAGTGATGATAACTCTTATTTGTTCTAGGTGTGTTTCTTTGAATCACTTGCTTCATTCAGTCAACAATTCTTATTGGGTACTTTCAGTGTGCCCAGCACTTCATTAGACCCTGTGGGACTTAAGAGACTGCCCTCAAGAAAGTGTTTTTTTTTTTTCCTTAGGGTACTTTAATAACCTTCTAGTGGAATTTAAAATTGAAATGCTCTTTTCAGAAGGGAGCATGACAGCATATTAGGATTTTGAAGGGATATCAGAGGAGATCTGATCTAACCTGGATCTGAACAAGAATCTTTAGCTATGACATTGTAGACAAGTGGTCATTTAGCCAATATTTCAAGCCTTCCAGTGAAGGGGAGATTATTACCTTAAAGTAATCCTGCTTTTGGACAATCAAGTAGTCCCTCCTGACATCATACCTAAATGTGATTGACTTTGACTTCTCCCCATTGCTCCTCTGCCCTCTGGGACCAAACAGAACCAGCACAATTCTTCTTCCACACTGCTGTCCTTAGATGTTAAAGACAGTTGTCATACTTCCAGAAAGTAGCTTCTTTGAGCAGCTAGTTTGGTGGGTTCTCTGATTTCCTATGGTGAACTGATATGACAAAAAGCCAGTTTTTTTCTTTTTACTTGGCTTTTCAATTTGCCATTATATTTATAAGGGATGTTAACACTTTAAACTTTGTGTAGAATTTGCTAAGGAAGTTACTGCCGAAGGTTGCTAGGGGAAACCAGAGGTCTCTGCAAGAAAGTAGTTGTCAGCTATAACCTGTTACTTATAACCATATTAAGTTTGTAGTACCAAGAAGGCAGAAGGATTTAGAGTGACTCTTTAAAAAATTTGGGCATTATGTTTGGAAGATAGACACAGAACAACAGGGGCTCTCATCTGCAGGATAGCTAGCTTGCTTCCTGAGCAGAGACTTTCAGCTAGGAGAAAACCAGAAGCAGGCAGGATACTTGGATAGAGAAAGAAGAGGGGGTGGGGGGTGGATGGGACCTAGTTCCTGGAAGTAATCATGTTACTCAGAAGCAAGAAAGATGTATCTCTAGACTGGTGGGGAAGCAATTATAGAAAAGTCCCTCTTGATAGAGAGGATCAAGCTGTGAAAATGAAAATATTGGCACCAAGTCAAGATAGGGTGAGTTGTGTAACATTGCTACTGTAAAAAAAAGGGGAGGGGGAAGTCATAATTTGGTTCCTAAATTTTGTTCTTTTTAATACATTTTCTATGAATAAAACTCCAAGTTGTTTAATTGTTATGTTATAGATAATATACATTTTTAATTTTCTCAAATTTGGCAAATTTGTGGTTATAAATCTGCATTCCTTTAAGCAAAGAGCTATGAACTTGAACCTTAGTGAACGTTCTATTTTGGCACTGACCGCAATAATCACTCTCACCACTTAGTGGTTGTGCCCTGGAATTGCAGTGGAAATGACCAGAAAAAGAAAGAAAGAAAGAAGCTGTTCACATTAGCTGACACACAGGTTTGTAAAGCACTTTCTGTACATAATCTAATTTGATCTTCATGAATAACCCTGTGAGTAAGGGTACTTCTTTTCAACATTTTTCATGTGGGAAAATTTAATCTCATAGAGGTGAAGTGATTTATTCCTGGTCATTTGAGCCCAGCTAATGGGTTCAAAATGTAATCGAAACCTAGCTCTCTCCTTACTTCATGTCCAGTGTTCTTTCTCCCACACCTTTTTTTTTTTTTTAACAAGCCGCCTCTTTGCTGTTCTGTAGCTTACGCAATGGAACAGTAAAAACAGACATCGTTAGGACACCATGAACATTTTCTGACTCATACCTTTGGTGGATAATCTCCTACAACCCTTTCAACACATATGACCAAAACCCAAGGAAGCATTGGGAAAAGCTGATGTGAGGAAATTAGGTAACCTTGTGAAGAACCCTGAACACTGGAGTTTGAATTTCTCTCAGATACTTCTTAGCAAATCAAGACATTGAGTCTTCTTTGGATTCATTTCCCTCATCTGCAAAACAGATATAATAATAGAACGCACCTCACAGTGTTGTCATGAGGATCAGATGAGTAATAATGCACTTGGCTACTTCCCTGAAATATGGATTAAATGCTATTGATGGACAGAGGTGGGTGGGTGTAGGGTGTAGGGAGAGTGCTAGAGGGGAAGGATATATAAATTGGTATTATTCATTTTTGGTGTGTTTCTATATCAGTAATTATTATGTAATATGTGTCCCTGTAATACTGAAAGATGCAGTACTCTCTGCATGCACCTGTGTGTGTGTGTGTGTGTGTGTATGTGTGTGTGTGTGTGTGTGTGTGTCTGTAAGAACATGGTGCTTATTTAGTGGCTTAGTGGGAAGTTCTCAAGCCATCCACAGAGCCATAGTATTTATAACTGGAAAAGTCAGTTCAACTTCCTTACGTTTATAGATGAAAAAACTGAGGCCTGGGAAGGAGAATTGACTTGCCCAAGGTGACAGAGGGTAGTATCACTGGTAGGATTCAAACACAAATCTTCAGACTACAAATCTAGTGTTGTTTTTTTTTTAAACTTATTTTTAGTTTTCAACATTCATTTCCACAAGACTTTGAGTTACAATTTTTACCCTCCACCCCAAAATAGTGGGCCTACTGAATACTCCTTCCCCCAATCTGTTCCTCTTATATCCTCCCCCAATCACTCCCCCTAACTGTCTAGTAGGGCAAGATGGATTTCTATACCCTAGTGCTCGTATATCTTATTTCCCAGCTGCATTTAAAAAAACTAATGCTTTTTTTTTTTTTAAACATTTGTTTTTAAAACTTTTGAGTTCCAGATTTTTTCCCTCCTTCCCTCCTCACCTGCCCCCACTGGGAATATAAGCAATTCAATATAGATTGAACATGTGTACATTGTACATGTGTACAAATCATTTCCATAGTAGTTATATTGTGAAAGGTTAACTATATTTCCCTCTATCCTATCCCACCCCCCACTTATTCTCTTTTCTCCTTTGACCCTGTTCCTTTTCAAAAATGTTTGTTTCTAACTACCCTATCCCCCAGTCGGCCTTCCCTTCTATCATCTACCCATCTTATCCCCTTCCCTCCTATTTTCCTGTAGGGCAAGATACCCAATTGAGTGTGTATGCTATTCCCTCCTTAAGCCAAATTCAATGAGAATAAGGTTCTCCCATTCTCTTTCACCTTCTTGCTCTTCCCCTCCATTGTAACGGTTTTCTCTTGTCTCTTTAATATGAGATAATTTACCCTAATCTATCTCTCCCTTTCTCCTCCCAATATTCATCTTTTACCTCTTAATTTTATTTTATAGATATCAGCCCCTTCATATTCAACTCATCCAGTGCCCTCTCTGTATACATGAACGTACATATGCCCACATTCACATATATATTTATATATCCATACAACCTCCTATACATACATATATATGTATGGATACACACATATACATATATATTCCCTTCAACTATCCTCATACTGAGAAAAATCTTATGAGTTACAATTATTATTTTTCCATGTAGGAATGTAAATAGTTCAACTTTAATAAGTTCCTTATGATTTCTTTTCCCTGTTTACCTTCTCATGCTTCTCTCGCTTCTTGTATTTGAAAGTCACATTTTCTATTCAACTCTTGTTTTTTCATCAAGAATGCTTCAAAGTCCTCTATTTCACTGAATAACCATATTTTCCCCTGAAATATTATACTCAGTTTTGCTGGGTAGGAGATACTTGGTTTTAATCCTAGCTCCTTTGACTTCCATAATATCATATTCCAAGTCCTTCAATCCCTTAATGTAGAAGCTGTTAGATCTTGTGTTATCCTTATTGTATTTCCACAATACTCAAATTGTTTCTTTCTGACAGCTTGCAGTATTTTCTCCTTGAACTGGGAACTCTGGAATTTGGCTATAATATTCCTAGGAGTTTTCTTTTTAGGATCTTTTTCAAGAGGCAGTAGGTGAATTCTTTCAATTTCTATTTTGCCCTCTAGTTCTAGAATATCAGGGCAATTTTGCTTGATAATTTGTTGCACGATGGTGTCTAGGTGCTTTTTTTGATGATGGCTTTCAGGTAGTACAGTAATTTTTAAATTATCTCTCCTGGATCTATTTTCCAGGTCAGTGGTTTTTCCAGTTAGATATTTTACATTGCCTTCTATTTTTTTCATTTGTTTGGATCTGTTTTTTAGTATCTTGATTTTTCATAAAATCATTAGCTTCCAATTGCTCCAATCTAATTTTCAAGGAGTTATTCTCTTCAGTGAGTTTTTGAAATTCCTTTTCCATCTGGCAAATTTGACTTTTTAATGCATTATTCTTCTCATTGGCTTTTTGGGCTTCTTTTGCCATTTGAGTTAGTCTATTCTTAAAGGTGTTATTTTCTTCAGTGTATTTTTGAGTCTCCTTTAACAGGCTACTGATTTGCTTTTCATGATTTTCTTGCTTCATTCTCATTTCTCTTCCCAATTTTTCCTCCACTTACTTGATTTTCAAAATCCTTCTTGAGCTCCTCCATGGGCTGTAACCAATTCATATTTTTCTTGGAGGCTTTTGATACAGGAGTTCTGACTTCGCTGTCTTCCTCCCACTCCATGCCCTGATTCTTTTTCTCCCAAAAAAAGAATTCTATGGTCTGTTTGTGCCCCCTTGGCTTGCTCATATTGCCAGCTAATTACTTGACTTTTGAGCTCTTTGCCACAGTAGAACTCTGCTTCCAGAATGGAGAGAGCTTTATCCCAAATCACTGGGGTTTTCACAGCTGCTGGAGCTATTAGGAGGGCACCCTCCCTACAGCCCCCACAAGCTCTGGCTCACTGGCCACACACCCCAGGACCACCACCCAAGACCACTATCCAGATCCAAGCTGGTTAAAGCAAGATCAATTACCCTCTGAATGGTCACTTGTTCCTTATAGGCTGTAGGCCAGGAACTCCCGAGGCAGCCATGTGTGGCAACTGCATAGCTGCCAAGCCCTAGCTCCTTCTTGTCCCGGGGGCTGGGCCTGGACCTCTCTCTTCTGTCCCCTCCCCCCTCCCCCTTTCCCCCCCCCCCCCCTTTCCAACACAGTTCCACACTGACTTTTTACTTTGTCTTTGGCATTTGTGGGTTGAGAAGTCTGGAAACTACCACAGCTGCTGGTGATTCACTCTCCTGAATTCTGCTGTGGCTGCCACTGGTCGGGGCTACCCTGGGGCAGGAACTGCAGGGCTCACAAGGGACTGTGCTCTGCTCCCAGCTCAATGTGATACACTCTTCCTGTTGGCCTGCCAGGCTTCCTTCATTGGGAGATTTGTTTCTCTCTGTCACTTTGTGGGTTCTGTAGCTCTAAAATGTGTTTAGAGTAATTTTTTAAAACATATATTAGAAGTCATTGGAATGGGAGCTCGTGCCATGTTTGTGCTTCTGCTCTGCCATATTGGCTCTGCCCCCTAGTATTGTTTTTAATGTAGTCTCCTCTATCTGAGATGATTTCTGAGTGAAGTCTTTTAGAGCTGTCTTGCTTAACTGAATTTACTTTTGTTATTTCTATGAATAGTCTTTTAGCTTTAATTAAATGTCCCAGGGAAAATCCAGTTGTGGTTTGGAATATGTGGTAACTGGAGATATAAATGTTGGATACTGGATCCAAGGTGTACCAGATTTACATATAGAAGGACTCATGCCCCAGATCACAGGCAAGGGGGTACCCCAGATTAGTCTGAGAAAGAAACTGATTCCCAGGATGTTAAGGCCTAAAAGGGGAGGAATAGAAGTTCAGCAGGTAGACAAGTGTTCCAAGGAGGCCAGTTTGCTAAGAAAAGCATCCAAGGTGAGGGCTGACCATTCCAAGATGATCCCTGACTCTTAAAGCATGCTGAAAGTGGACATCTCAACTCTGCTCTACAGTAACCTGTGTGCACTTGTGGGCAAATCCCTTGACCTCTCTGAGCTTCCATTTCCTCAACTTTAAAACTAGAGAGTAGAATTAGAGGCTCTCTAAGGTCTCTTCTCAGCTCTGAATCTATTATCCTTATAATCCCATGTGGACATTTGAATGGTAATCTCCTTGGCATTACCATATTCCTTTACTTGAGAAGACATTATTCCTATGGAGTACCCACCTATTGATGAAGACAAAGTCAAATGGCAGGTTAAATTCAAGACATATTCTTAATGCCCCCTTAGATTACTTTGGTATGCTGCTTTTCTAACAGATGCTGAGTTAGTTAAAATCCCCATCACCAATAAATTCTGGGACTTGGCATCTTTACTAAGCTTCTGAAAGAAGGCCAAACCAGGTTTTTTCCTCTTGGTTTGGAGGATTATAATAAACCCTGACCATAAGGTTCCCCTTGAAACTTAACCTAGAAATTTTTCTAGCCACTGGTCTCCTCCTACTTCCTGCATGTGGAAATAAGTGCTTGCACCAAATTTTCCTTTATCCCCAAACTGGCCTTTTCTGAATAGACTATGTTCTCTTGTACTCTATTTCAACATATTACCATAATGCCAATCAAAATAGACCTGTCTCTAGAAAGTGGGATTTGTCATTCTTCTTGCTCATTTCCTATTCTCCCTATATTTGTCTTCCAGCAGCTAACCACGGGCTCCTCCTGAAGCCTGCTTTCCCCTGTTCTCCTTCCCATCTCCTTCACTTGCATTTTCTAGTTTTCAATTTTCAATCCCAGAAATACCTTTTCTCCAGGATGCCTTTCACACCTAGGGATTGTATAGCTTACTTAGTTTATAGTCCACAGGATTTAGAAGTAGCTCATATTTGTGTATTGTGACATTTAAAGTCTCCTCCCATCCCCCACAACAACCTTTTGGGGTTAACTAATGCAAGTCTCATTACCCCCATTTTATAGTACACGTGGGGGATATTAAAACTTAGAGTGAAATGACTTGCCTAGATGATCCAATGAATAATTTCCATTCAATTTGAAAGCCTTTATTACCCACTATGTAAAAGACCTTCCTTTAATTTCTGATTCTGTTGTCATAATTTCCTTGTCCTTGAAAACTGCCATGGAGCCCAGGCTTGAAGCTTCCATCAAGGTCTTTGGAACCTTTGGACTGATCTGATAATTCCACCCTTTCATTTTAAGTGCTTTCTCAGTCTTTTCCCTCACATCTCCTATTTCTTAATGCAGCTCATTACATTGTTCCTCATATTGGAGAAGACCCATTAGCCTCGTTCAGGTTTGCTGTTGGGATGAAATGAATCAGCCTTTGAAAGTTATTGAATAGTTAACCAAAGGAGCCTTACTTTGTCCTTTGTACGGCAAGAATATTCAATAAGGAGATTCTAGCACTTAGATTTTCTGGTCAGTCCACCTTCAGTCCTTACCCAGTCTCCATATGGAAAGGCACCTGGTTGGGGCAGGACGTGGTGACTTGAGTGGTCTTCAGAAATTGCCCTCACCTTGGTGAGACTTTTTATATTCTTGGATGACCATGAAGCTGTATCAAGGAAGCAAGGACCAGTTAGGAGACCACTTTGTCATCTTTTGGGGGAAATTTAATCCCTGTTGCAGGACTGAAGAGAAAGTGTAGGAGAAGATGTTTTTGGGGACAGAAAGGAAGCATGGGTTTAATGCTACTATATGTCTTAATCCTATCATAATAGCCTATATAATAGGCCAATATGTGCTAAACACTCTAATAAGCAGCTTGCAAATATTATCTTATTTCACCCTTATAACAACTTTGGGATGTAGGAGCTATTAGTATTCCCATTTTGTAATTGAGGAAACTGAGGCAGCTAGTAATTAATTGCTTTCTAAGACTAGATTTGAACTCAGGTCTCTCTGACTACAGGTTGAGTGCTTTATTCACTGCAGCACCTAGCTGCCCATCATAAACCAGGTTTGCTTACCTCCTTATTCCTCTCCCTTACAAATACCTCGCAAACTTTATGTGACTTTGTGCAGTGGATAGAATGCTGGCCCTGGAGTCAGGAAAACCTGAGTTCAAATCTGGCCTCACACACTTATGCACTTTGTGACCCTGGGTAAGTCACCCTCTGTTTGCCCCAGTTTCCTCATCAGTAAAGTAGGAGTAATAATAGTGAGTAGTTCCCAGGGTTGTGAAAATCAAATGAGATAATTTTAAAATGCTTAGGGCCTGGCCATAGTAAGCACTATGTAAATGTTAGATTATTATTACTCTTTGCCTTTCTCTTCTCTCAACCATATCTTTAAAATTAATTTTTAAAATATTTTTTCATCACTTTAATTAATATCAACAAGACTAACAATATAGACAGGGTTTGACAGCCATTCTTTCCACACCGCGCACCCCCTCTATTGAAAAGAAAAAATCCCCTGACTTTTTCAGATATTGAAACTTGAATCACCACAACCAAAGTTTGATATTGCCCAATCCATTTATGTGTATACTTTACTTAACCTGTTTTAAATTCACAGCTTTTTTTCCTTTTCATTTTGTGTCACTGGATAAAAATGATTTGTGTGGTCATCTTTATTTCTTGCTTTAACATATTGTCTTTCTCATGACAGGCTGCTGAATGCTATAAAACCAGGACTTGTGAAAAAGATCAATAGATTACCCACCCCCATTGCAGGATTGGTGAGTATTCTGAAGCTATTTTTTTCCAGTATGACTTACCATAAGTGTAAAAATATGATCTAAAATATGTAAAATAAAAATATATAAATGTAAAAATAAAAATATGATGTAAAAATATGATTGACTGCAGCATTGAATGAGACAGTATCCAATCCTTTGGATGTAGAGGAATCTGAAAATGCAAGACTGGAGAGAACCCCACCTTAGTGGCACCTGAATCTTGGCTCAATCTCTTCCT
>NW_027186473.1:1400410-1405399 GCF_028583685.1 Petaurus breviceps papuanus
AGGTCATTGTTAGGGAGATGAATTTGTTTCTGGGTAAGATGTTTAACATTCAGTTGTACTTGTGGATGAATTGCAGTGGTAATCGCCTCATTTCATTCTTTAATTCATTTGTTCTAAAAATTGAGGGAAGAATTTTTCTTAACTAAAAAGATCTTGACTTATTATAGTTTTCATTTGGGTTTAAAAGGCAAAAAAACAGAGCAATGCTCTGCACAGAGAGTTATAATAAATATTATTGTCCTTGATAGATGGAAGTTCTAACAGTGCGCTGAGTTAATATAATATAGTGATCTCTCTACTTAATCATTCATTCAGCATTTAGCCATTTAGCAAGCTTTCACTGTGTGCCTACTATGTATACAGCCCACTACTAGGCCTTGGGAGAACACAGAGTTTAAATAAAACACGGTCTTTGCTCTAAAGGAATTTGTAGCCCAGGTTCCTCTGCTCTCCAGAATTTCATACCATAAAACAAAGAGAGTGTAGCATTTACATCGAGGAATAAACACTGAGGAAAAAAACAAAGAGCTTACCATGATGTACTAGGTTTCTAACGGGGTGGGGAAGTATTATTTTCATTGCTTTAATTAATGCTCACAGAATCATGAAACTGTAGAATTAGAAGGCCTCAGAAGTCATCAAGTTCAACCCCCTTCCAGAGCATTAATCCCCTCTCTGAGATCCTGGACAAGTGATCACCCTCCAGTGGTAAGGCGTTCACTGCCTCTCAGGACAACAAATCCCACTTCTGGGTAGCTCTGACTTTTAGGAGGGATTAAGTCCAGATCTGCTTACTGTAGCTTCCATCCATTGGTCATAGCTCTGTCCTTTGGGCCCAAGCGGAATATCTACGTGAAAGCTCTCAGTATTTGGAGACAGTTATCGCATTACCCCTAAGGTTCCAGTTCTCCAGACTCCTAGACATTTGGAGGTTTCCTCAGTTTATCCCAGAATGGCATGATTTTGAGGCTCTTTTACACCTTAGTCATTCTATTCTTGATGCATCTCTGCTTGTCAGTGTTCTTTCTAAAATGTGGCATATTGACATAATACTCTATATTTGAGCTGACCTGGGCCAAGTACACCCCTGTTCTGCACTTCTGTTTTTGGAATGTCACATCGAATTAGCTTTTTGGATTTTGCTATCTGTAGAGTTCTTTTTTTTTTTTTTAAGAGTTTCTTTTTTTAAAGGAAGATAGTGCAGTATGAGGGTGGATGAGAAAATTGACCAGCAATTGTTTGGTGACTCTAGAGGCAAGAAGGAAAGGACTATAAAAGGATTCCAAATGATTTGTTGGATATTCCTGTGGGGGGCTATTGATATCCCGTCCTATCACTTACCCATAGTAAGTCTTCGGTCGTCACCGGCCTCCTAGGAGGAATTACCAGACAGAGCACCCGAGGTTTGCTGGAGTTGTTTATTCAGGCTCAGCTACATCGCGACAAAGAGACCTGACTTCCGTATCAGAGCAATTTATAGGTACACATAGCCAATCATCTTCTACAGCTCTATTCATTACCTTTTAAGGTCATACATCAAGCAAGCAGGCACTAGCCCATATACCATTACTTCCTGGCCCCCAACATATTCCTTCTGGTGATGGCCACCTTATTTGTGTATACAGACTCAAAAGCTCAGAAAACAAATGAGAAAAGTATCAAGAATCTAGGTGCAGGAGATGGGCTTTAAGGATTATTTATGATAAACCTATTAGCCATTAATGATTGCTATTTGAAGCTATATGGGAATGAGTGGCTGTTCATTCACATATAGCTTCCATTAGCAATCATTTATTAGCCATTTATTCCCATATGAACTCACAATTCATTCCCATTTTTCAGTGAGTGGCAATGAAATAATTGTATGCGTGACGGATGTTATATAAGGTGACATTGAGAACGTGTGTGGACTCAGGCAGTCACATTTCTGCATGGGTTGAGGTTTGCTTTTTTAAGTTTGTAATAGGTGAGTATACTCTGGAGCTATTATCCCAAGACCCACTTGCTAGTTAGGATTAGGACTGAGGAGTTAGGGAAGGGATATCTTTTCGAGTATTGTAGCTCATAAGCCCCTGTTGGTATTCTTTGTGCTATGACTATTGATTTGTAACCATTAGTTGGACAGAGTCTCGAGGAAAGGTTACTCTTGCCTAGAAAGTATATGTGGCAAAGGGGTTACTCACAGGCCTTGGAAGTCTTCGAGATATTAGAGGTAAAGTATGGCTTTTCTGTTGGATTCTTGGCAGGACCTTGTATTTTTTCATCTGTCCTTGATTCCCAGTTCAAATATTCTTTACCTGAACCTGGACTCTGAAAGGATGCCAATGGAAAATGGGAGTCCTCTGATCTCTCAAGTTTATGAAGTCCTTTTCTGGTCAAGGGGAGTTGTGAGGTGACCAAGCCAGAGGCTGGGATCTATGTTCCTACTTCCCCAGCCCCAGCTGATTTTTTTTACTCAGGAGTTTGAATGGAATGCTGTCTCTTCTTTGTTTGCTCAAATTTCTGGGGTTCTGAATTAATTCCTTAGTTTTATGCAGGCCTCACAGGCCATTATCAAGTCCTTCACCCAGTCCCTCACCCAATTCAAGTAGGCTTCCTGTGCAATATCCCTGGAATTCATCCAGTGGCTTTCAAGGATTTTTCATACTTAGTCCAAAGTCTTTGTTTGATTGAGACATTTTCTCACTTGATAAACATAGAGCAAAAATGGGGGAAGCAGGGAATGACTCTGACTTTTTTTTTTGGCTTTTTGGAGGGCAATTGGGGTTAAGTAACTTGCCCAACGTTACACCTCTAGTTTTTTTGTGTTGGTGTTAAGCCCGGAACCGAATTCAGGTCCTCCTGACTCCCAGGCAGGCGCTTTACTCACTGCACCACCTAGCCGCCCCTCTGACTCTGTCTTTGTGTAGTTAATTGGTTACTTGATTTTTTTGCCATTTCTACTTAAGCTAGTTAAGAAGCTGTCATTAAAATACCATAATTTTGTTCTTTAATAGAATCTTTAAAACTGATCATTCAGGTTGATTTTCTTAAAATGTTAGTAACATAATTGTAATGAGGTTGATTCTCACAATTTCCATTTTTTTTTAATCAGTTATACGTATGGCCCACTATGACCTTGAGGCTGGGTCTCCAAGAGGGGAAGAAGGAAAAGTATATCAGAGGGAAGGCTCTTCAGAGAAACTCTGGAACCATAGTCAAAGAGTTGATCTCCATGAGTCTCAAGTATGGATTATAAGAAGACTTTAGTTCAGATTGTGCATCCCTGAATAATTCATTGTACTTCCCTTGGTCTCAGTTACCTAATCTGTACAAAGAGGGAGTTGGGCTTGACAACCCCTAAGATCTTTCCAGCTCCAAATCCATGAGCCTATGATCTCTGTGCTGTTTCTATTGTCTTAGAAAATATGGCTCTTGATCTGTCAAAATTGGTTCAGAGCAAAGGAACAGTTTCTAAAAAACCATCTACAGAGAAATCAATGCCCTTTTTGCCCATCTGAAAGTTGAAACCTTTCCTTTTTTAACCTTGTATTTTCCTTCCTTTGATTACATCTTTTCTTTTGATATATGCCTCTTCAACCTTATGTCTTGGGGGGCATACTGCCTTACCATCTTCCATACTACTGTACCCTTAGGTCTTCCTGGTCCAGGACTGAACATTTGCCCTTCTTATATGTAATCTAGACCCTGGCACTAGTATCTGCCCCACCGCTGTAACTTCTGAACTTCTGGACCTTTCCTCCTGCCATGCAGATAGACCTTTTTTTTTTTGCTATTTGGAGGGCAATTGGGGTTAAGTGACCTGCCCAAGGTCAAATGGCTAGTTTTTGTGTTAAATGTGTGAGGCCAGATTTGAACTCCTGACTCCAGGGCTGGTACTCTATTCACTGCACCACCTAGCCGCCCCATCACATGTACCTTTTCAATGTTGTTTCCTTCAGTTAGTTCCTTGAGTGCAGAGGTGATCTTGCTTTTTTTTATATGTATTTGTAGTACTTTTAAAACACTGCTGGTCTCCTAGTAAATGTAAGTTAATAATTTTTCATTCATTCATCTCATTCATGTGTGAATAATAAAATGAAGACAGTTGAAAATAAATTGATCTTTTCAGCCACATCCATAGTAAGTAATAGTATTTTCTTGGCCAACTAGAAATGACCTATTAAGAAAATCCAGTCTACAAAAAAGTGAACTGGAAAAAATAGATAAACCAAGGATTAGTTGCCTTACCAAAGAATTTTTCATAGTGTGCTTTTTACATAGCAATCCCCTAATATATTTAGTAATTACCCTTTAATCCTATTGGCCATTCAAATGAGTGTTTGATACTTAATTTTTAGGAGCATATCTACTTCACATGAGAAGTAGCATTGCATAATGGATAGAATGCTGTACTTAGCTTCTAGAAGACCTGGGTTCGGATTCTGCCTCTGGCACTTTTGAGTTTATCTCAGTAAGACTCAGATTACATATCACCCCTGGATTGTCATCTCTTGTAGTGAAAGGCGTTTTCCATGTTGGGACTTCTCATGCCAACATAATTTTGAGTCCTTGAGGTATTAACATACCTGTTATTATGAATCAATGAACATGTGAATCTGTCCATCGTTTCAACAAGAATTAGTTTAGGTACTGTTTTGGACTTGTAAGTTATTCAAAGAATAATATTATACTGATACATATAAATGAAGTTTGGAGTTTTATTGGTGGGGGAGAAGTTATGCTAATCAATACAAAGCTGTTGTTTTTTCTTTTTTAAAGTATGCTTATTTTTTTCCCCATCTTGGACAATTTCAGTTCTTTTATTAATGTTCATTAGGGGATGTATGCTAGGTTTTTTAACTGTGTTTCAAGGTAAGAGAATGGTACCAAGGCATGCTTTTGTAAATCAAGCTGTCAACAAGCATTAATAAGTTACCTGTTAAATGCCAGCCACTAGGTGGTGTGTGTGTGTGTGTGTGTGTGTGTGTGTGTGTGTGTGTGTGTGTG
>NW_027186473.1:1405409-1510243 GCF_028583685.1 Petaurus breviceps papuanus
GTGTGTGTGTGTGTGTGTGTGTGTGTGTGTGTGTGTGTGTGTGTGTGTGTGGGTGGGTGGGTGTGGGTGTGTGAGTGGGTGTCATTTTTCAGTTGCATTTGATTCTTTGTGACCCCTTTTTTGGCAGAGATACTATAGTGGTTTGTCATTTCCCTCTCTAGCCATTTTACAGAGAAAGAAACTGAAGCAAACAAAATTAAGTGACTTGCCCAGGTTCACACAATGTTTGAGGCCAGATTTAAAATCAGGAAGGTGAGTCTTCCTGAAACCAGGCCTGGTACTCTTATCAGTGGATAGAGTGAACAACCTAGATATCCCTAGGTGCTGGGAAAAGACAAAAATGAAATGCTCTCTGTCCTCAATAAGCAAACCTTGTATGAATGAGATATTGTGTGTGTTACATACATATTACACATATGATATAAACGGTTGTGTGTATATTTATATGCATACCTATGGAAACATATATAAAACAAATATAAGGTAATTATTATATTGGGATGGCATCGAATACAGGAAAATTGTCCTACTGTTGCTTAACAGTCCAAGAGAAGGTGGAAATATGTTAAATGATATATTAAGGAAACAAATGCAGTACTTGAACAGCTATGTCTTCTCCTCTCCTCTCCTCTCCTCCCCTCTCCCCTCCCCTCCTCTTTCCTCTCCTCTCCTTTTCTACCTTAGTAGGTAGACTTGAAGTTGGCCAGGGATTTGGGCCAGGTTCACTATAGATAGAAGTTAATGTGACTAGGGTTGTATAGGAAATGTACTTCTCCAGTTTCAGGCTCCTAGACCAGAGGAAACAAGGGGCTCAGAAGTGAATGATAAATCATTTCGGGTGTGCCATCAGGCTTCCAGTGCAGCTTGTCCATCATCAGGGAGAGGAACATGTTGTTGCTGACTATGAGGGTGAAAATGTTAGCATCAGCGACATCCCTGATTCGAGTAATTGATCCAGGAGCATGTTTCCTATGCCTGGACACCATGTGAGGCTCTTCAGAAGTGTGTGTGACTGCTTTGTGGTGTCGAGAATTCAATCCCTTCAGATAACGCAGCTGTTTGACTTGAAGATAAATATAAAAGCGTGTTTAAAAATAGTGATCCCAAATTATAAACATGTGGAGACTTGTAGGAGTAGGTGTATTTTAGCCCCTAGGTTGAACTACGATTACAAAGAATTCAGGGGTGAAGGTGTTAAAACAAAGTAGTTGAAAATCATTTCCTGGCAAGAAAGCCAAGTCCTGAGTTCAGGGTCTGTGTTTCTTCTGTAACAATTACTGACATCTGAAGCAGCGTAAGGGCTGTATGCAGATGCTTGCATTCTTTGTTAGGTGTTAGTGATGCTATTAACTGTGTCCAGAGAAAGAGCGAGACAGCCTCAAACAGAGACTTGGCCTCATCAAAGAATTAAAAATGCTACCCTCCTGTGGGCCAAGTCTCGAACGTTGCACAATAAAACCACAAAGCTGGAGCCCTAGTTTAGCGGTCCAGAAAGATCATCCTGAATTTTGTTTCATCTTGGAATGTTAGACGTCCTTGTGAAAAGAACATATGTACAAAATGCTTGCCTATAATCCCCTTCTTTGAGGTAATTATCTTTTTCTTGTCCCAGATGGGACAGTTCACTTTATCAGTAGAGGTGATGGCAAAAAGTGGGGTCGCCTTTGGGTTCTGGTTGTAATGGCAGACCTCATTCCCCTAGGACTTCCTTTCTAGGCTTTCATCAGAATTTTGCCTTTTATCCAGAGTATTTGTAAAAGAACAAAAGATATCTTAATCTCATAGAATCTTAGAGCTTTTGGGAAAAGTAGAGATCATATAATTTCATTTTTCTCATTTCATATGACAGGGAAAAACTGAGGTCTTCCTTGAGAAGTTATTCAAACTCCTACCAGAACTTAGATTTCCCAAATTCTAGTTATCACTTAATCCAAATACAGAGTTAAAAATTTTTTTCAATAAATTTCAATTTTTTTCAATAAATAAAAATCTATCTTCTCTTCCTTCACTCTCTGTTCCCCTCCATCCCCAACCTGAGAAAGAAAGGAAAGCAGAACTCCTGCTACAGACATGTATGATTAAGAAGCAAAAGCCTTATATTAACCAGATCCAAACAACCATGTCTCACTGGCCTCTCTGTCAGAAGGTGGGTAACTTATTTTCATCATGAGACCACAGAGGCAGAGAATTTCAAAGATGCTGGTAATTAGATATTTAGCTCGGTTCCATTGCAGGAATGGAGACACTTTTAAGTCTGGTAGGTATTCCAGTTTAATATGTCTAAACTGAAAATTCAAATTTAAATTCACGTTGTCTGCGTGGTTCTATTCAACTTGGCATCTTTCTATTGTGCTTGAAAGAGATAGGCGGGGCAAATAGGTGGCCCAGTGACAGATAGATAGAGTTCAGATGTGGCCTCAGGCACTTACTACCTGTGTGACCTTGGGCAAGTCACTTAAACCCCAGTTACTTAAAAAAAAAGAAAGATAAGCTTGCTTTGGGTGAGAGACCTTTCTCTTTTCTCCTTTGTGGTTTTTTCCCCCCATTTGTCTCTTTCTTTTTTGTTTTGTTTTTTAAACAAAGTCTCATTTCTTAAGAATCATTGTTAGTTTGCCCCTGGTTGAACTGCCAGTGACACTGAGTTAGGTTAAAAATAACAACAGAGGGGTGGCTAAGTGGTACAGTGAATAGAGTATCAGCCCTGGAATCAGGAGGACTTGAGTTCAAATGCAGCCTCAGACACTTAACACTTACTAGCCTTGTGACCTTGGGCAAGTCACTTAACCCCAATTGCCCTGCCCTCCTCCCTCAAAAAAAAAAAGGCAATAAATAAAAATAACAACAGAAAGGTTGCTGGTTGCAAGCCACTGTACCAAAGCGAGGACAAAAATCTCAATTTACTTCATATCATTCTAAACTTGACCATTTATTTGGTCACTCTACCCCACTCAGGAATGTATTTTTTGGAAAAGTGACTGAATTTTTTTTTAACCTAAAAGATAGAGTTACAAAACAGACTGCTTGCAATGGGATTTACTGAAAATCAGGATTCAAATGTAAATTTCCAGAAAACTCTTATGTACTTAAGAAAGTTGGTATTTGCTTGGCTTTATGAAAGCAAGAACTGTGGTAGTTTGATTGTTGATCAGAGGTCAGAGAAGGGCAGGAAAATGATGAATTTTAAGGAAACATTACCATATTCGAAGAGAAGAAAATGTTAAAATCTTTTAAGAGTTAGTAAGCCTTGGTGGAGGGAGAGTTGGTCTTGGAGTCAGGAAGTCTGAAACCCTGTCTTTGGCACATTGTGACTGTTTGACCCTGGGCAAATCATTTAGCTTCTCAGAGATGGGGTAACTTTTAGATTGTAAAGTAAGTGCCAGTCTGCATTGGGAAAAAAGAGAGTCCTTACCAGGAGTTCCCTATACCGAAGAGAATCACAAGGACCTGTTTGAAGGGGGAAAATATTTAAAAATCATTAATATTTTCTGAAAACGTTAGGGCATTGGAATTTAATTTTCTGCTTTTAAGCAGACAGTTTTATTAAATACTTAGGGGTTGCAGAGCACTGTGCTGCTAGGTTCTGGGGAAGATTCAAAATTTAGGTAAAGCAGCTCCCATCATCAAGGATCCTGCATTCTGTTGGGGAATAAGATAGAAATACACACAATTGCAACATACATTATTATACCATGGAGTTCCCTCACCATGGAACTGCCTGTAGTGATCAAATTTTAGGCCTGGAACCCCTCAAGCCTATCAGAAAATCACAAAACAAAGGGACTACATAAGAATGGAGGGCCAAGATTCATATGGATTAGGAGAACTAGGAAAGCTTCATGGAAACATTTGTGTTGGGCTTTAATGATTGGTTAGGAATTGCACAGGTGATGGGAGAAAAAGTATTATGGACATAGCCTACAGATGGTGGCTCCAGTGGGAGTAAAATAATACGGAACTGTCCAAATGTTGGTTATTTTTTTTTTTTTTGAGGGGGAGCAGAAAGTATATTTGTTTACCTGGAGCATAGAGAATGTGAAAGGCACTAATAAAAGAGAAAGATGTAAGAGGGAAAGAAGGTACCAGATTGTAGAGTGTCTTGAAGACTTTTTTTGGGGGGTGAGGGGAATGTCCAGACATACATAAGAAAGGTTATTCTTGCTTTTTTTGGAGGGAGGGAGGTAGGGCAATTGGGGTTAAGTGACTTACCCAAGATCACATGGCTAATTTTGTGTTAAGTGTCTGAGGTCGGATTTGAACTCAGGTCCTCCTGACTCCAGGGAAAGTGCACTAGTCACTGTGCCACCTAGCCACTCCAAGAAAGGTTATTCTAGCAGTGGTATGAAGGATAAATTGGAACAGAGACTTGTACTCCTTGATAGGAGGCTATTTAATATATCTATGTATGTATGTATGTATAGATGATAGTCTAGGCTGAGAGGTAATGAAGGCTTATGCTAGTATTCTGTGAGAATAGAGAAATGTGGATAGATGGGAAATATTGCAGTCAAAATAGGACTTACTGGTTGATTGTATATAACCTGTAGAAGAATCAAAGATAACCCTCAGGGTATGCAGAGCAGGACTTTGAAGAAAACTTTTGGGGTCAGTCTTGCATATATTGTGTTAGAGGAGCTAGTTGGGACATCAGATGAAGCTGTCCTGTATGCATTTAGAAATGCTAACTAGAACCAAGAAGATAGGTCAGAGATCAATTTGGGAATCATCTAGTGATTGCCAAGAAAGAGAGAAAGAGAAAAGGGTTATATACAGATGTCATTGGGAAGAATAGGCAATAAATTAACGTTTGCCCAGCCAAAACGGAGTTTTCTGTAAATCCCCACACGCATTACAACTCAAAGATCTGGCACTATTCTCTCCTTAACTTCCTTGGAATGAAAGCAAACTTAAAGGGTGATATAAAAAAAAAAGAGAGACAGAGAGAGGGTTGTGAAGGAAGAGGTTGACTCACTCCAGTTAAGCCTGTAGTTTACTGCTGGCACCCTTTATCTTGAAATACACTCTTGTGGGTAATTGGGGAAAAGCTCTCTTATAACCCCCAAAAGAGATGATGTTTGTAAATGCTTGGCATAATACCTGGTACATAGTAAGTGCTTAATAAAAGTGTGTTTCCCCTTCTGTCCCCCCCCCTTCCCTCCAATCACTGAAATTTCAAACAGCCACATAAATAAGGCATTTGTTTTTGTAAAGTGAAAAATGTATGTAACCCCACATTTTTGTACAATCATTATAAGAACTAAGCAGTACCAGGGTGCATCATTTCATGGATTTAGATGTTATTTCCATGATTAGGTCTCTGTGAGTTCCTTGTCCTGTTCTTTTGGGAACCACTACCACCGCACAAGAAATGTTGCTTCCTTCTGGCAGTGGGAAATGCTTAACCCTTGTGAAGGCAATATGACTAAAGCTGAATTCAGCGACAGATTTTTCTTTCTCCTCACCTTCGGCACGTCAGGAGGAAAACTTAACCCTCTATCCCCAAAAGAGGATGCCCAATTTTGAGCTGTGGAAATTGGTCCTAAAGCTAGTGCCATGTGGGAAAAGTGTCTGGCACTAATACATGTAAGAGCACAGACTGGAGGTAGAAAACTCAGCTTACTATGGAGTCTCTGGTATACCTATCACTATAGCCAGTATGGTAGAGGCTCAGGGGCATGGCATAGTTCTTGATTTATTTGATTGACATTCCTAGTCAGTGTGGTCATTGGGCTTATACTCAGAGAGATATGCCCACCCACATCATTTATAACGAGAAAAGTTTTTGTTATATGCTGAATTAAAAAATGAAACAGTTGGCAGAAAGAGAAGGAGTTCTACCCACAGTTCGTTGGATGGGCTTGAGGGAATTCCAGTGCTCATTGGAACACACATGCATCCATTGTGTCGTGTTTATGTGTATGCATATATATATGCATATATATATATATCGTCTATAATATATGTCAACATACATAATTTAAAATATATCATCACCAGTGTTCCTTGGTCAAATCCTTATGTGACATAATACATCTTCCTTTCTTTTTATCTTTTTTTTTTTTAAAGCAATCGAGGTAAAGTAACTTGCTCAAGATTACACGGCCAGGTGTTTCTGGGTGGGTGCTAAGTGTCTGAGCCCGGGATTCGATCTCCAGGTCGTCCCAACACTGGAGCTGGTACTCTTACTTGCTGAGCCACCTGGCTGCCCCTAAGCAATTGGGGTTAAGTAACTTGCTCAAGGTTACACGGCCAGGTGTTTCTGGGTGGGTGCTAAGTGTCTGAGCCCGGATTCGATCCCCAGGTCATCCCGACACTGGGGCCGGTGCTCTTATTTGTTGTGCTACCTGGCCATCCCTCTTTTTATCTTTTCTGAGTATTTTAGAGGATTCAATGGCAGCTTCCTAATTCTTATTTTTCCCCTTCCTATGAACGTTATTGCTTCTTTGGTCATTTGCTCGGTCCTTTTAATATTTGAATCAATCAGTCTGTGAGTCCTAGCACTGAAGTCTTGTATTTTCTTGAACTCTGACCTTTATGATCAGGGCTTCAGAGGTAACCGAACCTTCTGCTCCCTCACTCTCCTTCATGTCTGTTGAAGTTTGCTTCCCATTTCCCATTCTCTGTTGTCCAGTCTTGCCAGAAAGAGAACTAGTTAGCCCTGGAGAATGAAGTGAGAGTGAAGACCTCCCAAATTAAGCCATTTGTTATTCTGTCACTCCAGTCTTTCAAGTGAATTGGCCTAAATATTCGTTGATTTTTGTAACCTGTGTGAAACAGTCGCTCATCTTTATTCTTTAGAAAGATGACTCTTGAATTTAAAATTTTTCAGAAATTTAAGAAGAAGAAAACATGCCATGGCTCAAAGTAAGAAATATTTGTGTGGAATAAAGTGCAAAATAAACTGTAAATCTGGGTACACCTTTAGATAAATATTAATCTGAGCTCTGGAGATACAAAGATAGTAAAAAACAAAACAAAACAGGGTCCTTTGCCTCATGGGGCTTCACATTCTAATTGGGTATACAATATCTACAGTAAATACAAGATATATATCCCGTGTAAATGGCAGATAATATTAGAGGGAAAGCACCAGTAGTAGAGGGTTGGGGAGGATGAGAAAGGTCTCCTACAGAAGGCAGGATTTGATCTGACTCTTCATAGAAGCTATCAAAGCTAGGAGGAGGAGTAAAGGAGGCAGTTAATTCCAGGCATGTGGTTTGTGAAGAACTCTAAACTGATCAGTGTAGCTAGATCCTAGCATATGTGAATGGAGGCATTAAGAAAAGTCTTTAAATGCCAAACAGATGATTTTGTATTTGATCTTGGAAGTAAGTAGGAAGCCACTGGAATTTATTGAGTAGGTGGGGTGACATATTAATTGACAAATTTATTCAGACTATTCACTGGAAGGTCACATATTAAAGTTGAAGCTTAAATACTTTGGCCACATTATGAGAAGATGGGACTTAATTGTAAAAAAATGCTGTTGTTGGGAAAGATTGAAAATAAAAGGAAAAGGGGATAGTAGAGGATGAGATGGGTAGATAGTGTCATGGAAACAATGAACATAAACTTGGACAGACAGTGGAGCATAGAAGGACCTGGTGTGCTGTGGTCCATGGGGTCATGAAGAGTTGGACGTAGCTGAACTTGAATAACAGTGGAGTGATATAATGAAATCTATGCATTTTGACAAGTGTGAGCAAGATGGATCGGAACAGGAAGAAACTTGAGGTTTACTATTAGAAGACTCTTGGAGTAGTCCAGGTGAGAAATGATGGAGCCTGTACAACAGTGGTAGCAGTGTGAGTGGAAAGATGGTGATGTGTACAAGAGATGGATGTACAGTTAGAACAACAGGACTTGATGATAGATTGGATATAAGAAGTGATAGTGATATATCATAACGATGTCGGGAACCTATGTGACCAGGGGATGGCAATGCCTTCGACAGTAATGAGGATATTTGGAGGAGGGGAAGGTTTTGGTAGAATGCTAATGAGTTCTATTTTGGATATGTAGAGTGTGAGATACTTACAGGGCATCAGATTTCAGATATCCAAAAGGCAGTTGGTGATTTGGGACTGGTGGTCACGAAAGAGATTATGACTAGATATATTTAGATCTGGGAATCTGCAGAGAGATGAGAGTTAAAGATATTTATTGAATGTCTGCTAGGAGACTAGTATGAGGTATAGCTAGGAAAATTTAGGCCTAGAAGGAAAATTCACCTGATTTGATAGGTTGAAGTTTTAAATTATGTGCTAATTGCCATTTTTAAGAGCAAAAGTTTGAGAAGTTGATCATTTTTATATTAAATCCTAGTGATTAGAATCAGGCTGCAGTGACTAGAAATTTAATTTTTCTTCATCTTACTCTTTATTGCACTCGCTGTTAGATTAGTGCTTTTCACTGG
Source organism: Petaurus breviceps papuanus (assembly GCF_028583685.1). Lineage (NCBI taxonomy): Eukaryota > Metazoa > Chordata > Mammalia > Diprotodontia > Petauridae > Petaurus > Petaurus breviceps. Next base: position 1,413,823 of record NW_027186473.1, read on the forward strand.
GGCTGGGCTGGGGCTGTAATTGTAAGTGTCTTGAGGGTAGGGTTTTTTTCTTTGTCTTTGCACACCTCCTTCCCCACCCCCCCTACCCCCCAGTAACTAGCATAGTACCTAGAACATAGTAAATATTTTATAAATGTTAGTTAAATAGAATCAAATTTGGGAAGCCCATCAGGGACTCATTTGAGGGACTTTTGTTCATTTCCCAGAGGAAAATCTGTTTGGGTAGAGGTTTGTGTTTGTAAATTCAGGTATGAAACTCTCTCTACCTAGAGTCAGTCATTTTTTCCTCTCTTGTTTTCATAATACTCTGTGTCTCTGTAGAGGTGGAAGGTTATATATAGCAATTGTATAAAAAGTTTTTCTTTTTCTAAATTTTCCTTCCTGTCCATGAAAAATGGCATTCTGTGAGGAAAGAAACCACTTATTTCTGCTTTATCTTTTGTTTAACAAAATGTAACAGAGCTTATAACATTACATCAGGTCCTTATACTTTCCCCTTAGGAATAGACATTCCCTTTAAGAACTCTGCAGAAAAAAAAATAGAAACCGAGAGTCTAAACTGTACTTGGACTTTCTCTCTTCTTACTTGTAGCTATTCTAAAGAAGGACCTCTATAGGATTATTAATTTATAGTATGTACATAGAGTGTGTCCTTGCAAGGAGTTTTATCATTAGGCAATAGGAAAAAACAGTTCCCCAAATAACACCTCAGTGTGTAGTCAAGGCACTGTATGAAAAAGAATCATAACATGCTGTGTTCTAACAGTGGTTCTCCTGAAAACTGCCTTCAGCTGAGATTGTTTTTGTAGGAAGTTTGTCTTGGCAAGCAAATTCTCGAGAACTTGCAAGACATTTAGTTGGTAATTAGCTGGCTGCCTGCAGGAATTTTCAACCTATCCTTACTTCCAAATATATGCAAAAATTTGCCCTTCCCCCTATTTTTTATGCAAGACAAAATATTTCAAAGTTTTATTTTGATTTTAAATTAAGGTTTCCCACAGTTTTAATTTATGCATCCCAAAGTCTTGTGTTGTTTTGACTTGAAAGAAAATTTTCCCAATAGTTAAAAAAAGTCTAAACCATAAATCATAGGAAGAAATAGAGACAGAACACAGATATTCATTAAAACTGTTAAATAACCTTCGTGATTAACTTGCTACATGCATTTATATTAAGAATCTCTGGATAAACACCATTTTGTATTCTTTTGGGAGGATTACAGAAGAATGAAAAAGTAGATTAGTGTGATGCTTTCCACAGCCTGAACTTCTATTACCATCTTTGCCAGTGCCACAGAATGTCTCGAGTAAGGAATTATAAAAATATGTCCAAAAATGAGAGCAAAAATGTAATGTTCAGTAATAGCTGAACTTTTGGCATATAAAATCAAATGACCAAATGTAAATGATGTTCCCCAAAATTTATAGCTTAATCTAGAATTAAGAAATTTTAAAATATTAAGGAACCTTAGAAGTCTAGTCCAACACCCTTATTTTTACAGATAAAGAAACCAAGTTCTAAAGTAATTTAAGTGACTCACCCAAGGTCACATAAACTCCTTACTGGCAGAGCAGGGACTAGGGTCCTGGCCTCTTGATTCTCAGTCTAGGGTTCTTTCTGTCACCCCATGATGTCTCTCATGCTTTCCCCCAAAGCTGTGAAGTAGGCCCTTACATGGACTTCACTGGGGCATTTATTTGACTTCTCTTTCCTCAAAGGCAGCAAGATTCTCCTCCCTCCCCAATAGGTGTGGTCATCAGCCTCTCCTCCAGTGAAGTGCCTTTTATTGCAGCAGCATTCCAACTGCTAAGAGCTGCTTTGGCTCCTCGGTCTGCGGACTGCAGTTTGCTCTTGGCCAGAGGAGTGTGTTGCTATGATGATGACTGCTTCTGGAAAGAACATGTAGCAAAGGTCTGGATAATGTGTTTGGTCCTGAGTTTGACCAAACCATGCAAAGCAGCCAGTACATCTCGAGTGTGGCTATGTTGGTGCTCGCTGATACATTTGAGAACCTCCTGGGGTAAGTGAAATATAAATCTCAAAAAATAGAAATTTGGGTTAGAGAAGGAGGGAAAGCATTTGTGTTTTAATATTTGGCACAGAATGTTAGGTGGTAGCACTGATGACTTTGACTTTCTTTTCAAGTTTAACTTTTCCACCAATCTTTCTCCAGCTCTGTTAGTTTTCATTTATTCTTCTTTCATACAAAGGGAGAACAGAATTCCTGTAAGAAAGGAAGCAAATCAATTATATTGACCAGAATAAGGCAATTAAAAAATATGATAGTTCTCTACTAATAGGAGAATCTTCTGTGAGAAGTTTGGAGCCTCAACTGTTGTACGCACAAAGCATGGTTCCACTCCCCAATGTTTTGTTTGAGGAGAACATGTGGGAAAATATGGTAGCTTGGAAATGAGAAGTTATTGTTTTAATTGAAGTAGCTTCCTCTCAGACCATTCCCTTCCCCTTGCTTATATGAATCCCTTCCCTTTCTGATATATCTTCTTTCTCTTCTCTTGGGACATAGAAGCAGGGGTAGAGGAAAAGAAGCTTGGATCTACTGCTGCCAAGTCAAGTGGGGCCATTGGAGCCCTTGTTCCCCTTGGGTCAGTATTTATTATTAGCTAGGGATCGAATAAAGGCTCTTTATGGAACAGGATTTGACAAGATCCACACATACCTATCTTAATACTAAAGATTTCATGGCATTAGATATAGATGAGTAGGAAATTTTCCATTGCCAAGTTTCTGGAACTGGACTGAAACAAAGCCCAGAGTCCCAGCAGCAATATCATCATCTCCCAAGAGCTGAGAAATCTATTTTTATGATCCTTATTAAGCCAAGTATTCATTTTTCCCCCCTCTCACCGCTTTACTGATATTTCCTACACTGTGCTCAATCTACCAAATGCTTTAATAGTCTGCAGTTTCTTCCTGCAGGGTTATTCTTGCTGTGGCTGATTCAGCAGCCGCTGTGAATGAAGATGGTGATGGCTCAGCATTGCCTGAGTGGGTATAGACTACAAAAAGATTGCTTAATAAAAAGTTGACCTGTTCCAGTAGCCTGCTGAAACTTAAATTCTTCCTTGGTGTCCATGCTATCTTGTGCTTCTCTCACCCAGGCACTGTGGGGAGCTAATCACTGAGGTTTATTTGACTGCTAATGGAGAAGACATTTAACTGTCCCATCCCTGCAGATGCTGGTCCTTGGGCCATCTGGGAGAATATACTGCTCTCTGTATGGTTGACTCCGCTGCTACTGACTAGGATTTTAAAAACTTCTTCTAAAAGTATTTAATATAATAGCAGATTCTCCAGCCAGTTTCATACCAAAGCTACTTTATGGAGATGGATATTTTTATTTTATAAATAACTGTTCCTGTTTCACCTTTCAGTGAAATGCAACTGAAAGGGTAAGGGGTTATTCTTCTCTGGAAGATCTTTTTGGAAAGAGAGATAATTTGACTTTTTTTCTCTTTCAGTAGTTTTTTTTTTTCCAATTACATATAAAGAAAGTTTTCAGCATTCACTTTTATAAAATTTGGAGTTCCACCCTCCTTCATTTCCCTCCCTAAGATGGCAAGCAATCTGATTATAGGTTATACATGTACAATCACATTAAACATATCTCCACATTAGAATTTAACTTTCTTTTTTTTATAGCCTAAATGTATTTAGTTGTTTTTTGTTTTTTGGTGGGGTGGGCACGGGGGAAGTGGAGGGAGCACAAAAAGTTTGTGAAAGGTACGTTGTCTTAAGCAGTAATTGAGATGTTATAATTATCTGTGCAGGAACCATTTTCATGAACTGAGAGAAGAGGACTTTACAGCCTTCACTTGTTGGCAAAGATTTTGGCTCAGCTATCATTTTATGCAACACTTTATTTATCCAAGACTCAGGGACACTATGCCTGCAGAAATATAGATGAGTTTTCTAAACCTCTAAACTTTTCTTTGTTAAATGGCAAATGTGTCTTTAAATGATAAGGAAAATGAAGCAAGTCTAGGTAGGCAGGACCCTGGACTACATGAATTTTAAGCCATTCACTGCTGCTGCTAATTTGTCATAATTGGGGGAAAAGTTGTCAGTGTCCTTCATTTTTTTTTCCTCATTATAAGCATGAATAGTGCTTTTCTTTTTCCTAAGGAGCCTTTGTAAAGTTTCACTCAGTATTTTCAGAAAAGAAATAGTTGAGAAAGAACTAGTTTGTTCTTTCATTCCTATTTTAATGTAACTAATATATATTTAAGGGAGCATGGCTTAGTGAATAGTGAGTTTTTTCTGGGAGTCCTGGATTCTAGTGCTGTTTCTGACCCATATACAATGTATCATCCTTGGCAAATCACTTATTCTCTCAGCTTCTTAGACCCGGGGTGTCAAACTGAAATAGAAACAGGGTGACTAAATGTTACCTGTACTGCATATTGACCTATTAAAAGAACTTTTTTTATTGTAGTTTTACTTATTTTGTTAAATATTTCTAAGTTACATTTTAATGTGGTTTGGGCACATGTTTTTAATTTCTACCCTAGACAACTCTCTAAGACTAGAGTGAGCTCTTTTGTCTTGAGAAAGTTTCCTTATTGAGGGTTTTCTGTACTAATAAAAGTCCAATCCTGTCCTGTCCCCTTGTGTAAGTCACAGTTCTTGGCCCTCCAGACAAAAGATGAGGACCCTGTCCTCTAGATTTCAGTCTACAGAGGGAATTCGATATGAATATAGATAAAGAGTCATAGAAGGGGGAGATCTGGACAGATCACTGAGGGAAATTTAATGAGGGAGGAAATGCTTCAGTTGGGGTGGGACGGAAGGGAAGGGCATCAGGAAAAGCTTCATTGAGGTACTGGCACCCAGGCTCATCTTTGGAGGAAAAGAAAAATTTCGACAGATAAGGATGAAATAGGGAGTGTGTTCCAGGGACAGAGGATAGGCTGTGCCAACGTGAGGGCAGATAAGAAAGAGTATGGGATGAGATCAGGATTGATCAGTCCAGTTTGGCCAGACCAGCAGATTTGGAAGATGCAGTAGCAGAAAAGACTATTCCCTGAGTAGTTGTCTCAATAGACATAGAATGTACTTCCACATATATATGTGTATAAGACATATGAAAGGGATTGAGAATCAAAGCAGCTTTGTGATGATTAGAATGAAGTGTGTCCTCCCCTTCAAATATTGACATCAACAGGACTTCAGAATATCTTGCATCAGCTTTGAAGGGTAAATTTTAGTCAGCCAGATTGGGCAACATACACATGAAACGTGCTGTGTTCCCAGAGTCCCCTGTATTCCAGTCCTTTCTGCTCTCTCAATCTTTGGCCAAGTATCTGTCACTGCCTGAAGACTCATGTTGCTAGACACTAGTGGATGGAACAATGTTGTTCTCATTGTTATTTTCACCTGATGTATAGTATTTTGGTTTTAGTGGCCTTCAGGAAGATGTCTTACCTCCTCATTTCACCATGTATTCCTTCATTCTTCTCCAGACTTTTTTTGGGGGAGGGGTGTCTACTAAATTGTCAGATTTCTTATGGCACAGAACTTTTAGGGACATAAAGGAAGTCTGAAACAAAATTTTTTTTTTCTTTCATCCCATAGTGTGGCTAAAGCACCAGAGTTTATTTTCATTTATTGGTCATTTAACCCACCACAGCTATCTCTATAAAAATGTAACTTATGAAATCACTAGGGCATGTTTTAGATGACTTTGGACTCTACTTCTGTTTGATTCCCATGTAAGTTTTGGCATGGATCACCATGAACATTTCTGTGGGTGGTGACGGAGAATAAAATTGGTAAACAGCTCCCTAAGTTGTTGGCCATGACCCTGGCTAATACCATAGAGGCTGCAGCTTAAGAAGTCATTGGTTTTCTTACACCTCCCAGGGCTGACCCCAGTCCTGACATCTGAAAATCTGACCTCAGTAATACTTGTGGCATGACCAGTGGTCTGGAGAGGAGCTGTGTTTTTTGGCTGCTCTGCTGCTCTGTTCAGGGTCCTAGTTCTACCCATATTATTTTTCTTTCCTCTACTGTGTTATATATCTTCATTTTATCCCTCTGCTTTTTGGATTCTTCTTTGAAAAGGAGGAATTTTCATTTCCCCATTTCCTTTTGATTTGTGACTCCCTGAAGGAAAGATTAACTGTGTAAATTTCCTATTGCTGAATTTACTCATGCTGCTGTATTACTATTTCTTTTTCCCCTAAGAACAACTCAAACTGAGAGACAGTGTCAGGTTTCCCTTTTACTTTTCCCCTTATGGTGAATGAAAGGTGCTAATGTCAAGATGCTGCTGAACTAAAACTATTTGTTCTAAAAGGATAACTGAAGTTTGTAGAATTTGAAAAGATGAACTCAGCAGGCAGTAAAGGGGGGGTGGGGTGGCTAGGTGGAGCAGTGAATAGAGCACCGGCCCTGGAGTCAGGAGGACCTGAGTTCAAATCCGACCTCAGACATAACCCAAAAACTAGCCATGTGACCTTGGGCAAGTCACTTAACCCAGATTGCCCTACCTTCCCCCCTCCAAAAAGTAAAAAATAAAAAAAAAGTAGAGGGGGAGAATTGGAGAAAAAAAAATGTAACAGGAAATTGGCTAAAGGAAATACATAATATTGTGTATGTAAGAAAAGCCCCAGAGAGAAACATTCAGAATTTCCTTGAGACCAAGATCTGGTGGCAGAACAGTTACAGAAGAATGGAGAACTGAGTCCTGAAAACTTGTCTTGGTGGAGCTTCTTCTGAACAGTATCCCAGGAGCCCAGAGCCTGGGGCCCAGGAGCCAGGAGTCAGGAGCCAGGAGCCCAGGTGACTGAAGCATGACTGGGATGCTGAGACTTTGTTTGTTTGTGGCTTGGTTGAGCCTTGAATTCCCTGGAGCAGAAATGGCGAAGGAGCTGACATGGACCAGACCCTGTGAATGCCAGTGTGGAGCAGGACCTCCCCAGAGAGCTGGTCAAGGAACTGGGAGCTGTCTGTGACAGTGTGTTGAATCTAGGTAGAATCTGGGACCATGTAAGGGGATCCAGGGAATCTGAGAACAGGCCCCAAGTCAAGATGAAGACAAGACCTCTCCTTGGGTACTGAGTAATTATGGAATTGTAGTTTACTAGTGACCTAAGGGGTGGAGGGTTTGTGTATGATACTTAGTAAGACTGATTTGTACTTTGAGTAATTTGACTATTGTTATGGATTAGTGACTGATTGAGTTAATCAAGACTTTGCCCCAAGAGTGGAAGACTTTGACTGTACTTTGTTACTACTGATAAGTGACTGATTGAATTAACTTAAGAGTGACTATTTTGTGACTGATTGAATTAACTTAAGAGTAACTATTTTACTTTGAGACTGTGTTGTGAATGTTATATTGTGATTTTCTGTGATAAGTTGAAATATGGTGAATGCTGTATTTTGAATTATGCTGTACCTTGATTTTCCATGGATGTTTTGCTTTTGTTATGGAATAGAGTGATCACTATACTGAGTAACCAGAACCTTTAAAAAGCTGTTCACAGTAGCAGTTCCGGAAAGCTTCTGTGCATGGCATTACACTCTCCCTAAAATAAAAGGATATCAGGAGTGGGGAACCTGTGACCTGGAGGTCACATGTGGTCCTCTAGGTCCTTCTTGCAAATGTAACTCAAATATGTAAAAATGTAATTATGCCATGTTCTTTGCACTAATGAGTATATATAATATTGAAATAAGTGGAACTGGTATCTGTCTAAAACAGGCCAATCTGTAAATAAGCAAGATCGAACCTTTAAATAATTCACTTGTGGAAGAGAGACAAGGTAGAATTTAGGGAAGCTAAATTTACTAGCTAGAAGGAATTAGTTTTATGTTAATTTGGAATTTCAGGCTTTTTGTTAAGTATATGTAGATCAGGGAGTGTAAACATGATAATGTTTGTCCTTTTGGCTCACTCTTCTTGTTAGAGCATCCCTCCCTTAGTTGGGGAAGTCACCAAATAATGGAGATGGAACCCTGTTGTCCTTGCCTGGACCCATGCATAATTTGTTTCTATTGCCTTAGACCAGTAGCATCATCTGGACTTCTACTGAACTCTGTTTCTGATAAGGATCAAGGCAGCCACCTTAATATTTCTATATAGAGCACATAGAGATTTCCTTTTTTGATGGGATTTTACCACTTAGGATTTGTAACAAGATGGTAATATATTTGAATGGATGATCGCTTACCCCACATACTTTTTTTAAAAATAGATTTTGGAAGTATGCCTTTTTTTTTTAAATAAAAATTGCAGATTTTGTTAATCGATTGACAGAACTACTTTTGAATTTTTTTTTTTAGATGTTTACTTAGCATTTAAAAGTTTTAAACTCAACCCTTTTAGCTAGGAGCAATCACCTTTCTACAATTAACAATATGACCTGATGTCAGTCTTCTGTTATAAGTCCTACTCCCCACCCCTCACCCCCAAAGCTCAATGCTTTATGTGTTATGCTTTGGCATGTAATGGACCTTTGAAAGATGAACTGCAATTAAATAAATCTGTGACCCTTATAAGAACAAATAGAGCTGTTGAAAGCATTCAGGAACACAGTGTCTCCATGAAAGATGATCTGAGCTCAATAACCCTTTGAATACTTGAGTTTTGTTTTTGGTGGGTGTGTATATACATACTGAAACTTATTAAAAAAAAATTCTCGGTAGCAAGATATTTGAAGCTTTTTGTGTTCTTAACCCAGGAGCATTTCTGTTGGCAGGACTTGAAGGAAACTTGTCTGTTGTGTATTTGGTAGTCCTGCTGTGGGCAGCAGTCTATAGCAGAGGAGAATGAAGGGCAGTAATGGAAGAGGGAGGCAGGCACCCGTGGAGCCGAGAAGACAGACAAGAAAATGCTCTGAGTCCCCAGACACCCAGCCTCTGCCTCACTCACACCATTGTAGTGGGTGGCACAGTGAATAGGCCTGGAGTCAGGAAGATCTGAGTTCAAATGTGGCCTCAGATGCTCACTAGTTGTGCCACTTAATCTCTGTTTGCCTCAGTTTCCTCAGCTGCAAAATAGGGATAATGATAGCACTTACTTCCCAGGGTTGTTACGAGTATCAAATGAGATAATGTTTGTATTTTGCTTCACACTATGCCTGGGATGCTATACATGCATACATACACATATATACGTGTATGTGTGTGTATGTATGTTAGCTATTATTATGGTTACTAATGGAGGCACTTGCTAGTTCATTGAATCGTTAACAAAAGGAGGTTGGCTTTGCTTTAAGAAGCAAAAAATGTGCAAGGAAGATACCATAGCACTTCCCTTCTCTACACATTCCCTCTCTCCCTTCATCTCAGTATGGAAATGGATCTTGTCAGTAGGGCAGGATATGGTAATTCTCGTGGTATTCAGAAATCTACCAAGTCAGAGAGGCCTGGACCTGTACCTGTACAGGACTTTGTATGCCCTTAGGTGACCAGGAAGATGCCAGGGAAAGAAGGGGCCAGTTAATTCCCATTGTTGTCTTTTTGGGAAAATTTAAATTCTATTGCAAGAGGGGGTGTGGGTGTGGGGAGGGGTTGAACTGGTTCTTTCACAATTATATATGCTGTAAGTAGAAGAAAATAAAAGCAATGGAGACAGTCCTGGGCACAAGGAGAGACTGTCCACCTGTGTCCTTCCTGGCAGCCATGAGCCCCTTTGGGTCTGCACTCTAAGAAGATCAAAGATTAACGTACAACACTACAGGTATTATGACTACAACATCCAAGTCTGGAGATAAGTTAAGGCTTCATTTATCAGCGCTATTAGTAGCTGGTTAAAATGTAAGTTGTAATACACTTTTATAGAATAGTTTAAGGTTTAAAAAGTACTTAACATTTGTGTTCTCATTTAATCTTTTCAATGACTCTATGAGCTTATTAAAAATAATAGTGATAATGATAGTAACAATAAAAGCTAGCGTTTATATCTTGCTTACTATGTGTCAGGCACTGTGCTAAGCATTTTACAAATATTATCTCACTTAATCTGGCAATAATCCTGGAAGGTCAGTGCTAATATTTTCTCCAATTTATAGTGGAGGAAATGGGCAAACACAGGTTAAATTACTTGCCCAGGATCATACAGCTAATAACTTTCTGAGGTCAAATTTGAACTCAGGTCTTCTTCCTAACTCCAGGTCTAGCATTTCTGTCTGGCTCTAATTAGTACAAGTGTTAAACATCTCCAACTTACATATTAAAAAACTGAAGCTCTGAGAGGTGATTTGCCCATCATCACAGGGCTATGAAATTTTAACAGTCCAGGAACAAATTCAAGTCCACTGACTCCAGGTTCCTTTGCAGTCCCCACATTTTGCCTCCAGGATTTCCTCTGTGCCCTTCCATTTCTGTTATTAATAAGATGTCTTCTTAGTTGCCAGGAAACAGATTCTATGAATGATAACAATAATGTTTGCTAACATTTCTGTAGTACCTTAAGGTTTTCAACAGACTTAAATTATCTCATTTGATGCTCATAAGAGCATCATAACCTTGTGAGGCAGGTGCAATTATTCTTATTTTACAGATGAGAAAATTGAGGCTGAGACTTGATCAGAGTCACAGTTAGGAAACTAAGTTTCCACTATCTACTATACCAGCTATGGACATAATGGATTGTGATATGATAGGAATATATATCTTAATAGCCATAAGAGAAAATAGAACCTTATAATTTGCACAACTGTACAATTTTTTGTAAAGCAAATATTTAGAACCTTGTCACATGACCATCAAGACTAGGCAATTTCTCTGATCCACAATGTATATCAGAACTTTCCTGACATAAAATTATGAGTAAAAAATAAAGCATTTCCCTAGTCTCCAGCATCTAAGACACCAAGGATAATTAGAGGGCAAAACCCCAATGAACAGAGAAGGCTATTCCCTTACCTTTAATACTGTCATTAAATACTTCAACCTTTATGGTCAGCCTCACTCTAACAGTGCTGCTGCTGATGACCCATGGGATTATACTAGAATTCAACTCTCTCACTCTACCCCGAGTGCTATGAAAAGAATATAAAAATAATGCTGGCCAGAATAGCTGTGAAACCACTCTCTGTGCTCCAGCAATACTCAGCTAGAGAGATGAAGTGCAGAGGGAACTGGGGAGGGTCACCAGCATTTTGTGACCCTTTTGCATTTCATTAAGTTGTAGGAATAGGGGCTAGCATATAGCTGCTGCCAGTTCTATCTCTTCAGATATCACTTAGGGTGGAAACTGAGGCTGATAAAACTGGAATTGCTCAGCATGGGAGAAGCCTGAGACTTTGAAGTCCAGTCCTCAGTGAAACTGCAATCAAAGTGGAAGGAGTCATAAATTGAGCAATAGAGGAGTATAAAGGAAAAAAAATCTCAGAAGGAAGAACACTTAATTAAAGACAAAGAGCTTAAGCATCGGCAGATAAATCAGCAGAGAAGATATTAATTGCAGAAGTGTATATGTTATCCAAATCAAGAGTTTAGACATCTGTAACTAAATATTGTAAGGCAAAGGAAAATGAATAAATTTATCTGAGTCAGAGAACCCAGTTGATTCCCAAGAAAGCATAGAATTATATCAGGATGTTCCAGATGTGATAAAAAGAGAGAGAAGAATGAAAGAGAATAAGAATTATAAAAGTTTAATTTAGGTCTGTACAAAAAAAAAATAATTGACACAATAGAAAAACTTGAATTTTCAATGTTAAGTTTCACCAAAGAAACAAAATAGAAAATAAATGATTAGGAATTCAAATACAATTGAAGTACATTTTGGATCTATAGATTTTCAGAATATAGCAAGTCAGAATACCAGAAAACAATAATGCAAGAAATAAAACAAGGAAATTGCCCAGAATTTCTGAATACAGAAAACAAAATGCCAGTTGAAAGAGTCCAGAGATCTCCAGGGAAAATAGCAAAACAAAACAAAAATTAACCTTCAGACTACAAGGCATATAGTGGTTAAGTTGAACGATCCCAATGGCATATAAGAAATTCTGCAAGCAACCAGGAGAAGGACCTTCAAATATTAAGGAATGGAAATTCAAATAACACAGGATTACTTTGACACCACATTAGACTAGACACCCGAAGAGGGAATGGAATAATGTGCGCTCTTGAACAAAGGAGCAATCCAAGCAGATGTATCCTGCAAATATGAGCCTAATAATTAATAAAATAAGATACATTTCAATAAAGAAATTCATCAGAAGCATTTCTAAGAAAAAAAAATACCAGACCTGTAGAAATACTTGCTTTTCAAACACGCTAGACCGCAAAATAGGTTTAAAAAATGACAACAACAAAATAATATTGGAGAAATATAAAAAAAATTTTTGGAGAGATTTTTAAATGATATCTTTATCAAAAGATAGAAGACAAAGGGTGAAAACCCAAATCATATAGAAATGATTGTGAAGAAACAGGTCTGAAACTTCATGGCTAAATTTAAACCCACAATTTTCAACTTCCAAATGAATAAATATTTTTATGTGACCTTATTACAGAATGAGAGGTTACATAAAAGGGGCAAGTAAGGAGGAAGAAGATATAGAGGAAGATGTGTTATGTCCTAATCATTTCAGAAGTTAATAGAAGGGAAAATAAGTTTTGTAGTCTCTCAGGAAGAAAAAGTCTACAGGTAAATTGATATTTAATCTATGAAATTATGAAATGGGGGCAAGCATGCTTGGTTTTTAGGGTACTTGCTAGGAAAGACCACAGTCACATCAGGAAATGGGGTTGCAGTCACACTTTAATGAGGCACAGAGTCAAACAATAAAAAGTGAGGAGGGATACAGAGGAAGAAAGCAGCATAGGAACAGAGGATATAATGGTGAAGTTAGGCACGCAGGATGGGGATAAGGAGAGGCAGAGAATATCACTCACATTACCATGGAATAGAATTGGGAAGACTAGGCAGCATGGACCAGATGGAGATGGAAGAGGACTGGGACAGGGGAAGCTGAGGAGGGGTTTGAGGTCTTATTTTTGTACAGATTTTTTGGAAAACAAATTAACTCCCAATCTGTGCCACCTTAGGGTTACCTCATTAGCATATCCAAATCATCTGAAAGTAATCAGCAAAACTTCAGAGTCTTTGTCTCAAAGTTATCAGCACTGTTTTGGTGTTCTGCTGTTCTCAAACTGTGGAAATCTGGAATTTGTTTGGAATTTATGTATCATAGGACCAGAAACATAACAGCACTTAGATCACTTCTACTGAGTCATCACGTATTACTAGGATGTTAATTTTGATTAATGTATGATACAATTGGTAAGTTATGCTCCTTTGATTTTTGGGAAGGTTTGTATGTGACTTCCAGGTTTCCTTTTGCAAATTCATTTCCTGTTCTTGCTCCTTTTTACTGTCTACTTATAAACTATACTGACTAGAAGGGGGGATGTGTTGTCAGGGGACCAGCACAAGATAAAATTTTAGCACAACAGGAGAATGAGCAAGGAGGCAAAGGGAGGGAGGTGGAGTGAGGTAACACCAGGATATCCTCCCTATGTGGGAAGAAAGATATCCTATAAAGTGAGAGGGGGGTATTATGTTGGGTTTAATCTTCAAGGGTTTAATGTTTAGAGAGAACACTCATCCTGGGTTAGGAGAAAAGGAATCATAGCTCCTAGGTTCAACTGATACCAGAAATGTGAAAGAGCACGGATCCAGACAGGAGATTTTATAGCGCAAGTTGGAAAATAATCATGGGGAAGGCAAAAATTAATAAAAACTACACAATCTGGGATATAGAAAAATTCTGTCATGGAACAATATCTATCACCATCATGAATTAATGTCTCTAAGAATGAGGTACAGCAGGGCTAGGGGCAAGATCTGAGAGGCAATAACATAGGAAGAGTTTAGAAAGTAGAACGCAAGCAACATGGGGTACCTTAGAAGTTTTAGTTCCATGAGGAATATAGAGACTAAAGACTAAATAAGTATAAGGCCCATGTATCTAAATATAAAAGTCTAAGATACTCAAAAGAGAAGATAAATAATGAAGAGAGTGAGAGAGAATTTTTTTTAGAAAAATACTCAAAATAATTTAAAAAAATGAATAAATAAAACAAGTTGACTGGTAGGAAAGAAAGGGAAATTTTATGGGGAGGTGGAGCCAAGATGGAAGCATAGAAACAGTGGAAAACATGGAAAAACTAGAGATAAAAATTTATAGCATATTCCAAATGAAATTCCTAAAGAATATATGTATTTCTCAGGAAAATACAGTACTTAAAAAAATGACCACTTATTAACATATAAGGATATTGCAAACATGAAAAAAAGACAGAAATAATAAACTCATCCAATGTTGGTTGTAATGCAGTAAAAACAATAATGATTTCAGGGAGCAGAAAGGCCACTTACCTAGTTGGAGACTTAACAGAGAAATCCTAAATAATGAGTGGGTCAAGGAACAAATCTTAGAAATAAATCCTAAAATCCAAGAAATAATTATGCAAAGGAATGTGATAATAATGAAATAGCATGCCACACTTTATGTGATGCAGCTAAAATAATCTTCAGGGGAAGAATCATATCCCAACAAACATGCATTAACAAAACTTTAGAGAAGAAGAAGATTAAGCAACTGAATATGCATTTAGAAAACTAACAACCTAAATTAAGCTCGAGAGGAGATATTGAAAATTACAGAGGAATAATACGAAGAAAACTGGAAATAATGAATAAAACCAAAAACTTGTTCTTTAAAGATAAATGAAACATAAATCTTTAGCCAATCTGATTAAACAGAAGAGGGAAGAAAATCAGTAAAATAACAAATGAGCAAGATGAAATCAAAACAGAACCAGAAGAAATTTTTCAAAAATTCTTAGAACTGACTCTGCAAATTAGTATGCTTAAAAAAAAAAGCCCTGAGAACACAAAAGAAATAGAATACCTTCAAATGTAAAATATCCAAATTATTACAGAAGACCAAATAGTGATCTTAAATAATCTAATCTCAGAAAAAGAACCAGAATTAGCTATAAAGGAACTATCAAAAACAAGGGAGATAAAAGTTTCTGGTCCTGAATGAATTCATGGGAGAATTGTATCAAATTTTTTGACAACAATTAGTAGCAATACTATATAATCTATTCTTAAAAATTGAGAAAGGGGTGGCTAGGTGGCGCAGTGAATAAAGCACAGGCCCAGGAGTCAGGCGGACCTGAGTTCAAATGCAGCCTCAGAGACTTAACACACACAAAACTAGCCATGTGACCTTGGGCAAGTCACTTAACCCCAGCTGCCCTCCAAAAAGCAAAATTTAGAAAGAAAACATTCTACTAGAATCCTTTTATGAGACAAATATAATCCTGATATGTAAACCAGGGAAAGATAAAGCATAGAAGGAAGAACTGTAGACCAATATTATTAATTAATATTGATTCAAAATTTTAAATAAAATTTTATCAGGACCTTAGCAATTCATTAAAAATCCATTCACATGACCAAGTTGGGTTTCTACCATTGAAGCAAGGATGGGTCAACATTTGGAAAACAATCATCATAATCATATTAAAACCAAAATGTCCAAAACCACATAATTAGCAAAATAGATACAGAAAAAGCCTTTGAACAGTGTATAATACTCACTCATACAGAAAACCCTATGATGTATAGACATAGAAGGAAATTTCTTAATGTAAGTTTTCATATTAGGCCTGTCTCAAAGCGATTCTATTTAAAAGTGAAAAGGACTTAAATTATACAAAAATATTTATAGCAGCCCTTTTTTATGACTAAAAATTGGAAATTGAGGGGATGTCCATGTAATGGTTATTTGAAGACCCCTTTTTGTATTGGCAAGGAAGCAGGTACTTAGCACTTAGTAACTAATCAAACCTTTGTGAAAGAAACAGAAGGTATGAACCCTTGTTCCTGATGTAACAGTAAGGGGTTGGCTGAATCAGGAAGTAGCCAATGCTGTGTATATAAGAAAAGCCACAGAGAGGCACAGTCAGAATTTCTTGGGACCAGCATCTGATGTCAGAGCAGCTACAGAAGAGAGAATGGAGAACAGAACCAGAATTTCCTGAGAACTTGTGGTGGTGGAGCTTCTTCTGAACAGGAGCCCAGGAACCCAGGTGACAGAGGAGCCCAGGAGCCCAGCAGAAGACTGAGGAAGCATGACCAGGACGTGGGGACTTTGTTTGTGGCTTAGTTGAGCCTTGAATTCCCTGGAGCAGAAATTGTGAAGGATTTGAGATGGACTGGACCTTGTGAACTTTAGTGTGGAGCAGGACCTGCCCAGAGAGCATGACAAGGAACTGGGAGCTGTCTGCCATTGAACCCAGGTGACAGTCTGATAAATTTAGGTAGTGTCTGGGACCATGGAAGGGGATCCAGGGAATCTGAGAACTGGCCCCAAGTCAAAATGAAAAGACCTCTCTGTGGGTACTGAGTAATGATGAAATTGTAGTTTACTAGTGACCTAGGGGTGGAGGGTTTGTGTATTAACGATACTTAGTAATTGATTGATAAGTGACTGAGTTAACTTAGTTGCCTCATGAGTGGAAGACTTTGACTATTTATACTTTGAGATGATTGTTCTTTGTTCTAAATATTGTGACCACTTTGGTGAAAACTACCTGGCCATTTTAATGATAAGCTGTTGTGCTGTAATAAGTTGTAATATTATCAATGCTGTACCTTGATTTTCTCTGAATGTTTTGCTTTGATTTGTTATGGAATAGAGAGTTCACTACACTGTGTAATCAGAACCTTAAAAGCTATTCACTGTAGCATTCTTCTGGAAAGCTGCTCATGCATGGCATTATAATCCATCAGCTGAGGAATGGCTGAACAAATTGAAGTGTAAGTGATATTACCGTGCTATAAGAAATGATGAACCCGATGATTTAAAAAAAACCTGGAAAGACTTCATGAACTGATGCTGAGTGAAGTGAGCAGAACCAGCAGAACACTGTTCATAGTAACAGCAATATTGTATGAAGAACAGATGTGAATGACTTAACTTTTCTCAGCAGTACAATGATCTAAGACAATTCACAAGGACTCATGAAGAAAAATACTATCTGCCTCCAGAGAAAGTGATGATGTCTGAATACAGACTGTTTTCTTCTACAAAATGACTTATAATGAAAATATGTTTTACATGATGGTACGTATATAACCTATATCATATTGCTTGCCATCTCAGAGAAGAGTAAGGAAAATCAGGAAGGGAGAGAATTTGGCAGTCAAATGTCAAAAATTGAGGAAAAAATAAAATATTATAAAAAAAAATTCATTTAAAGCCAAAGGCAAGGATCATATATAATAGAGACATGCTAGAGCTGTTCCCAGTAAATCATAATAAAGCAAATACGCTTACTCTCTCTCCATTATTTGATGTAGTTTTGTTTATGCTAGCAATAGCAAAGACAGAAGAATGAAATTAAAGGCAAAAAGGTAAAGAGGAGATATCATCTTTAAAACTTTTTTTTATCTTTATTTGTTGAAGATATGATTAACTTGGAAAATCCTAGGGAATCAACAAAAATACTTATCAAGATAATAGGTTCAGTATGATTTCAGGCTAAAAAAAGAAACCTTCAATAATCAATAACATTTCTATATCAGAATAATAAGATCCAAAAGTAAATAATTGAAAGGAAAATTGCATTGTACATGATTACAAAATGTATAATATGTCTGGGTATCACTCTGCCAAAGTAGTTAAATTACAGTTATCCTTTCCACATCGTGGGGCACTGTACCCCCGCAATCTGGAATATCTATATAAAAATTTTTGGCTCTCTCCTTGTACCAGAGAAGATGTCTGAATTTTTATGGGGTATTTACAGTACCTTATTGTAAAATTTGGGTTAAGTATTTGGTCATAGGCTATGTGTAGGTCAATGTTAAATAAAAATAATGTATGAAAAAGAAATTTAAAAAAAAAAACACCTGAAATACTAAGTAATTTCTTATGCCTACCCACAATATATTGAAACCACAATGGGGAAAGTCACATGTGGAAGGGATAACTGTATTGTATAGATTCCATTACAAAGAGCTTTTTAAAGAAACAAAGAGTGATTTGAATAGCTGGAACACTGCTTCTGGCTTAGCTATGCCAACATAATGAAAATGACAATACCATCAAAGTTAATTTATGGTTTTTATGTTATAGCAAATACTCAAAGAGATAAGTTTATAGAAATGGATTTAAAAAATTTTATTTGGAATAATAAAAGATCTAGAATATTATTAGAAATGATGAAAATGTGGGGTGGCTAGGTGGTGAAATGAATAGAGCACTGGCCCTGGAATCAGGAGGACCTGAGTTCAAATCCAGCCTCAGACACTTAACACTTTGCTAGCTGTGTGACCTTGAGCAGGTCACTTTGATTATAGATAACTTTGATTATGTAAAACCAAAAATTTCTGTAGAAATAAATTTAATGTTCCTAGGATAATAAGGGAATATGTTAACTTAAACTACTAAAGCTTAAAATTGTACTGAGATGTTTGGGGCACCCTTTTGTATATGCACATAAGTACATATACACACATGTACATACATAAATATGCATGCACCTATACAAGCACCCATGTATATAGCCAGATGTATCAAAAAGCCAGTCCCCACTAAATGAATGGTTAAAGGATGTGAATCAGCAGTTCTCATAAGAACTTAAAAAATATGACAATCTTATGAAAGAATGCTCACAATCACTAATCATAAGAGAAATGCAAATCAGAACGACCGTGAGTTTTCACATCATTCCATGCATATTGGCAAAAATGACAAAAGACATGAATAGTGTATGTTAGAGGCATTGGGGAAAGATAGATGCAGTAGTTTGCTGTTGGTAGAGCAGTAGGTCATCGATACAACCATTTTAGACAACAATTTGGAATTATACAAATAAAGTGACCAAAGCGTTCACACCTTTTGACCTAAAGATTCCATTATTAGGCTTATATCCCATCCCACCCCCCCAGGAGATTATAGATCAAAAATTCCCCATATGCACCAAAATATATGTTGCAGCATTTTTTTTAATAGCAAAGACTTCTAAATAAAGTAGATTGCCTATAAATTGGGAAATTATTTCTTTCTTTTGGGGAAATTGGTAATATTCCCTCATCACAATGTTGCTTCTTTCCTGCTCACTTGATTGTCATGTAGGCATTCTCCTACCATGCATTTTCTCTCAGACTTCTGAAGGCAAGCTAAGTCGGATTTCAGGGGTCCTGTTTTGAATTAGTAAAATTCTAAAGTTCAGCCCATCTTAAGAGTAGGGTTAAAAGTAGATAGATTAACTTCTAGTGCTTTATGCAGTTCTGCCAAGTCAAGGTCTTTCCAGAACTACTCTAATGAATAAATAAGAATAGTTTGTTAGTTGACATTGATTGTGTTTAAATAGCTGCTGTCAAGTGTACAAGTGCTTGAAAACATTTCCTCTACAGTGATAAATTATTAGAAAGTCCCTTTTTATAGACAGTGCAGAGGTTAATCTTATCCAAGTTGAAATATTCATTATGTATTTCAGGAGCCGTGAGATCCACATTTTGAGCTAAGATATATTTATGTACATTATACAATTAAATTTTTAAAAAATACATGCATGGAGCTAGGCCTTCTGATTCAGTTTGGACTTTAACCAAGAAAACCCATATAGCAATAACAATAGACAGGTAACATTAGCTTATTTTATGCATCTTCACATTAAGAAGTGTGCCACTTTCTAAACTGTCTATATTTTGAAGAAACAGCTTGGGGCAATCTTGTCTCACCCTTTCTTTGTGCAGTGGGTTACAAACACATTCTATTCTCCCTCAGATTCCACAAGACAGTTTGTCTGGGCGTAGGCAAGAATTGTCCCTGTATTTTTATTGTTTGTATAACTATTAAATGCCGTTGCAATGGAGATCTGACAGGCTATGAAGAACAAAAACATATGGACTAATGGAAGACAACAGGAGACGGTCGTTTTATAAGAAATATTTGTCTTGGAGTTATTTGGATCCAAGTGAATCACTCCCAGTGGTTTATGGTGTGCCTGTGTGAATATATGGCCTTTCTGGTATATTTATGTAAAAAGCTTTTTATCATCCTCCTTGATTCAGTAATCAAAATGATCTTTACCAACCCAGTCATTTAATCCTTAATGCTACCCTAATAAGATGTCTTTTGGAGATTAATGGATAAGAGCATTTAGACTAAAGGCGATTTGCATTTGAATCTCAGTCTGTTGGTTGTAGAGTTCAATAGTAACTCAGATCATTTATATACTTCCTCATGCTGTTTGTTTTTGTGTATGCACCACCATCCTCAACTCTATGGGTTTGTTATTATTAGATAATGATAACCTTAAAACAAAATATAATTATATAATAGATAAATTTTTGAGGACTATGATTTGATGGGTATATATGACAATGGAATTGCGGCATTCCTGTGGAGCATTTGACAATTATTTAACTAATCTTTTACAATGAACTGTCTTAAGTTAGTATTAAGGTATGAAGAGGAGATATTTTGTTCTCAAAGCTACAAAGCATTTAGTGACAAAATGAAGATTCTTGCATCATGAAATTTTAGACACGAAAAGAAAAATCGCAATTTTGCCTTCTAGTTCAACTAGAACCCGAACTCCTTTTGGAGTTCTTTGGCACAAGAAAACCAACAGCAGTGCCTTATGCTCTTCCTCCATTTCATCACATAATTTTGCAGTCTTTCTTTTAATTAACTGTTTTGTAACTCTTTACTAAAGTTTTAATGCCTGAAACTTGAAAAACCTCATGTAACACTTCACTTATGTTTCTCAATACAAGTGATTGTTTGTGAAGTACACAATATGTCCAGATTGCTCAAGAGCCTTTTTTTAAACCAGTTCATTTTGACTTGACATTGATGGAATTACATCCGTTCAGCATCCAATATGTTTTTCCCATGTATCATTTTATTCTGAAAAAAAATTATCAGTTATATTGGAACTTTCTCTTAATACGTCTTTGCCATCAGTGAGTTTGCAAAGTTACAGATATTAGGAACATTAGGAACAGTTTAGCTTTTCAGTTAATTGATCACAAAGGTTTTAGAGCATATGGTCTATTCTCCTTCCCACCATATCTTCTGCACGTGAAACTGTTCCAAATTGATTTGCATGGAATTTGCCAAGCACTGTTTTGACCATATTTGTTGCTAAGATAGGATCAACATCTGAGCTGTACTGTTCACTGATTTTCTGCTTTATCTTATAGTTAGTAAAGTAAGTAAAGAACTTAGTGTCAGAATATCTGGGTTTAAATCTTGACCCTACTATTTACTAGCTAAATGACCTTGGGTAAGTCATTTACCATGTTTGTGTTAACAGTTTCCTTCTTTGTAAAATGGGGATAATGATGCTTGCATTGTGAGGAAAATAAATTGTTAGTTTCATTTTAATTTGACAAACATTAAACTCTTGTAAGTATAAGTACCCAAACTACAACTCATATCCTCTACTTGGCAACTGATTTGAAGTACCTCAATCACCATTCTTTTCCAATAAATTCTATCAACACCTGTATTTTGTAATCAAGTCAATTCAGTGAGCACTTATTAAGGACTCAGTATGTGTCAGGTAATGTGCTAAGCTCTGGGGACACAAAGAAAGCCGAAGTAGGAGAAATGAAAAGACCTGGTAGTAGCTGCTCATATGGCAATCTGGGGGTCTGAATAATTCACTAGATTATATATAGACTTAAAAACTTTCAGGGAACAAAATAGATCTTATTGATCAAGGAACAGATATATTGGAATACCTTTTATCAGTTAGGTCACCCTCCTCTAATTTCACCTCCCACATATCTCACTGCAGCCCCTCATTCTCAGCCCAGATCTCTTGGTTAGATGGTATTCCACTTATTGTTAATTTGAATGACATTTACAGTTTTGGTCTAATAATAGTATACCTGCATGAATGAAACATAGGCAGCTCCCCTGGAAACTGTACACAGATTTCTAATAATAGAATTCTATGGAGCTTTAAGAACTTGACCTTTGTCACACTGTGTAGATTTTTACTTAGGAAAGAATTTCCTTTTTTTGAGCTTATAGACTTTTTCATTGCACTATGTGGTAGAGTTATATATTTATGTGTATATGTATGTAGTGACCGGTTGTTTAAGCTTTCCGTGTTACTTTGTCACTTATATACCCTGATGATTCTATATGACATGATTTGCACAAATAGATGAAAAATCATTTTAGTGCTTACTCTGTATGAAACATTGTTCTATGTTTTGAACATACACATGCATGTATATGTACATGTACATATATATACACACATATTCTTGAATGAATATATTAAAGTATTCATATATTCTTGAATGAATATATTAAAGTATTCATAAGTTTTCATTCATATTCATAAATATCTGTAGATATTTATATATATATAAACATCTATATATATAAATATCTATCATCTATCCATCTCTCTATCTAGTAGAAAGAAGACAGTTCACATTCTCAAAAGACTCAAGAGATAGGGAGTAGAACTTTGATTTCACTGATAAAGGCAACTCCCAGAAAAAGAAGCTGCCTCTAAATGCAGTTTGGCACCTTGTCTACAATTTACAATCTTAGAATTTTGCATAGAGTGCTAAAGAGTTAAGTGATTTGTCCAGCAGCACAGTCAGTCTATGTCAGAGACAGGATTTGAACACCAGTCTTCTTGACTCTGAGGTTAGCACTCTCTCTACCCTGCCTGTTGCAGGAGAGATGGAAAAGCAGGACGGACCTTACCCTTTTGTGGCAGGTCATATGGAAAACAGAGACTCTAGGGGATTTGTAGTAGCAGAGCAGATGCTAAGGGTGACTTGTCCTTAGGGTCTTTTGGAGGGGCATCTGATATATCTATTTCCTATTTAATCTGTACTCCCACTTAAATTGCTTTAGTTAGTCAATAAATACTTATTAGTGCTAACCTACTATGTACCAGGCTTTGAGTTAAGCAAAAGGGATAGAAATACAAATAAAAACAAAAGCATCCCTGCCCTTGATGGGCTTACAATCTAAAGGGAGAGTGGGGGGAGGGGAAGACAACATCCAAAAGTAAGCTTTAAAGGGAAGGGGTGTTGGGAAGAGGGCTAAAGAAGTCCAAAAGCAGCCTAACTCTATTAGAGCTTCTATTTCCTAAAAAGAGGCTTTGAGGAAATCTTAACCTGTTGGTTTAAGCAAGTAACTGTCTCTGTATTTTCAACATCCATTAACAGCTTCTCTCTCTGAGAGTGAACTTGATTAAAGCATCAAAGGTCTATTAAGCTTAGTTATATAAATGACCTCATAATTCTGGTTGATTTTGGTTTGGGAATTGCCTTTTTAATCAAACACTTTGGTGGCACTAGTTTCCTTGACTGATTTTTGATTCAAGATGGAATTCACCTCCTTCAGGAAGTCTTTGCTGGTAGTAATAAAGATATTTTGGACTGGAGATTTTTTTTTTGGCCTTTTTGGAGGGCAATTGGGGTTAAGTAACTTGCCCAAGGTTACACGGCTAGTTATTTTGTGTGGGTGTTAAGTGTCTGAGGCTGGAACCAAACCAGGTCCTCCTGATTCTGGGGCCGGTGCTTTACTCACTGCACCACCTAGCTGCTGCCCCCAAGGACTGAAGATTTTTAACCTGAACAATTTATTTCTTCGTCTTTGGGCATATCTATTAGAAATTAATATAACTTGCATTGTGTTAATATCATTGCTCTCTGCCTTGAATTAGCTTATTAATTACTTGAAGACAGAGTATTTTCTTTTTTTTTTTTTTTTGGTACCCAATCACTTCTTAGAGCCAAAGTTTGGATACTCATCAGATACAGGTAGTATTTTAATAGGCTTCTGTCATGTTTTCCAGGAAACTGTGTCATAATTTGGATTGGAAAGAGTGTATTAGACTTTCCCATAGGAACAATTACATACGTGAGGGTTGCATTCCTAAGGATGAAGTATTAAATAATAGGTATGACCAATAATATATCAAGAAACAATGATAAAATAGTAAAATTATGTTCCAGATATTTTTTTTTAAAGCAGTTGGGGTTAAGTAACTTGCTCAAGGTTACACAGTCAGGTGTTTCTGGGTGGATGCTAGGTGTTTGAGCCTGGATTCGATCTCCAGGTCATCCCGACACTGGAGCCGGTGCTCTTACTTGCTGTGCTACCTGGCCGCCCCAGCTATTTTTAAAGGGCATAAATTTGCAATGAGTTACTGCATTGTACCCTGAATTATACATAGACGAGGACATAGCAATATAATTCTACAGAATCATCAGTTTTTGGCCTAATCTTAATAGGCAGTAAATATTTAATACTAATTTTGTCTGCTCCTTTAGAATTGGGAAGGACTTTTAGAGATTATTTTTATGACTCATGTCTTTAAAAAAAAATCTAGTTTGAACAAATGCCTTCTTTTTCTCTATAAATTTCACCTAGTAAGCAAAGGCATTCAAAGTCTTTGCAATGATTGTGGCTAGAGGTGCTTTAAATTACTGTCCTGGGTTTGATACATACTTTTCCCCCCATTGATGGTGATGAGCAGGTTCTCACTGAAAAAAATTTCTCACCCACCTTCTACCTCTTTATTTTTTATTTATTTTTATTATAATATATTCATTTTGAGATTTATGCCTTAACCATTCCAGATAATATTTGAGTTACTTTATAAAAGTAAACACAATATAAAACAGCACACACAAGTCCTAGTCTGCTGCCTTAGAGTTTATGACAGCAAGGGCACAAAAGTCTGACCACCAGGAGACTGACCATGAGGCGATGAGGTTTTTTTTGGCTTTGGTGACCAGTAAAGCAAAAACTAAATAAGACATTGTCCCCCAACCCTTTGGTAGCAGAGCAAAAAGAAAAAAAAAAGGAGAGAGGGTGCTAAGAATGATATAGTATTTAAATCGTTTATAAACATTTATTTAGCTGTTTGTAAACAAAATGTAAGATCCTTGTCCAGTAACCACAAAGTTGATATATTAGAAGTAATGAATTATATTAATATTTTCCTATCTTTTTATCAATGAAACCTGAAAGTATAAGGAAGTTGCAATTAAGTTGAAGTATGGCTTGAAGGTTACTTTTGTAGAGACAAAATAGCAGAGATGATAAAGCTTGTTTCATTATATGCCCCCAAACAAGAAGAAGCTCCATTTCTTCATGGGACATTTGGTTATCTCTCACTTATAGTTATCATCAGCAGAAACAAAAAGACCACCATGAAGATAATTTTTTTTTTTTTAAGCAATTGGGTTAAGTAACTTGCTCAGGGTTACATGGCCAGTTATTGCTGGGTGTGGTGCTGAGTATCTGAGCCCGGATTTGATCCAGGTCATCCCAACACTGGAGCTGGTGCTCTTACTCACTGAGCCACCTGGCCGGCCCTAAGCAATTGGGGTTAAGTAACTTGCTCAAGGTTACACGGCCAGGTGTTTCTGGGTGGGTGCTAAGTGTCTGAGCCCGGGATTCGATCTCCAGGTCTTCTCAACCCTGGAGCCGCTGCTCTTACTCGCTGTGCTACCTGGCCGCCCTTCACCATGAAGATAATTGATGAGGTTCAGGAGCACCCCAGAGTGTTGGGGTGCAAGGTCGTCTTGAAAGAATTCATTTAGGCTGTCTTCAAATCAAGTAAAGGCATTTATTTCAGGGAAACACAGCATGCCAAGCACAACACATCAAGCAGGTTCCTCCTATTAAGGGAGACCCAACTTCAGGGAGACCATAGCTTAAGGGGAGGGGGCTGCCGTTCATATATAGCATGCAACTATATATGGAATGCTGTCAAGAGAGAGAGGGTGAGGGACAGGTATCACCCCCACCCCTCAAAGGAAACTGCTGATTAAGGAGGATACCTCCTTCTGAAGAGAGACACCCATTAAGGGAAACTCCAGGTTATGGAAGATGGATCCTTAAGGGAGATACTGATTAAGGAAGATGTCCCCTAGCCAGGAAAGGTTTAGGGATTCTTATAGAGGAAAACCTGTAATTTCATTTGTTTGACTAGCCTACTTGAATTTCATTGTCTCCTAAAGTGGCTTTAAGTGGTATTTGAGATAATGAGCTTCTCATTTACCATTCTATTTGAATCTCATCAATTTTGTCCTTCCAAACAATTTCACTTCTTTATTTTGATGGTTATAAACTATGAAAATTCCAATTTACAAAGATAGGATCTTATAAATAGAATTCCACCTTCCAAAGCTCACTTTCTAAGTGGAGAATAAGCTTTTCTCCTAGAACATCAGAATTCTCCTAGATATTTGTTTTAAAATCAATTCATCTTTGGATAGATCAATATCTTCAGTACACTTTTTTTCTTAAAATCAGAAATAAAGGGATTGTGAATCCCTGTATAATTTTATTTTATTTTTTGCTTTTTGGAGGGTAGTTGTGGTTAAGTGACTTGGCCAAGGTCACAAGGCTATTTTTTTGTGTCAAGTGTCTGAGGCAGGATCAGAACCCAGGTGCTCTTGACACCAGGGCTGGTGCTCTATTCACTGAGCCACGTAGCCGCCCCTCCCTATATAATTTTAAACATTGGAAGGACCAGAATTTAAGAATACTTTGAAGGACCAAGTAAATTTTTCTATCTATTAACAAGCCTGGTCCTTCTAGTATTAATGAATAAAGATGTTAATAACTTTTGGGGGGGAAAGTCCTGAAATGTTTCCATTTGTTTATTTTTCTTTTCAAGGAAATTTACAGAAAATTTTTTATCTCACCTCCATCTTGCTAAAGCACTTTCTCCAGCATTTGAAAGTTCGTAAGAATTTCAGCCTCTACTTTTCTTCTTCCATATTGGCTGCTTAGCCGAGAAAACTTTAAGACCTTGAATTTAAAGATTTATCTCATTCATATGGGTTTAAAACTATGCCATGGAAGCCAATCAGTGCACAAAATTCTTCCTAAAACTTCCAGGGTTGATTTTCTTTTTCTTTGAGGAAAAAAAAACGAAGCTTCAGCCCCTCAGTTCAAATGAGCACTTTCAAGACTTGTCCTTTTGAAAGACAGAGAACTTCTGTGTGGTAGAGAAGTACTTCATATTCTGCTCATTCTAATTAATATCTTTTAAAAATACAATATGATAAATTTAATGAGTTTCATAGTTTTTGAGGAAACTTCTTTCAAAGTTCTTGGAAAAGTAGTTCTTCAGAAATAGGGAGTTAACTTCACTGAGATATGGCTGGCCTTTCATCTAGCTATATACAGAATGCTCTCAGTTCTTCAGTTAATTGTTAAAAAGAATTATGAACTATTCAAAAAGAATTATCAAAAATTTCACATTATTTGTGATGAAACTGTTGAAGTTTTAGGTCTAGGGTGCTTGAGACCCCCAAATACCAACAGGTAGGGTGTTGCCGAATAAATTCAACTCAAGCCTTCTCTCAGGCAGAGAAAACAAAGTTTTTTATTGGGTAAACTCTTAAGGAGCCAAAGTATTTGTGAAGCTTGTATTGACAAGCTGACCAGAACAATCTGAAGACTGAGTCTGAGCTGGATCTAATCTGTGCACCATCATGGAGGCAAGATAAATCTTATATACAGAAAGATTGTGGGAGGGATCTAGAGGAGGGATTTGGAGAGGGATTTGGAGAGGGTCTTGAGGAGGAGTCTAAGGAGGATCTTTGATGGAATTGAGGTCAGACTCCAGGAGTAGGATTAAGGGTGGGAAATAGCTGAAGACTACCTGGAGATGACAGACTGGAGGATTAGGCTAGTGTAAGGGTGACAGAGATTTGGGCCTAGGGATAATGAAAGGCTTGTGGCCCCAGGCAAATGCCTCATCAAGTGGGAAGATTCAAGGGGGTTCCCAGAACCTCTGCCCCATCAGAACTACTCTTGTATTTTTTCCTTTCTCCTATTCCACAAATGAGCAAAACCATTTCTGGTGCACACACAGTCACCAAAATCATTTCAATAGTGTGGAACTTCTTTTGTTTGACAATCCAATAAACAACTTTAGAGGAGACTTTATTTTTATATTTTTGCTTTTTGGATGGGGGTGGGCAGGGCAATTGGGGTTATGTGACTTGTCCAAGGTCACAAGGCTAGTAAGTGTTAAGTGTCTGAGGCCATATTTGAACTCAGGTCCTCCTGATTTCAGGGCCATTGCTCTATTTACTGCACCACCTAACTGTCCCAAGAGGAGACTTTAAGAACAGAATTGTATGAAATGGGAAATCCAATTTTTGATAGTGGCCAACCTTTTGTGAATTGAGGTTTCTTCATACAAAAAGAACCCATACCTTTAGATGAATTTTCAGGATGGAGAGATGGAGGTGATCTTCATGTCTTGCTGGTGTCATACAGCCATGCAAAATAATTTTTCCATCAGAAAAACACCATGGCTTTTATATCCCTTGATATTCATTCATGAAAATAATACCATATAACATACAATTTTAATTATTTCTCTTTTTATTTGACATTTCAACTTAAATTGAATCTGTAAAAAAATTAAATTAAAAGAAAATATTTTATTTGGTTGCTATTCATACTAAATATTTTTGTGTGAATTTAGGTGATTTATTTGATAAATCTGCAGTGAAAGGAATAATTTGTATGTTAAAAAAAGTACAATACAAGATATTAAAAAAATCTATGTGACAGATAAGATAAGGTATGTTTTTACAATCTATCCAAAGTTTAAACACATTTAACAGCTAACTTTTTAGCCTTGAAAGGATGAGTGTCTTTTCTGGAATTTGATTAATATTATGCAAGGATGGTGAAGAATGATGCTAACCTCCTGAAAGAGAGAAGATGGACTAAGTAGGCAGAAAAGCACATGTTTTTTGGACAAGGCCAACATAGAACTTTACTTTGCTTGACTATACATATCTATTATGGGGGCTTTGTTTTTCTTTTTCATTTAAATTTTAGGGTAGAGGAGGTGGAAGGGAGACAAGATATTTAATGTTTGATAATTAAAGAAATAAAATTTGATTTTATAAACATTTTAAAAGTAATAGTCTTTCTGAAAATGCTTAGTTTTTTTCACAAATTTATTTTTAAATACTTTTTTTTTTTTTTTTTGCTTTTTGGAGGGCAGTTGGGGTTAAGTGACTTGCCCAAGGTCACATGGCTAGTTTTTTGTGTTAAGTGTCTGAGGTCGGATTTGAACTCAGGTCCTCCTGACACCAGGGCCCGTGCTCTATTCACTGCACCACCTAGCCAACCCAATGCATTGTGTTTTCATAGAATAATATGTAAATGTCATTTGTTCATCATACTGGGGGTGCATTTCTTCATTTCATAACAATGGGGGGAAAAGGAGTATAAAAAGAGAAACAAAAGAAAGTGTCTTTACTCTGACTTTCCAGCACTGAGCAGCCTGCATCACTGTGTAATCTCAGCATTTATAAGAAGCCATTTTAAGTAGCCCACTTCTACTGCTGTCTCAACCCCCTGACACCCTTGAACTTGAGCTCACCTATTATCATTGATAAGCAGAGTCTGGTAGGGATTGTCTATACTGTAATTCAGCATAAAGAAAACTATTTGGTTGTTTTCTTCCTTTGTTGTAGTTATTTGACCCACAGCCTAATGTGCTCAAAATATTTCACAATCTAATAATATTAGGAATATTTGACTTTGACACTAAAGTCCAGTTTTATTGAAGGCGATCATTTTATGTTTACAGCAAGGTATGAGAAGATTGTAGATCTTTTGTCTAATTGGATGCTCAAATCCATGTTAATTTCCCTTTAGTAACAGCATGGAATAATTGAAAGATGTGGCTTTTTCCCTTCTGATTATTCTTTTTATATACTGACCTTTTAAAGAGTGATAGGAGAAACTTAGCTAAAAGAAAACACCCTGTCATTGCTGTTTTTGAAACAATTGGAGACAAATAAAAAAGCTCAACCCTATTTTCCTTCCTTCCTGCTTCAGATCAAGTTTCCCTTTTGTTTCCTAGGTTAACCTGGGTTCTTGGTCTTCACCCCTCCCATTTCCTTCAGGACCTTGATCCATCAGTAACCCTTTTTCTTGCCTTTTTAATATCTGTCACCATTGGCTCTATTCCCCTTGCTTATAAACACTCTCCAGTCTTTTCTTTCCTCAAAACAGAACCAACACGATCTTTATTTATGTAGTATAGAAAAAACTCTTTTGCCTCCTTACACAATCTAAAGGAAAATAGTATCTCCCTGGGATTCTGCTTTCTTTCCCCCTTCTATATCCTTTTCCTTGGCAGATCTTAAAGATGAAAATACTTATAAGTAGTTATCATCATTAATAATAAGCTTTATCCCCCTCCAACAGCTTCAGCTATCATCTCTGTGTAAATGTCTAGTGCTTTCTTTATAATATAGTTCCTGGCACATAGTATACACTTAATAAATCCTACTCCTTGTTGACAAATACCATTCTAATTTTCTTCATGAATCCCAACAATTCTTTGTACATAATCGCTACTTAATATATGTGTTGAATTGAATTACTTATCTAGATCCAGTCCCAAACTTTCTCTGGTGGCTGCCAAGTATTTCTGAATCTCAAATTAGAGGTATCTTAAACCTACCTTATTATTCTTTCAACCAACTCTTCCTCCTGACTTTCCAAATACTGTTAATGATACCACTATTCTCTTAGTGAGATTCACAACACTAGAAACAAGGCTGACTCCTACCACCTCCACATTTAAACAGTCTGCTCTTTGTTTTTCTGCCTTCTAGGCTTCTAGTTCAAACTCCCATTACTCCTGGTCTCTACCAATGAAGTAGCATCCTATTTTCTTCACCATTTTGATTCATCTGACATACCACTGGTCAACCAAATAGCCTTCAGAGACTTCCTAGCCTGGTGTTCTAATCTTCCTTGCTCTAATTCTAGGTCAGTTTTCTGTATCTCGAAAGCATTGCATCAGGGAGTCTCAGATTTGGAAGGGAACTCAGACACAATATAGCCCAACCTGTACTGTACCTGAATGAGAATCCTTCCTACCCAGTAAATGGCCGTCTAGATTTCGGTTCAGGATCACACCTGAAGATGAGCCCAAGTACAACTTTAAAACCATGTAACTACTTCTTATCTCTGTAATATCATTATGAGAGTGGTCTATGCCAGGGATGGGGAACCTGCGGCCTTGAGGCCACATGTGGCCCTCTAGGTCCTCAGGTGTGGCCCTTTGCCTGAATCCAAACTTCACAGAACAAGGTTCTCCACCTCTGGTCTCTGTACTCATCAAGGGCATTTTCAATAGGAACTTGAAAAAGGAGCAGTCAGGCTTTCACAGGAAATATTCCTGTAGTATACTCTTTATGGTTATATGCTGAGATATAGCTATGGATTGTGCAGTCATTTCAAGAAAATATTTATCTCTGTAGAGAAGTAAATACATTTGTAGATTCTCTTCACATATCATGTCTTATGAATAAAAGTAAATCAGAATTATGCAAAACTTTATAACATTCAGAAATCATTTTTTCCAGTGATCCACAGAGTATTAATAACAAGTGAAGTGTTAAATATGAAAAACATGTATGCTGACCATGATTGTGAGTGTCATGGAAAGTGTTGTGAGAAAGATGTTTTGATTACTACCTCCCAACTGGAAGGAGGAAATGGATAAAAGTGCATATTGCCCAGATTATGACATGCAACTGGATGGGCAATCTTTCGAATTAGCTCAACAATGTCTTCATAGTGAACAAGTATTACAGAGATTAATGAGTTCTGCCTGCAGTTAAGAGGAGATTTAGACTATGTTATACTTTGAAAATGGAATGTTTCAGTGTTTGAACCCTAACTGTCCACATTGCTAAAACCCATCTCTTTAGTAACAGTAGCAGTGAATCCTGAAATACTATGGTCTTAGGATAATGGAAATGAAAACCTCAAGACTAATGTTATGATGCAAGATAAACAGGCTGCAGCGTGTTTCCAATGATGACTTGTAGGAGAGAATTGGCATAAAAATATAAAGAATATGTATTATTGGAAAAGTTGGACCACTAAACAAGAAGCAACAGATGTTACGTTGCTAGCTCTAAGGTATTGAAATGATAGGAAAAAAGATTTTTGGTATGTTCGATAGATACTTGATGGAGGTTTTATGGGGGAAAATGAACAGGATTCACACAGGATGAGAAGTGTGAAGGGATAATGATTTGTATTGGTGGTAGGATTGCCTACTTGAAAGGAAACATAAAACTGTTCAAGCACAAGGATTTTTTCTTATTTATTAAAAAAAAGACTTCAGTAATCCCCAGTTAGAAGAAACGAAACCTAAAATTTTATGTGGAAAGAATTAATTTAGTTTTAAAACATACCCGGACTTCTTTTTTTAACAGCTGAGTATGAAAAAAAAGGGCTATGCACATGCAGTTACATAGTAAGTCTTATAATAAGTGTTTGTTGAATGCACATATATATATATGCACGCATGAAGGATTGAATATAGCAAGGACCATTCAGACATTCAAAGGACTTGGAGGAAAAAGTCTAATTCTGCTAACCTTAAACAGGTTTTAAAGCCCCCTTAGCTGAAATAAAACAGGGTGTCATTTCTGACAGCTAAGTCTAAAGAAATCCACAGGGAGAAATGGTTTTATTCCAAAGCAATTTCTAGAATAATTTTTATGAGACAAAACAGCTACCAGTTGCAGATTATTGCAGAGGTAGGTATAAAATTTAGTGGAGCACAACCAATTTTCTAGCACCCAAATGCCAACTAAGACTTGAAAAAGCAGGAATTACACATGTAAATAATTCTTTTCCTTACAGGAAGGAATTGTTTGTATCGAAATAGCTTTTAATGTATATGACTTGGCTCCCTCCTCAATAAACTCCCTATTGCCTCTAGGATCGAAAGCAAAATTCTCTCTTGGGCATTCAAAGCCCTTCATAACCTGTGCCCTTCTAACTTTCGGGTCTTCTTACACCCTCCGCTCCGCCATGTGCTTTTCCATCCAGTGTTGATAGCTTCCCTGCTGTTCCATGAACAAGACACTCTGTCTCCAGGCATTTTCTCTGGCTGTCCCCCTACCTGGAAAGCTCTTCCTCCTCTACTCTGGGTTCTTGCTGGCTTCCCTGGCTTCCTTTAAGTCCCAGCTAAAATTCCATCTCCTTTAGAGAGCCTTTATCAGTTTATCTTTATTTAAATGCCTTCCCTTTGTTAATTTTTTCCCTCTTACATACTGTATATAACTTGTATTTGTATGTATGTATATATTCTCCCTGGTTTCCCCTCCATTGTGAGGTCCTCAAGGGCAGGGGATTTTTTTGTATTCCCAGTGCTTAGCACAGCGCCTGACGCAGAGTAGGTGCTGAATACATGTTTGCTGATTGATTGGTTGATTTAATAACTAGTCCAGTGTTTATAGACACCTAGGTTGTAAAGTTGTTTTTCTTATTCCTTCAGAAAAGATTAAGTTTCTTTAGCAGAGAGCAACAAGACCACAGAGAAATTTCCTTTTCCCTTTTTGTATTAGTTTAGTTTAAAAATAAAACAAAAACGTGGAGAAACAAAGGTGAAACCACATTTCCACTGCCAAAAATTACAATGATGTTTGGAAAGTAAAAAGAACGGGACCATTCTTGTAGGTGCAAAAATGCATCACCTTTGTTTGTGAAAGATCTATGAGGCAGGCAGAGAGCTAACCTTTTCTGTTCCAAAAATAGAAATAGTAAATAAATATCTTTCTGGATGATAA
Source organism: Petaurus breviceps papuanus (assembly GCF_028583685.1). Taxonomy (NCBI): domain Eukaryota; kingdom Metazoa; phylum Chordata; class Mammalia; order Diprotodontia; family Petauridae; genus Petaurus; species Petaurus breviceps. The sequence goes on from NW_027186473.1 coordinate 1,447,478, forward strand.
CAAATGGCTAAATATGTGAATCTATTACATAACATAACATAGATTCTACCTTAAGGCATTCAAGATTTCCTTTTATTTCCCAATCTTGGATGTGGGTAAGGAAAAAAAAACATAAAAGTAAGAAACTTTTTTTCTAATCCCAAAAAGTGGGGAGAAATAGAGAAATGCATATTCCACACCAGATATCCTAGACCCTGAAGAATGAGTTCTTTGTTGCCTTGTTCTTGGAATCAGATCCCCCATCTGCCATGCTTCTCCAAGGACTTTTCATTTGATGGCTCCTCCAGCTTCCCCTCAGTGCCCTTACTTACCCTCTTCTTGTTTCAGGAATCACTCCCTCACTGTCTTCTTCGGTAAATCTTCCTTAAATGTTTCCTCCCAATCCAGCCTTGTGAGACACCCTCCCTTTTCACCCCATCCAGTATACCACCCTGCAGGCAACTTGGCCTTTCTGCTCAACTTCCAATCAGAAAACTTATCTCCCTTGTTTTCCATTACTTTTCCTCTGGATCAGTTGGACAAACTTCCTCTGAGTGTTCTTGATACCTAATGCTACATCAGACCTGAGAGAAACCATAGAAATCATGTAGTCCTGTTCAGTCTTTGAGGAGGCTCAAAGAGACTCTTTAGTTGCCCCAAGTCATGTAGGTAGTTGTGACAAAATGGAGACTAACATTGAGTTCTAAGTGTTTCTTTCAGTGTAGCAGGAATGCCTTTTACCTTCGTTGTGTTGCTTAAGACAGCATAGAAATATAAAAAGCTTTATCTTCAAAGTTGAAGCATCTTTGATTTACTGTTAATCTGGATTTTTTTTTCAGGGATTATAGAAGAGGTAGACTAAATTCATTTGTAGCTAGCCTTCCCATAAGTTTTTGCAGCATCTTTTGAAAATTTTAATTTATTTGAGGGCATTAGTGAGGATTGTAGAAGATAAGAATACACAAGGAATATTCAATTAGGCAGATATAAATCCCCATACAAGGGCATTTTATAGGTTGTAGAATGGAACTTTATGGTCAGGGTAGTTAGATATGGGAAGTATTTAAGAGTGTTGGACTTGGAGTCAGGAAGGCCTGAGTTCAAATCCTACCTCAAACATTTACTCTGACCTTGGGCAAATCATTTAACCTTTCAGCCTCAGGACACTTATCTATAAAATTGGTCTAACAAAAGCAAAGGTTGTTGTGAGGATCAAATCAAGACTTGGCAAAACCTTAAAGCACTATATAAATGTAATAAGCAATAAGTATTGTTGCTGCCATCATTTATTATCTCTTCATGCTTATGTAGATGAGGAATAATTTAATTTCCTAATTGTCATGGTCTTGTTTTAAGGAAAGACCAGCTGAACCCAGATTTGCTTGATTTATGCACAGTCATGTGATTAGGCTCCATCATGAGACTAGCAAACATGCTTAGGAGTAAACTGACTCCTCGAAATGATTTATTTACATTGCTCCATTGTACATCTTATCCACCTGAAGTTCATCTGTTGTACGTGGTTTGTTGTTGTTGTTTTTTTTGTTTGCTGTGCACAGTTTAATGTCTTTCATCCCTAAGGATCCCCAAACACTTTCCAAGTTCCATATATCCATCTATACCTGGCATGAAACAGCCTCTAGGGTGGTAGGTAGATAGCCAGCTGGCTCCCAAGTCTTATATAGAAATAAGTGGAGATATTTTGGCTACAAATCCAGAAACAAATCATTGTATTTATGAAAAAGAATTATGGAAGATTTAACATCCATATTGAATAAATAGAAACTTCTTGTATATAGTATTGAATAGAGGCATTTCTGAAGTTATGATCATCCAAATTGGGGATGCCCCATTCATCAGAGTAGTTGAGCTGCATACTTTCTCTCCCCATTATCACCTAGGCTATGTCAATCTCTCAATCCCCATTCACATTGGATTGCAGAGGTATGTTCAGCTAATGGTGCTACTCGATGGCCACCACGGGCAGCTGTTTGTCTCAATAGCTTTTTTCCTGCTACAGTCTTTCTTCTTTGTCAGATATATCACATACATATCTTGCTTGCTCCTTCCCTCCCATTTTCTTCTCTCACTTTACAGCTCAGTGAATTTCATCTTAGGCAACTTCTTTTCCTATATGTTTAAATATTTTTTCATCTCCTTACTTCTTTCCCGTTTCCAAAGTCTTGCCTGGATAGTTCAGGAAAATCTAGTCTTATCTTATTTTTTCACTTGTGAAATTTAAATAACCCTAAATATGGCTCATAAGTATGTGCTGATGACATGCTTAGATCAAAGGAAAGAGATATCAGGTATTAAGCACAGTCAAATATTGTAAAGAATGAGAGCTAATCCAACATTAAAACTTTTGGAAAGAACACAGAAATCTCCCCCAAAACTCAGCATTTCCTTTTTTATCCATGTTTCAGCTTGCCTTTTCTCAGTCACAATCATTTAAGATGAATACTATATTCAATTTTTTGTCCTTGTTAATTTATTCATATTACAACATAACTTCTAGCACTATAAAGGATTTCAGCTACATTATGGTTTCAAATGACTCTTGTAGGCTAACATAGGAATCTAGCTGTCATTTATAATATTGTATAACAAATTTATTGTTTCTTTGGGAAAATGAATTCTGACTTCCACAAAACTAACATATAAAAGAACTTTTGAAACAAAAACCACCTGTAAACTATGAAGGGAGAATGAATTCCTTACCTAATCCCATAGCAGAAATGTAACCTAGTCCATTTTTAAGCCTTAGAGAACTAAATTTAATCAATATTAAATATTCCCTCTGGTTTATCTTGATATCAAAAATCTAAAATACTGTTTGTGGTGAGTAAACTGCCTTACATAAATGCCTCTCTAATATAACTCGTGTTCCTGAAAAATTTGTGTATAAATTGAGTTTTGGCAAATTAAATTCTATAGGAATCTATTAAAGAGTCAAGTTACCTCGTGCAACTTCTCATTTTTCTCTTAGATTCTATGAGGAAAATTTGCGTGAACTAGACATGTCATTTCTGTTTATATTGACACCTACACTCCAACTTAGTCTTTTCTGTAAAAAGTTATTTATTTATTTTTAGCATTCTTTGAAAAAATTTTTTTTAGTTCCAAATTTTTTCCACACCTTTATCCACCGAGAAGGCAAACAATAGGATACCAGTTATACATGTTAAATCATATAGAACATTTCCATATTAACTATTTGACAAAAAAAAAGCAAGAAAAGGAAAGGGAGAAAACTATACTTCAATTTTACACTCAGTTCATCAGTTCTCTCTGCATTCTCTCTCTGGAGGTGGATAGCATTTTTTTTCATCATGAATCCTTTGGAATGTTCTTGGATCATTTTGTTGATCAGAGATGCTTAGTGTTTCCTAGTTGATCATCATTACAATGTTGCTATTACTGTGCACAGTAATCTCCTGGTTCTACTCATATCCCTTTGCATCATTTCATATAGATCTTCCTATGTTTTTCTGAAACTCTCCCCCTTGTTCTTTTTTATTGCGAAATATGACTTCATCACAATCATATGCCACAATTTGTTCAAGTGTCCCCTTATTGTTTATGCTCATGTGTTCCTCAATTTCCAAATCTTTGCACCCCCAAAAGAATTGCTATAAATGTGTATTTAAGTATATTTGTATATATATATATATATGTATATGTGTGTATGTGTGTATATATTTCCTTTTCCTTTGATCCCTTTGGGGTACAGGCCTAGCGGTAGTATTGCTGTGTCAAAGCACAAAAACCCATTGGGCATAGTTCTAAATTGTTCTCCGGAGTAGTTGGACCAGTTCACAACTCCACCAGTGGTTCATTAGTGTACCTATTTTCCCTTATTCCCTACATCATTGATCATTTTTCATAGGTATAAGATGATACCTGAGTTGTTTTAATTTCCATTTTTCTAATCAGTAGTGTTTTAGAACATTTTTTTTCTTCTGAAAACTGCCTATTATTATCCTTTGACCATTTATCAATTGGGGAATGGCTCATATTTTTACAAATTTGACTGTTTCCTGTATTGAGAAATGAGGTGTTCATCAGAGAAACTTGCTGTAAAATTTTTTATATTGCTTCATTTGTCAATGGTACATTTTTAGCAGAATGCAGATTCCTGACTACTCCTGAATACCTATATATTCACAAAAACTATAATATAATCTGCTGGTCATCACTTATATAGTTGAAGTAACCTAAATTTTCCCTCCATCAGAAAGATACCAAAGGTTAACTAGAGTTAGTGTTTTTCAGTCATGTTCGATTCTTTGTGACTCTGAGCAGGGTTTTCTTGGCAGAGATACTGGAGTGGTTTGCAATTTCCTTCTCCAAATCATTTTACAGATGAGAAAAGTTAGGCAAACAGGGTCAAGTGACTTGCCCACAGTTGCATAGCTACTAAGTATCAGAGGCTAGGAAAATTAGTTTCTTGCCTCTAGGTCTGGCACTCTATCCACTGTGCCACATAGCTGCCCTGTATAGCTAGAGAGAGATAAAAGGATAAATTTAGGCAAAGACCCTAACATCTTCCTAAATGTTAGGAATTGTTGATGTTAACTTTTCCTATTTTAGCTGATTGTCTATCCTTATTGATCACTTTGACATCCAACTTTAATATTCTAAATTATCTCTTGTTTTATAGTTTGGGAAACAAATGGAAGAGTCATGATAATATGTTAAAATGTATAATTGCAGTGAGATGAATTTCGTAGGGATTCAAATCCAGTAAGGCCTAAGAAAAAGGGGTAGCATGGTGTGCTGGGAAAAGTGTTGGGTTCTCATCTAGTCCACATTTTACCATTTACTATTTGCTGTGTAACCTAGAATAAGTCACTTATCCTTTGTGAGGCTCTGTTTTGTCACTGACCTTTCTCATCTTACAGAATTAAGAGAAGCAAATGTGCGTAGCATGATTAGTAGTCAGAAGGCTAGGGTTCTAATACTAATTTTTTTTTAGCCTTTTGAGTTTAGTCACTGAATTCAATTTGGAAAGTACTCTACCTAGGAGTCTACCTAGTCAAACCTGACCACAAATCACCAATAAGCGCCTTGCTTAAAGACATTTACTATAAAGAAACCTACAAACTTTGTTGTCCCTTTGAATAGCTCTAATTGTTGGCAAGTCATACCCCCTAAGATTAAGCCTAAATTTGTCTCCTTCAAATTCTTACCCACAGTTGCTCATGCTGTCCTATGAAGCCAAGCAGAACAAATCTTCCATATTATACCACTTCAGGGACATGAAGACAGCTATCATGTTTCCCCTCCAATATCCCCTTGTTCAATATCCCCAATTACTTCAACAAATCCACTATGTCATGATGTTATATTCTTTTGCTGTCCCTGTTGCCCTCTTGTGGAGATTCCCTGGCTTATTAAAATCCTTCCTAAAAGGTAGCAACCAGAATGCAATAAGTTGACCTTTGTTCATGTGTACAGTTAAGAATTTGGATTTCATGTGTATAATAATGAAGTGGGATTGCATGATTTTAAGGTTCCTTTTTCAGATTTATTATTTTATATGAAGATATGTTGTAAACTGCAGAACACTATACAAATGTTAGGGTATTGGTGTTCTAGTAAGATCAGAAATCTTAAGACAGTTGATTAAGAGAATTGGAAGAAGGAAGTAGGAATGGGATTCCTATACTGCAGGGGGGCCTATGAACTTTGATTATAATTTTTTAATTATTTTATTCTTTATTATTTTTAATTTGATTTTATTATTTTTGTTAAACTCTTAATTGAAGTTTATTGTTTCCTTCCATTTTTTTTGTATGCATTTGTAATATTGTTATAGATTTCAGCAGACTGCCAAAGGGATTCATGACACAAAAAGTGTTAAAAACTTTTACTCTGATGGGTATCTTATAGTTTTTCTTGTTCATATAAAACACCCCCTCAATCTTTAACTTATAAAATGCTCCATCCCCTGAAGTACATTACATTATGAGGTGGTTACTCATATATGACTATGAATAAATGAAAAAAACATATCATTTTGCAGCATTTTACATTTCTTTCCCCTCTAAAACTTTGTGTCAAAAAAACTGACAGATTTAAATTTTGTCTCTTCGTTTAGAGTAAGTATCGAATGAAACTGGTTAAATGGTAAACAGCAAGGAGAGTAATAATCCACGACTAATTTACTTGATAGTGATTGGAGAATAATTACAGGGGTAAAAAGCCAGCAAAAGTCAGCAAGAAGATTTGTGATCATGGGAGTTAAGGTTCACTTGAGGCCTTTAGCTGTAAGTACTGTTTAAGGACATTGCACCCTTGCTTTAACACTTTACAATGTCTGCTAAGGCAGGCAGGACTTGGACCCCATCTACAGGGGTTTTGTTACTAAAAAACCAAAAGGCCCTCATTATAAAGCAATTTCACCTATAGGGTGGTCTTTCATGGCCTGGACCCTGAGAGTAACATTATCACAACTCTTTAAATGGAATGCTGGCTGCATGTATTGAGGGAATCATAAAGTATATGGTGGTTTAGGGTTGGGTGTGATCTGACAAGAGTCATGAAGTGAATGTTTAGAAAAAAAGGAAATCTGAATGACTGCCAGTCAGAGTTTCTTCACTGTTTGGTGTAATATTGTGTCTAAATTTCACTCCAAGGACACAATGTTCCCCATTCCTATTGCAGAGCTCCAAAGTCTAAAATATGAAGGCATTGCATAGGTTCCAGGACTTTTCACCTGCTTGATACCCATGGCTTGGTTTTGATTTGTTTAATATTAGCTACCTCGATTTCCTACACATATGGCCTGGTGAGGAGAGAGAGATAAATCACGTGATTGTTTTCCAAAAGTTCGATTCAGTTATACAAACAAGATATTAAGTTTCATAGACATCAGATTTTATCTAGAGATACAGGGAGAGGTAGTGGGAAGAATACTGGATTTGGAGTAAGAAGGCCTTGATTCTAGTCCTGGCTCTGCCAAAAGTTGTGAGACAACTGTTTCCTCATTTGTAAAATGACTAATAAACTTGTGTGCTATCTGCTTTCAAAACTTAATGCTAAGAAACCTTCAAACACCAATGTAAATGAATGCCAAGTATCATCATTACTATTATTTAACAAACATTTCTTAAGTGCCTTCTACGTGTGAGGCATTTTGCTAGAAACTGAGCATGTAGAGACAAAAATGAGAGTCCCTGCCTTCAAGGAGATTACATTCTACCAGGGGGCATAAACCATGTACGCAGGTAAGTAAAAATTATATAAAATTAATACAAAGTAATTTCAGTAAAGAAAAGTATTAATAATTGGAAATGCCACAAAAGTCTTGTATAGCTCAGGTTAGAAGGGAAAGGAACAAGCATTTATATGGTACTTACTGTGTGCTAGGCTCTGTACTAAATTCTTTTCACAAATATCTTACTTAATTCTCACAACAGTCCTTTGACATAAGTGTTGTATTATCCCCAATTTTACTCAGTTTTTACTTTTTTCCTTTGTTGAGGAAACTGAAGCAAAGAGGGGTATCATGACTTGCCTAAGGTCACATACCTAGTAAGTGTCTGAAGCTGGATATGAACCCACGTCTTCCTGACTCCAGGTCCATAGCACTGTATTTGAACTGGGCCATAAAGGAAGCCAGAGAGTATATGAGGTAGCAGTGAGGATAGAGTATATTCCAGACAAGGGGAATGGTTTGTGTAAAAAAGTATCAGCAGGAGAAGGAATATTGTGTGTGAGGAGCACTAGTAAGCTAGTTTGACTGGAATAGAGGGTGCATGAAGAGGGAGAGGTTGTAATGTGAAGTTTGCTTGGAAAGATCAGTAGGGACCAAATTATGCTAGATTTTAAATGACAGGCTGAGGGTTTTTGATTTTATCAAATGAGATGATTTATTTATATAAAATTCACTAACGGTGAAGTATTATTATCTCATCTCATCTCTTTCATCCTTTTTCTTGGTGTTCAGATAGGTATATTCCCAGGAATAAGTCTGTTACCTCATGCACCTTATCTTTTTTCTCTTAGATCTTTTCAGGAAAATTTGCTTGAACTAGACCTGTCATTTTTGTTTATATTGACATCTGCCTTACAACTTGTTCTTTTGTGTAAAAAGATTTTTTTTAGCATTCTTTAAAAAAAATTTTTTTTAGGTCCAAATTTTTTCACACTTTTATTCACTGAGAAGGATATCAGTTATACATATGTATTAAACATATATAATATATATGAAATAATAAAGAACATTTCCATATTAGTTAGCTATTTGACCAAAAAAAAAAACCCAAGAAAAGGAAAGGGAGAAAATTGTACTTCAATTTTACACTCAGAGTTCATCAGTTCTCTCTCCTGGAGGTGGATAGTATGTTTTTATCATGAATCCTTTGGAATGATCCTGGACTATTTTATTGATCAGAGCTGCTTAGTCTTTCACCGTTGATCATCATCACAGTGTTGCTATTACTGTGCACAGTGATCTTTGGGTTCTACACATTTCCCTTTGCATCAGTTCATATAGATCTTCCCATGTTTTTCTGAAACTCTCCCCCTTGTTCTTTCTTATTTCACAATATGACTCCATCACAATCATATGCCACAATTTGTTCAAGTGTCCCCTCATTGTTTACGTTTACGTTTTCCTCAATTTCCAAATCTTTGCACCCCCCCAAAGAACTGCTATAAATGTGTATTTATATCATATACATGTGTGTATATGTCCTTTGATCTCTTTGGGGTACAGGCCTAGTGGTAGTATTGCTGTGTCAAAGGGCATGCAAAATTTCATAGCTCTTTGCCCTTTGGGCATAATTCTAAATTGTTCTCCAGAGTAGTTGGATCAGTTCACAACTCCACCAGCAGTTCATTAGTGTACCAATTTTCCCTTATTCCCTACAATATTTATCATTTCTCATAAGTGTGAGATGATAGTTCAGAGTTGTTTTAATTTCCATTTCTCTAATCAGTAGTGATTTAGAACATATTTTATATGACTATAGATACCTTTGATTTTTTTCTTCTGAAAACTGCCTAGTCTTATCTTTTGACCATTTATCAATTGGGGAATGGCTTTTTTTTATTATAAATTTGACTCAGTTTCCTGTATAGTTGAGAGATCAGTCATTCATCAGAGAAACTTGCTGTAAAATTTTTTTTTATATTACTTCATTTGTCTATCTACATTTTTAACAGAATGTAGATTCCCTGATTATCTCTCTTGATTAGGTCTATTTTTATTTTAGCTTTGTCTGATATCATGATTACTATGCTTGCCTTTCTTACTTCAGCTGAAGCATAATTCTACTCCAGTCCCTCATTTTTAACTCTTTTATTTCTTTCTATTTCAAGTGTATTTCAATATATTTCAACACATTGTTGACTTGTAGCTTCTAATAAATTCTTCTGTCCACTTTTGCTCTAAGGGTGAACTTCTGCCATTCGTATTCACATTTATGATTACTAACTGTATATTTCCCTCTTTGAACCAATTCTGATGGGAGTGAGATTCAAGCATTTCCTGCCGTTCTCAGCCACCCAGTTTTCCCCTCCATTGTAAAACCTCTTCCTTGTGCACTTCTTTCATATGAGTAAATTTTTCCCACTCTATCTTTCCCTTTCCCCCTTCTCCCAGTACATCCCTCTCTCACTTCTTTTTATTTTTTGCAACCATCCCAACATAATTGACTCAATCTATAACCTCTGACTATGTAGACTTTTTCTAACTGCTTTAATGATAAGGTTCTTAGGAGTTATATGTCTCATCTTCCCATATAGGAATGTAAACAATTTACCTTTATGAAATCCCTTAGGATTTCTCTTTCAAGTTAATCTTTTTATGCTTCTCTTAAGTCTTGTGTTAGAATGTCAGAATTTCTATTCTGTTCTGATATTCTGGAATGCTTGAAAATCCTCTGTTTCATTAAATGTCTGTTTTTTTTTTCCCATGAAAGATTGGATTCTGTTTTTTTTTTTGGGTAGGTTATTCTTGGTTGTAATATCATATTCTAAGCACTCTGCTTCTTTTATATGGAAGTTGCTAAATCTTATGTAATCCCAACTATGGCTCCTCCATATTTGAATTGTTTGTTTCTGGATACTTACGATATTTTCTTCATGACCTGGAAGCTCTGGAATTTCATTGGAATATTCCTTAAGAGTGTTCATTTTGGAATCTCAGGAGGTGATGAATGGATTCTTTCAATTTTTATTTTACCTTTTGGATCTAAGGTACCAGGGCAGTTTTCCTTGAAAATTTCTTTTAATATAATGTGGGTGCTTTTTAAAATTATTGTTGTGACTTTCAGGTAGTATTCTTAAATTGTCTCTGATCTATTTTCCATGTCAGTTATTTTTCCAATGAGATATTTCACTTAAATTTTTTTTCGTTCTTTTGACTTTGTTTTATTGTGTCTTGATGTCTCATGAAGTCATTAGCTTTCAGTTCTAATTTTAAGGAATCATTTTCTTCAGTGAATTTTCCTACTTTTTTTTTCTATTTGTGTGAAATTGTCCAGTTTTGCTTTTTAAGGAATTCTTTTCTTAACTGAATTTATGTGTCTCTTTTACCAATAGGCCATTTCTGTTTTTTAAGGGGTAGTTTCTTCAGTACTTTTTGTGCCTCTTTTTTTACTACTAAGTTGTTCATTAATTCTCTTTTCATAATTTTCTTGCATTACTCATTTCTTTTCCCATTTTTCCTTTACCACATTTACTTTTTTTTTTAATTCTTCCCAAAATTCTTGTTGGGCTTGTGTTCAATTAACATTTTTTTTTTTTGAGACTTTGCTTTTAGTTGTTTTCACATTGTTTTCTTATTCCGAGTTTATGTTTTCGTCTTCCTTGGCACAAGGGTGGCTTTTTCTGGTCAGGTTCTCTTTGTGTTTGCTCATTTCTTGACTTTGAACTTTATGTTAAAGTTGGACTCTGCTTATCTGGAGTTGGGGAAACACTCTCCCAAGCTTCAGACTTTTTTGTCATTGTTTTCAGACATTGTTCTGGTGGTCTGCAAGTTCCTGGTGCTTTCAAGGTGGTATGATCTGACAAGAGATGTGATTACTGCTCTCCTGGTCTGTGCTCAGGGCTTTACCAGGGAGGGCCTTTGTTCCCCTGTATCCACAAGCACTAGTGCTTCTGTTGGACCTGGAACTGTGATGAGGTCCACTGTTTTCCTGTAGCTGCAAGTGTTCCTCTTTGTCCTGGAACAGTGACTTTGCTTATAGGCAATAGAGATGCCAGTCAACACTAGTTGTACCCAGTGTCAGCGAAGGATCCCCTGATCCTCTTTCTGACCTCTTGGCAAACTCCCTTACTGTATCTGTGTTGGAAGTTCCTGAAACTGGTGCTATGTCTGTCATAACCACCTCCAAGACTCACCACTGGTGCTGATACCCCCATCCCAGTATTACAGACCTCTTGTGCCGACATCCTGAATTGTCTTAGTTTCAGCACATGTCTCTTTCTGACTTTTTGTTGTCTCTGCCACTCCTAAGTCTGATTTGAGGCATTATTTTAAAGGTATTTGGAGGGGGAGGGGTCCATTTGCTTGTTGTCTCTCTTCCACCATCTTGTCTTTATCCCCAGTAGTTTTCAATATGAGCTGTTAAATTACTTTATGGTCACATAGCCAGTGTATGTTAGAGATAGAACTTGAATCCTGGTCTCCCTTACTCCAAGACAAGCTTATAAAATGTGTGTGTGTGTGTGTGTGTGTGTGTGTGTGTGTGTGTGTGTGTGAGAGATCAAAGTAATGAAAGTAAAAAGAAGTAACAAAGTAATAAAAGACTAAATTAAGTTTTGTCCATATTTCAGAGGAAAAGCAAAAGAGGGCTATTTTGTGCATTTTGTCTCAGAAGTTGGGAGCCCAGTGGGGGAAAAAAGGATAAGGTTTCTGGTGGATGCCAGACTCGAGGACACTGCTGTAAGAGACCAGTAGCATTGGCATTAAGGTACTAATGGGAGAGTAGAAATAAACTGCATAGGGACCCCCCTGCTTTTTCATTCCTACCTGTTCTGCCACTGAAGACCTTGGGATGAATGTAAAAAAGGGACCAAGTGACTGGAGCAGTTCATTTTGACCCCCAGCTGCCTGGGGTGGGGAGAGTCAAGGCAGAAGTGAAGGGAAATCTCAGGCAGTGAAAAAAGAGGGATGGAAAGATCCTATAACCAAGGCCATTCTAGGGTGGCAGTTTATATGAAAAGGGATATATGTAAATGTTGCGTTAGTTAGGGTCTTTCCAACTACCCTTCTCTAAATAGTTTTTTTAAATTGTCTTGATTTGAAATTTCAAACTAGACTAGAAAGAGAATTCTAATATTTACCTTCTTGCACAGGAAATACTTGTTTTATTCTATAAATGTGAACTAACTAATAACAATATATCTTTGGCATTTCTCATTTTAGTTTGCATTATGGGATGATTAAGAGACAGTGTTGTTAAGTAATTGTCGTGGCATAATGCAATGATAGAAACGGTGACAGAACAGAGGGAAGATTGGGGAGAAGGGGTAACAGAATGCACATTGGCTTGGGGTGGGGAGAGATGGGGAGAAAATCAGAAACTCAAAATCTTGTGGAAATGAATGCTGAAAACTAAAAATTAATGAATTAATTAAAAATAAAAATATCTGACTTGTTTATTTTCTTATAGATTTTCAGTTGGGATGAAAGTTACTATTTTGTCTCCCAGTGGTTTAAGAATTAAGATCAAACAGAAAACTTCTATTAAGAATGTCTTTATGAGTAGCAGAAACATATCTGTAGCTTGTCTAAGACCTGAATGTGAGAAATTATTAAAAACATGTATACTTTGGCAAAAAGAGGTCACGTGAAAGAATAAAGGGATATTTGGGCTTCCTCTCCAAGACGCTATATTCTAAGCAAGAGCTGGTCTATTAGTGTGATGTACTTCTTAGAGTTAAGGATTGGAGCAATTTAAACAGTGACTGACAGGCCAAGGTCGCGGGGGGCCTGCATTCCTGCTGTGCAGCTGGTCATAGATACTGCTGAGAGGCAGCTCAGCCAGAGTGGGTGAGTTATAGTTTGCTTCTTGCTGCTGTCCTGTCCGGTAGATGGACAGATAGCTCTCCATGATGGCAACAAGATGCCCATAGTATCCATCAGTTGTTATTGCTTATTGGATTTAAATAACTTATTTAATGTGAGAAAAGAAGTAGCTTCAGGAGACAAATAACGTTCTGTCCCATTAGTGGATAGCATGGTAACAAAAACCTTGAAATATTAGGATTCCAGATGGCCATAGAACTTATTCTTTTTTGCACATTTCGTATTTGAAATTTCTTATACTCTAAATTCTGCTTTAGTATTTCATAAGTCTCTCAAAAAAAAAAAAAGAAAACCTGTCATTATCTCAAGGAAGCTCTTATATTTAAAGTGCAACTTGTATTGGGTCCTGAAAATTAAAATCATTTAAGTTAAGGCCTTATTGGAGTCTTTAAATGCGTAGTTGGAATAGTAATTGAGTGTAGTTTTAATTACAGATAAGTAATTTACCCCACCAGACAGAGCTTTTCTTTCATTCAAGCCTTGAGCAAACGATTTAGCTTCTGCAGGCCTTAGAGTCCTAATCTGTAAAATGAGAGGGTTGGCCTTAGAGATGGCCTTAGAGACACCTTCCAGCTTTCAGTCAATGATGTCTTATCTCTTTGCACACATTCACTGGAAGGAACTGCTTTTTGAAATGCCACCTTAATACTGTGTTTAAAGAAAGATGAAACCAGCCCTTGAATCCATAAGTATAGCTGAAGTCGAGTTGACCAGAAGTTTGAATCATCTGCTTACAGGTTTTCACATTTGTATGACGGTTAGATCAGAAATATTCATCACTGGCTTAGGAGATGAACTTTACTAGTCTCAACAGATTGGGTGAACCATATCTTAGGGATGTATTGTACTGGTATGGATACATCTAGGAGGAATTGTCTCAAATTTACTTCACTCTATGAACATGCATATTGATGTGTGTGTGTAAGTGTAATATAATACTTTTTAATGGGAAAAATCACAATTTAATTTAAAACCATAGAGCGTGCAGCCCTAAAAAAATTGGAGATCATTGTGCTATCATTTTTTTTCCAATTCTAATTATTTTGTCAGAATAATATTGAGCCAAATAACCCTGTTATAATAGAATTTTCTATACATTTAACAAATATATACATGCTACCATCATTACACAGACTTGGAGGCTGCATCTTGGAATATATATCTGAACCCCAGAGAGAAATATGTAACTCAATTAATGGCTTCCTTAATCAGTCCATAGTTTTAAAATGCATTTTTGAAGTGATTTTCCTAATAGTGAACTTGATCTGGAACTTAAAGTTACACAGAGAGTAGGGTTTGTTTGTTTGTTTGTTTTTTAGTAGCCTTAAAACATTTAGCTACTTCAAAAGACACTTGATGGAAGGCTGCCCTTTCTATGATTGTTTCAGTATGTGTGTGTATATCACAGTGTTTCCATTTTTCCATATTGTGTGGTCATTGAGCTGCCAAACAGATATAATAGATTTATTTCAGGATTTTCAAATGCTTTCCTAGTGGGGGCTGCTTTAGAAAGGAAGTGTTTAGAGGCACTTCCTTTCAAAATGACTGATATGTTCATGTAATAGGCAAGGCCACTTAGCCGAATTTCTCTTATGAGGAATTAATGAATTTGAATAATTTTCTTTAAAACAATACCACTGGAACTTAGAGAATCAGAGCTTTTTAGTATACAATCCAGGTACTACTACCTTCTAAAAGTCCTACCTCTGGGGGAGCTAGGTGGTACAATGAAAAGAGCACCCATCCTGGAGTCAGGAGGACCTTAGTTCAAATCCAGCCTCAGACACTTAACAATTACTAGTCATGTGACCTTGGGCAAGTCACTTAACCCCAACTGCCCTACCTCCTCCCCTCCAAAAAAAAAAATAAAAGGGCTACATCTCTGTATAAAATTTACTTGGCTAAAGTCCAATAGTATTTAGGAGTTTTCCAGGTATAGGAAACATCACTTTTATGATCTAACAGCCTGTGATGCTGACAGAAGGTACTATTTATATTGTTATTAATGTTCATAACTAATTATATTATGAATTTAAAAAATTGAAGTGTTCTCTCTGCATATTACCTATGTACATGTTGCACATATACTTATTTTCTGCATTGAAAGAGCTGCTTGTGTGGCCAATAGGCTCATTTGAGCAGAATGCAAAATAAGGTATTTTTTTGCCAGGGCAAAGAAAGGTAAAATTGAAGGAGGTTTCAGCTGACTTCTGTTATCTGGGGTGGAAAAATAAGAGAAAGTCTTCAGCCCTCTTCTGCTCTAAGCCAGCATCTTCTCCCTCCTTCCCCTTCTTCTTGGATATCTCTTTCCCATGATTGAGCTATAGACACACCACTAACTCCTAGATCGTTCTACCTCAATGGATGGCACGCAGTTGCCTGTACCCTTCTTTGGACCATAACGAGTTACATTCCAAATCACAGACTTTAAAGAAAAGGAAATCCTAAATATACCCGTCATCCTTCAGTCACAGATCACCTCCATTTCTTTTTTTCTTGCACAGACTTACTTTGTAAAGGAGACTTTCACTCTATGTAGTCAGGAATTGCTGAAGGAAGTGAGAAGTGTCTTAGGTCTCAGTGTCAGTTTATTTTGCTACTGGATGCTCTATAACTATGGATGAGTCATTACTCTTAAGTAAATAAAATGATGATATCAGAGATTAATGAAATTTGTTAACAGGTAGCCTTTTTAAAGGCTAGAATTTTTAGAGGAGGAAAACAGAGGAAATAATATGACTAAATATGGTCAAATGAACTACCATGGCCAAATACTTGTACATTGCCATTTACCTATGCCAGCAGCAGAGAGCTGGTAAATACTTAGATGTTTCAGTCCCTAATTTAGGAAGGTTTATCTCCTTTTGTGCAAAGATTAGGGCAGTATTTGTTATGTCTTTTAGAAAGCAAAGGTGTTTGGAAAGTGTCCATTAAGTTCAGGAGAGAAAATTATAAAATTAATTGAATAACTTGCTTTTGAAGAAAGAGAGGGAATGTGGTGTTATGGAGAGAAAAATGGCCTTAAATCCGGGAATACTGAGGTAAGAAAGATACTTAGTCTCTCATTGCCCCCAGGCAACTCAGAGATGACTAGGTTGCAGAGAGGGTGCCTACATGCATTTGTAGAAGGACTTTTCTCATCTGTGAGTTCCCTGTACTTTTGAAATTAAAGGTCCAGTCCCTTCCTGTCCCTATAGCGAGAGAAACACTTCCAGGGGTGGGGAACCTGTGGCCTTAGGCCACATGTGGCCCTCCAGGTGCTTAAGTGCAGTCCTTTAACTGAATCTAAACTTCACAGAACAAATCCCCTTAATAAAAGATTTTGTTCTGTAAAACTTGGACTTAGTCAAAAGGCAGCACCCAGGGACCTAAAAGGCCACATGTGACCTCGAGGCCACAGGTTCCCCACCCCAAAGCAATAAAATCAAAAACAAAGGAAACCACCACAGAACAGCTATAATTTCAGAGTTTTAAGAGAATGCTACATCTACAGTTGCAACAGTATTATAAACAGGATGTGGCAGACAATTATACCATTTCTAATGCTGTGGTATATTTTCCATTTAGATTTATCTATTTCGCAAGTAGCCTTGGGGATATTATCTTTTCCTTTAAGTGATTCTAAAATATCTACATTCTCAAGTTTTTAATTGTGTCTCACATATAAAGTACAAGACTAATTTTATATATATTGAAGTTATGTAATATGTGTGTGTGTGTGTGTGTGTGTGTGTGTGAAGTTGGTTTCTTCACCAAGAAGAAACGTTTTATGGAATATTTTCCCAATATTTGTTTCCTGATATTCTTTTTCTGACTTTCTTCCTTCTTTCTGTTCCTTTCTATAGCTGTCAGTTACACCCTAGGTCCAACCATTGACCTTTCAAACCACTTTATCGAGCTCTAGCTAGTGGATGTTTGGGGAGAGGGATGTATAACCATTTCCCGTTATGACATCATCTTTGGAAATTTGTTCCCTAGATAACTCCAACTTTTCAATAAATCATTAGAAATCTATCATTATTTTATCTAACCCCTTTTTGAACTTAACATTTTTTTGGCATGAACAACATCTTGGGGTAGTGAAATACATATTTTTATTATTCAGTGGTTACACATGCATTTCCTTTTATTTGTCTTAAATCTTCCTTTTTCAAGTTTCAAGGGGTCCCTCCATCATAGAATTTTGAAATTTCATGAATATTTGTTCCTTTGGCCAAGATCTTCCTGATTTTATAGGCTTGGGAAATGCTGCCACATCCCATATTGAAAAGTAATCTTATAGTTTTTTCCTTATGAATTCTTTCATACCCTTTATCATTTTAGTTGCCATTACTTTTCTTGCTTAGTGAGTGAATCATTTGCCTCTCCTCTTTCAAATTCTTCCACAAATTATATATCTTACATGAACATTTTCATTGGTAATTCCCTAGTGCAGGCTTTAGTATAATTTAAAGTGTGAATAGAAAATCTCATGTGAGAAATGGAAATTCCTTATTCAGAGAATCTCAGCTATATTTCTGTTAAATTCTTTGTTTCCATTTCATTGGCTTGCATGATGATAGGACTTAGAAGATCCTAGAAAAGAATTCTAGTTTCTCTACCATTTCTTCTGGCAGAATTAAGTCATAAAACCAAAAGGAAATTAACGTTAAGTGAACTACCAGTTATGATTATTATTTTTGGGCCATTCAATTCATGTTAAAGAAATATGTGATGAATTGAAAACTGTTAGTAATTGGTGTAATGGTATCCCACACTAAAGATTTTGATAGCTGTAGTCAGAAACAGAATTTGAATTTGGATGTAACTATAGTTTCCTTTGAATAACACACTTAATTCTTCTGTTCTTGAATTATTTAGCATATCAAAAAATTGAGCTTAGAATCTTAGAAGTGGAAGGGTACTTGAATATCAACTAGTTTAGTTTCATTTTCAGTACAGGAATGCCCTCTTACAATACCCTATTGAAGCCCATTTTGGGGTAGACTCACTCGTTTGAAAGGTGGATATTTCATTGGCATTGGGTCACTCCCAGTTATTAGGAAAAGACTTCACTATGTTGAATTGAAATCAGCCTTCCTGGATTTTTCTGTCTAGTAGTCCTAGTTCTGCTTGGACTACTCTTCTTTGCTCCAACTGCTGACTTCCCTGGATTCCTTCAAGTCCCTCTTAAAATCCTGCCTTCTATAGATAGCTTTCCCCAATCCCTCTTCATTTTAGTGCTTTCCCTCATTTAATTATTTTCTACTTACCCTGTATATAGCTTACCTTGTATATTTGTGTTTGCATGTTGTCTTCCCCATTAGATTGTAAGTTCCTTTAGAGCAGGGACTGTCTTTTGCCTCTTATTTTATCCTTAGCACTTGGCACAGTTCCTGGCACATAGTGGGCAATTAATAAATGTTTTATTGAATGAATGAATTCTCTTTCACATAATATTATTTAGAAATTTGACTGTAACTACTGTGTACATTCTTTTGCCACCACGTCCTCTTTTCTCCATAGTTTCTTTGTTCTTCAACTTTTCCTTGTAAGACATAATTTCTGAGTCTTCATCATTCTGATAAATGGAGAAGATAGGTGGTGCAGTGAATAGAGTGGGAGCCTGGGGACAGGAAAACCTGAATTCAAATTCAACCTCAAGACACCAACTAGCTATTGTGATCCTGGGCAAGTGACTTGTTTGCCTCTGTTTCCTCATATGTAAAGTAGGGATAATAATAGCACCTACGTCTCAGGGTTGTTATGACAATCAGATGAGATAATATTTATTTGTAAGGCCTAGAACACATCCTTCTAGATGTGATCTGATCAGCATAGAACATGCAGTGAGGACTGAATCTCCCTTGTTCTGGAAATGATTCTTCTGGTAACATAGCCTAGAATAACTTAAGTCTAAAAGAACAGTCATGTCATATTGTGAGCTCATAATCAATTTATGGTGAACTAAAAAAAAAAACAAAACTTTTTTTCTTTTAACATAAATTCTTGTTAAGTCAATCCAGCATCTTTTCAATCTTATAGTTATGTAAGTTAAGGAAAAAATATAAATGAAGGACTTTATGTTTATTCTAATCAAATTTCATGTTTTATTTTCATGCATTGCCTCAGGTTATAGAGACCTTTTTGAATCAAGGTTTTGGGGTTTTTTTTTTCAGCATATTGGGTATCCCAGAAAGTTTTTATATTGGGCATAGACTTGATAAACATATGTTCTATATCTTAATCTAAATTGCTAATAGAAACGTTGAATGGGATAGGAACAAGGACGGAGTCCTGTGTGATTGCAAAAGGAGATTCCCAACACCCTCTACCCCTATCTCTTCTCCCCCCCCCCCCCAATCAGACACTTATCCTAAGTTGACACTGGTTATTGTATTATGTGCTCATTTTTCTTCAACTAGCTATGAATCCCATCTACTTTTCTCAATTTCGTTTTCAAGGATATCACGAAAGATTTCAATTAAGAAACATAATTCCCCAAATGACATAGTCTGGTAACCCTGTACATAAAATATACAATTACTTTTACATGAATTTCAGTGAGTCCATGATAACTTTTTTTTTTTTTTTTTGCTTTTTGGAGGGCAGTTGGGGTTAAGTAACTTGCCCAAGGTTACACAGCTATTTTTCTTTTGTGTGGGTGTTAAGTGTCTGAGGCCAGAACTGAACTCAGGTCATCCTGACTCTGGGGCCCGCGCTTTACTTACTGCGCCACCTAGCTGCCCCCCCCCCCCAAACAGTTCCTGCTTCTCTTTCTAAATTCTCGCAAATTATCTGCTTACATCTACCTTAATTTTGCATACAGAGTTCAGTGTTTAAACTTACTTCTAAAATCTTTTTTTCCTTCCATTTGAAAATTGATCATTTTCCTGTTTCAGTGTTATGGCACTGCTCGACATTCTACTGCTTTCATAGGTTTCTCACTACATCTGCTAGTTGTTTCATACCTTGGTATTCACTTTGCTCAGTCCCATAAACAAAAACTAATATTAAACTGTTAAGTATTCACTTATTTTCTTTTCCCCTATTATATTATTGTTGTTGGAATTATAGTTGTTCTATATATTATACTTGACAAATGTCAAATGTATATATCTATATTTGTTCTATCTTTTCCAGTTTGAAGATTATTATTATTATTTTGCTTTTTGGAGGGCAATTTGGGGTTAAGTGACTTGCGTAAGGTCACATGGCTAGTTTTTGTGTTAAGTGTCTGCAGCCAGATTTGAACTCAGGTCCTCCTGACTCCAGGGCCGGTGCTCTATTCACTGCACTACCTAGCCGCCCCTTGAAGACTATTCTTAATGGGAAAGATAAAAACAAAATAAGAAATGAGTAGTTCTATTTTCTGTCTTTCCTCTGTTACTGTACCATCTCCCAGCAAAGACATTTTTCTTGTTTTTCTTTTTTTCTTTGCAATTATAGCTTGAAAATCCATGTCTGTATCTTTAGCAGTTTCTTTAAAGCCTCAGTTCGTTCTTGGCGGCTCATTCTTAGCCTTCCTGACACTATTCTTACAGGTTCAACTTAATCTTTTGTACTCATCATAGATCACATATTTCTCCTTGTATTTCTGCTCATTTTTCTCTAATCTGACTTAATCAGAGAGATTTGTCTGTAGCCACATTGCCTCTTCCCTCCCCCACTCCCCACCCCCAATAATTTCATTCATTTTAATTGTTCACATTTAGATTATATGAGTTGAACTTTAACGTTGAGTACAATTTGGGCTGCTTGGCTTATTTTGGATGCCAGCAACACGTAAGGTACTCTTTAGGATGTTAGAGTCCCCATCCAGTAATTTTAATTTTTAAATTAGGCCAGTTGTATGCTTGGAAAGCAGCTGTAGAAAATGTATTCTGATCTTTTATGTATTTCTGATCTTTTTGTGTTTCTTGAATATGACCTGCACTTTTTACTTGTGTATAATTACAAAGTCAAGAGTCTTTTCCCTACATCTTTTTTTTAATTACTTAGAGAATTGCCATAATAAAGGAGAAGCTCAAAATCAGGGTAGAGTCCTGATAAGTTTGGGGGTTGGGAGGAATTGATGCTTTGCCAGGTTTTTCCCCCTTGATTCTGAAGCCATCAAGTGAATTTTTTCTCCAGCTGTAAATTTTGATTACCAAAATTACTTCAGGCAGTTGAGTATAAAGTCAGCCAGTACAAAGGTTGCCTTTGGGTTTTAATTTGTGGTATTTCCATCCTTGATGACTGTTTAGTCCTCCAGTAGAAAGGTTGTGACCTGCAAACATGATAGGGTAATGGTTATTTTGATCTATCAGTATACCTTCTACTTACCACACCAAGTTGGCCATTCCACAAACCTGTTTCTTTGTCTAATGTCATCCATATGTCTGACCTAAACCATGCAATACTTTGTTCTTGAGGTCACTCCTAACTATTAAACTGTTGTCTTGACTTGCAGAACTATAAAGACAAGTGTGAATATGTATTCATATTGTAAAGGATGAAAGAAATGGAGATGGGCCAAGCCCCATCTGTTTAGTGATTGGTCTGAAGTGAATGTTTGGTTCACGCTAAGTTGTCATGTCTTATGAGTTGACATCGCCACTGTAATAAACTGGTTGAAGGTTATTCAGAAAGATTGTCAGTTTGGAGTTGGGGTTGCAAGAGAAGTTTGATGATTATACCTATCTTCTTTGAATGTATTTTGAACTATAAACAGCATTTTAATGGTTCAACTACATAGTTTCCACAAGATCATTTTACAAGTAGTAAGATTTTTTCAAATGTCAGATAATAGATTAACTGAACATGGCTATTACTTCTAGCTAATTTTTCTACAATATAACTTTATAGATAAATCTTATTATATATTTGATTTCCATTATAGAATTAGAGATACATTCTACTGGAAATATTTTAACCAAGTATATAATAAAATCAGTTAAGGAGAAAAATCTTTTAAATTCACATCTAAACTGAGAACTATAAATTTAATTATTATTGATAATTATACTTTAATGTTATTAATAATAATGTGTTTTATTTCAAATATCCCAGAATTTAAGAACTGAAAGTGAAATTGTCAAGATCAAAGTAGCATAGTCCTACCACACAATCAAGTTTTACACTGATTTAGCATCTGTTCTCCCCAAAGTGGTAGCATTAACAGTTTCATAGTGCCTTCTTTCTACCCATCTTTTCTAGCAAATAATAGCTCCACTACCAGCTTTCATGAACTTAAATGGGAAGAGAAAATAATGAAATTATGGATGAAATACTCAGCTCTTATTTAGGAACCATAATTTCTTGGGTAATCAGATAATATGAGAAAAATGTTAAATCCTACTTAAAGTGACTAGTTCCACAGCTAACAGTTTATTTAATGTTCAACTGATAGTTGGTGGCCTTATGTTTTTTTTTAATTCAATTTTATTTTCAGTTCCAAACTCTTTTTTTCCCTTCACACTCCTTTGCCACCTAAGGAAACAAGAAAAACAAAACCCATTACAAATAGATACATACAGTCAAACAAAACAAATTCTCCATTAGCTATGTTCAAAAAAATATTTTTCGGTCTATATTCTGAATCTATCTGAAGGTGGGTAGCATGTTTCATTATAAGTCCTATGGAATTGTGATTCGTCATTATGTTGATCAGAATTCCTAAGTCTTTCAAAGTTGTCTTTACAATATTGTTGTAATTGTATAAACTGTCCTCCTGGTTCTGCTCAGTTCATATAAGTCTTCGCAAGTTTTTCTAAAATGGACGTCTTCATCATTATAACACAATAGTATTCTATTGCATTCATATACTGTAACTTGTCTAGTCACTTCCTAATTGAGAGGCATCCCCTCATTTTCCTATTCTTTGCCTCTTGGTGGCCTTATTAAAGGCATTTAGCACTGTGAAATGTTTTTGAGCCTAGAAAAAGACATTAACCAGTTTTCTGAGTTTAGCTATAGCACACCCATCAGTAAGGAAATATCAAGTCCCCCAGCAGCTTCCAGGACAACATAGGATCAAAATAGTAACAGAATTTTACTTAATTAAGTCCCTAAGTTTTGAATGCTAAGTGAATTTCTATTAAGGAAATATATTTATATCAGATTAAAAAAAACACCCAACAGAACCTATGGGTAATGGGGGAAAGTCAATGTAGATACATATGGACAATAGTTTTGTAAATGGATTCAGTACATCTAAAAATTATTTGAGCTTCCTAATCCTTTTCTAAAGATTTTCTGTAATCAAATAAAAAAATTTTTTTGCCTAAATTTAATGATTTTTATACTGCATGTTAGTATATCTTTCTTCATCTGCCAGGTAGTACTATTTAAGAGAGTATTAAATAATACTTTCTCAAGACCTATTAAAAGGCAGGATCTCTACTAGGGCCATTGGAGATCAAAGGGAAGAACCTGAAAAATGGAAGTTAAAGGTTTATTTAAAAGTGCCAAAAGAATCCTAGAGGTGGAATCAGTAGCCAGCTGCTCATAAATAAGTGGAAGGAAGAAATATTTTTTTGATAGAATTATTGTGCTAGAAATAGAATTTACTACAAATATTGAAAATCATATGCAAGATACTATGCTAGACATCTTGTAAGAATATTACAAATCTTGAGACACAGTCCCTTCCCTCTAGAAGTTTATAATCTATTTGGAGAGAACACATTTTTATATACAAATAACCATAATTCAAATAGCGTATATGTTTGCATTTTCACTATAGAAAAGACAGAACAGTGTGTACTGCAGAGTGGACCTATATCTGAAGTGGGGGTTGGGGGATCCATCCTCTGTATCTTTTCCCCAAGAACTGGGGGATGACTATATAATTTTGAAGGCAGGAATGTAATCTGAGTTTGCTAACCAGTGCTGAGAACAGATCAGAGAAGAGAATTGGGGACCATGGGAGGAGGGGAAGAGGGGGAGAGATACCTTTTAGTCTGAGAGGGGAGTTCATGGACAGTGATTCCAAAGTCCAACCTGCTAAGTAGAGGAGGGACAAGTTTTAGTTCCACAATCTAGCTATATTCACACAGACATACATATCTATATATGTATATGGGTATATATGCCATTTATGTCTAGCATATACCAAGAAGAGAGATTTCCTGGGCAGTGCCAACCTTGGATGTTGTTGAGTGACTGAAAGTTTGAGAATTAACAAATTTTAGAGTTCTAGCCCTGAGCATTCTAGACAGAGAATGGAATTTCCTCTCTAAAGTACTTCTGATTGAATAGAGTAAATTTATAGTACTTTCTAATTAGGCAAGAGATGGTAAGAACTTTTCCATAGCTAACAGACCAAGTGTTACATCCATCATATACCCTGTAATGTGTCTGTGAGTGGTTGTTTTTTCGTCAGATAAATTTAAAACTATGTCAGGGCTGAGTTGAAGAACAGATTTTTTAAAAAAATAACTAAGCTCATTTAAAGCATCATAAATTATTGCCGAACTTTTACTGGAGTTGGAATATCACTTTTCAGCAAGGAAAATAGTAGTAAACCATGTCTCCCTACCTACGCTCATTCAAAATTTAAACACTATGATGTGTTTTGGTTGGAATTATGAATGTGGAAAAATTTCAGTGTAAAAAGCAAGCCAGATGGAGTTTACAGGATGCATTTCATGTAATGAAAGTTTTTGCCTTTCCTGGTCACTGCTGGCTTTGCCCAGTGCTTAACTGTTGGCTGGGTGGCTCTTTCTCCTGGCTTCCCTCCTGGTTGGAACTTGGCAGTTGTCCAGAGTCATTAAATTGCATCAAGGAGCTGGAAGGAGACCTACAGCAATTTCAACCTTCCAGCTCAGAATGTTCAGGCTGGCTGGCAACACAGTGCTTTTGTGCCCACTGTTCACGCAGTGAATAAATACCATGCCATTAGAAAGAGTGAGTGCTTGTCCAGGATGGCGGCATGTAGGAGAAGTATATGCAGGCCTTTCTCAGGAGTCTAGACAGGCATGGAGTTAGGGAATTTCTATGGGAGTCTATTGTAATCACTGGGAGCATCTTGATTAGGATCCTAACTAATTCCTAGATAGTATCTCTTATCTCCTTTTTTCCCTCATTTTGGGCAGCAAGCTCTGAAAAGGATTTATTCAACCTATTCAGAACTGCCTAAAATATACTAGAAATGGTGTTCTGCTATATTCACATCAGCTCAATGAACATTTAAATATTAAGCATTTACAAATGCAGGGCATTTTGCTAGGTGATATGTCAGTAAAACCTTTAAGGAACTTTTTTCCCTGAAAAAAAAACTGGGTACAAAATATTAAAAAATCAAATGTGTATATTCTATCTTCCTCTGAAAGTACTATCTTTTAAGTTAGATATTTGCTTGTATGGTTGCCGTTGCATTTTGATGGTTTCAGGGTTTTTAGTGTGGTATATAGAGGACAAGAAGGGGGAATCTGGAAACTGGGGAAAGAAGGGTCTATATAGACAACGTTCATTTTCGTATTGAGATTTATCACACCTGGTAAGTTCTGCTTTACTTTCAATTTTGAGAGGTTGCTTTTTAAAATTAAAATTATTTGAACTTATGAAAATATTGAAATGTCAGAATTTTTTTTTATCTGTAACTTCTTTCATTGAAAGAAAAATTTTGTAGGGAAGTAGAAGGACTTGGTTTTCATTCCAATGCAAGCGCCATAGTGAATTTAAATAGGTTCTTAATCTCTATGAAATATTTGACTGTTCCTTGGGTAAAATCCCTTTCACAGCATCTTAGTATTATCATATATTATGACAATGCTTTATTTAAAATATTCTATTAGGGGAAGGGAATAAGCATTTATATAGTGTGTACTATGTACCGGGCACTGTGCTAGGCACTTTACAAATTTGATCTCATCTGCTACTCACAACAGTAAGGGGAAGGTTTTGTTATTATCCTCGTTTTGTAGTTGAGGAAACTGAGGCAAACAGGCTAAGTGACTTGTCCAGGGTCACACATTGAGTGACTAAGCTTGGGTTTGAACTTGGGTCTTCCTGACTCTAGGCCCACTTTGCCACCTACTTGCTTTATTTCCTTCTCTCCCTCCCACCTGTCCCCCAAATTACTTTGTATGTGCTACATAAATATTTCGCTCTGTTTATATGTTCACATTTTGTTTCTTGCTGGTAGAATGTAAAGCCTTTGAAGGCAGGAAATAGTGGATATTTATTTTTGTATCCCTAGCTCCAAGCATAGCATCTTAAGCTTAGTGAGTTCTTTAAAATGCTTGTTGATTGAAGGAAAAACAAGCTAAAAGCAAATGATTTTTCCTCTCCTTTCATTTTTCTAACCAAATTTTACACTCATTCCGTATCATCTAGCCAGATTATGTGTAAACATATGCCCCCCCCTCTATGTATATACACACACATATATGTGCTTATAAACAATCTTCGTGTGTGTATATATCACGTAGTGTTGTATCGATTTTCCAAGAATTAGAATTCAATAAAATAAATTACAGTAAAACTATAGTGAATATACTCAAAATTTTTCTTTGTCCAGAAAGCAAGAAATTTCATGTCATAATAATGAACAGACATCCTTATATATCAAATTAGAAAGTGCCTAATAAAACTTGCTAATGGATGATATATAGGGTTAATTGGCTCTTACCTGCTTAACTCCAGAAGGATAATCTATTGACTACCACTTTCATTAATTCTTTAAAAAAATTTTTTTATTTAATATTTTCCCCCTAGCTACATATAAAAACAATTTTAACACTAGTTTTTAAAACTTTGAGTTTCAACTTCTCTCCCTTCCTCCCTCTCTATCCTGACTCATTGAGAAGGCAAGCAATTTGATATGTTATACACATGTAGTCATGTAAAACATTTCCATATTAGTCATGTTTTGAAAGAAAATATAGATAAAACAGAAGTCAAGAAAAATAAAGTTTAAAAAAAAAAGGATCTTTCAATCTGTATTCAGATACCATCAGTTCTTTCTTGGGGGTTGGATAACATTTTCCGTCCTTCAGAGTTGTCTTGGATCATTGTACTGCTGAGAATAGCTAAGTTATTCACTGCTGATCATCTTGTTACTTTGTACACAGTACATTTCACTTTTGCTCATGTAAGTCTTTCAAGGTTTTTCGGAGAGCATCCTGCTCATCATTTCTTATAGCATAATAGCATTCCATCATAGTCACATACAACTATTTGTTCAGCCATTCCCCAATTGATGGGCATCCCTTCAATTTCCAATTCTTTGCCCCCAGAAAAGAGCTACTATAAATATTTTTGTACATATAAATCCCTTTCCTTTTTTTTTAATCTCTTTTGGGATACAGACCTAGTAGTGGTATTGCTATGTCAAAGGGTATGCATGGTTTTATAGCCCTTTGGGCATAGTTCCAAATTGCTCTACAGAATGGTTGAATCAGTTCACAACTCTACCAACCGTACATTCATGTCTCATTTTTCCCACATCCCCTTCAGCATTTGTCATTTTCCTTTTAGCCAATATTATAGGTATGAGGTAGTACCTCAGAATTGTTTTAATTTACATTTCTCCAATCAATAGTGAATTAGAGCATTTTTTCATAGGGTTCTATATAGCTTTGATTACTAACTTAATCTGAGAACTGTTCATATCTTTTGATCATTTCTCAATTGGGGAATGGTTCTTATTTTTATAAATTTGACTCTGTTCTCTGATATGTTTGACAAATGAGGCGTTTATCAGAGAAATTTGCTTCAAAATTTTTTCACAGTTAATTATTGTTAACTATTTCCCTCCATCCGTTATTATATTCTCTCTTCTTTCACCCTGTGTCTTCTCAAATCTGCCCTCCGCTCTATCACTTCTCCTCTTGTGCCCTTTCCCTCCTAATTTCCTGTAGGATAAGATAGATTTCTGTACCCAATTGAGCATGTGTTATTCCCTCTTTGAGCCAGTTCTGATGAGAATAAGGCTTACTCACTTCCCCTCTTCCCTCCATTGTAAAAGCTTTTTTTTTTTTGCCTCTTTTATATGAGATAATTTACCCTATTCTACCTTCTCTTTCTCCCAACACATTCCTCTTACCACTTCTTTTTAAGAAAGCATCCCTTCATATTCAACTCACACCTCTGCTCTTTGTCTATAAATACTCCTTTTAACTGCCCTGATAATGGGAAAGTTCTTATGAGTTCCAAGTATCATCTTCCCATTTAGGAATATAAACAGTTTAACCTTATTAAGAACCATATGATTTCTCTTTTCAGTTTACCTTTCCATGCTTCTCTTGAGTCTTGTATTTGACAGTCAATTTTTTTATTCAGTTCTGGTCTTTTCATGAAGAATACTTGCAAGTCCTCTATTTCATTGAATATCCATTTTCCTCCCCTGCTGGATTATATTCAGTTTTGCTGGGTAGATGATGCTTGGTTATAATCCTAGGTTTTTTTGCCCTCTGTAATATCATATTCCAAGCTCTCTGGTTCTTTAATGTAGAAGCTGCTAAATCTTGTACTATCCTTAGTGTGGTTCCATGATACTCGAATTGTTTCTTTCGGACTGCTTGCAATATTTTGTCCTTACTCTGGGAGATCCATACTTTTGCCATAATATTTTGGGTTCTCTTTCAGGAGATGATTGGTAGATTCTTTTGATTTCTATTTTGCTGTGTGGTTCTAGAATATCAGGTCAGTTTTTCTTGTTAATTTCTTGACAGGTAATGCCAAGGCTCTTTTCCTAGATCTGTTTTCCTAATGAGATATTTCACATTTCTTCTATTTTTTCCTTTTGGTTTTGTTTTATTGTTTCTTGATTTCTCATAAAGTCATTAGCTTCCATTTTGTTCACTTCTAATTTTTTTTTAAGCAATTGGGGTTAAGTAACTTGCTCAAGGTTACACAGCCAGGTGTTTCTGGGTGGGTGCTAAGTGTCTGAGCCTGGATTCGATCCCCAGGTCATCCCGACACTGGCGCCAGTGCTCTTACTCGCTGTGCTACCTGGCCACTCCCACTTCTAATTTTTAAGGAATTATTTTCTTCAGTGAGCTTTTATGCTTCTTTTTCCATTTGACCCATTCTACTTTTTAAGGAATTTTTTTTTTCTTCAGTGAATTTTTGTGCCTCTTTTTCCACTCGGCTAGTTCTGTTTTTTATAGCAT
Source organism: Petaurus breviceps papuanus (assembly GCF_028583685.1). NCBI lineage: Eukaryota > Metazoa > Chordata > Mammalia > Diprotodontia > Petauridae > Petaurus > Petaurus breviceps. The sequence continues at coordinate 1,476,581 of NW_027186473.1, forward strand.
TCTTTTCCTCATTGGCTTTTTGTACATCTTAAGCACTCAGCCTAGTCTATTTTTTGAGGTGTTATTTTCCTCAGTATTTTTGTGTGTGTGTGTCTTCTTTACCAAGCTGTTGATTTCTTTTTCATGATTTTCTTGCATTACTCTCATTTCCCTTCCCAATTTTTCCTCTATTTCTCTTATTTGATTTTTAAAATCTTTTTGAGCTATTCCTTGGCCTGAGACCAATTAATATTTTTCTTGGGGGCTTTGGATGTAGGAGCTTTGACTTTGTTGTCTTTTTCTGACTGTGTGTCTTGATCTTCCTTGTCACCATAGTAACTTTCTGTGGTCAGATTTTTTTCCCTCTTGTTTGCTCATTTCCCCAACCTATTTCTTGACTTTTAATTCTTTGTTAAGCTAAGTCTCTCCTTCCAGGGTGGAGGGCGTACTGTTCCAAACTTCAGGGGTTTTATACAGCTGTTTTCAGAGCTAATTCTAGAAGCCTATAGGTTTCAGTTCTTCCAAGGTGGTATGATCTAAGGAGATGTGTATTTGCCACTCTTCTGGTCTGTGTTCAGTCTGCAACAAGCTCAAGCACTCTTTTCTGCCCTGGAACTGTGGTGAAGGTCATTGATCCTCTGTTGCCACAATTTCTGATGAACTGGCGCCCTTCCTTGCCCTGGCACTGCCACCCAGGACTGCAACCTGGATCTGGGTATGGGCAAAGCAACAGTGCTATCCCCAATGCTAACAAAGAGACCCCCTGTAATCACCTCTGAGCAGATTTTTGACCCCCTTGCTGTCTGTGGACTGAGAGCTCTGGAAGCAGCCACTACAGCTGCTGATTAAGTGGCTCCCAATGCCTGCTCCTTTTTTGTTGGGTCTGAGTCTGTGCTAATGTAGCCTACGCTGGACTGTGTTCTCTTTGCACCCAGGTAGGACAGACCTTTCCTGCTGACCTTCTAAGTTTTCTTTGGCTGGAAAATCATTTCACCCTGTTCTTTTGTGGGTTCTACTGCTGCAGGAATTGTTTTATGGAATTATTTAACAGTGGTCTGAGGGATTTTGGGGAGAGCTCAGGCCAGTTATTGCCTTTTCTTTGCCATCTTGGCTTTGCCCCTCAGTGCTCCTCACTGTGATTACTTCTAATGGGTAGGAAGAATTTGAGTATAGGAAGTATAGGTAGTGTCATTTGTAGTAGAACTGCTGCCTTCATTATAAGGAGGGAAGAAGCAGGAGTCCCAAATGACTGGGCTATTTGTTTTGTTGTTACTGTGAGAGCAGTGAGTGAGATGATAGTATCTTTGGGTAATTGGGGGAGTGTTTTGTAATGGTTGTGGGTAGTGTAAATGTTTCCTAGTGCAGGTATGGAAATGAAGACAGGTAGGGAAGAGTGGGGACATAAGAGTTCTATTTAGTTTCTTCACTGATGGCTCAGTATATTTGTATATGATCAAATTATTTTATGAGGAGAAAGGATAGCCTTAATATTTGAAATGGCATTGAGTAGAACCCACTTCAGGCATCTGTGATTTTGTCACTGGGATACTTCCCTCACTCAAACAGATACAATCATTTAGTTTAATAGATGATCCTGAAGAGTTTTATGGCCACAGCATTCATCACCCTGCCACCAAGCTGATGATGAGTCTCAACTCAGCAAGGCTTGTCATTAGTCAATAGAGATTCCTGACCCAATATAGCACTTTATTTTAATTGTGGAACAGGAAAATGATTTTATGTCATAGGTCATAACTTATGCCTCTTTCCATTCTCCTTCCACCACAACTGTGTTGCAAAAGGGAAAAAATGACCAAGAAAGTTTTAAAACTTAATGATTTATAGGAGTGGGAACAGAAAATGCAGAAAGATTAAAAAAATTAAAAGCAGTTGCTTTGATTAATAGAGAAACTGTTCAGGTTTAGAAATTGTTTTTGACTTAGCATTTCATGCTTTGTACTTTGAAATAATAATACAAGTGAAACTAATCTGGGTTGAATACATGACTTAGGTTATTTGATCTGGTAAAAATGTTCTCATGGAACTGGGGAAAGGTTCATGATTTCTGAGAATTTTAAGGCAAAAGAAAAGACGTTTTAGAATTTTAAATATTTATAAGCTATTTTGGGGGAAGTACATCTTTCCATGGGGAATATTCTGCTTAAGAATTGAATAAAATAGGAAGAGATTAAATCTATTTGAAGTATATTATTAAAAATGAGATCCACTTGACCAAAGCTAAAATTCTTTGGTTGTTTGAAGCGCAGTGGGTGGAAGAGAATATTAAGCAGAGATCTGTTCAGTCTGACATCATACATCCAGAATGCTTATGAGAGACCCTGTTAGGTATAAAAACTAATAATTTGGGCTTTTTCTCCGAAGCCAGACTTTTAGTTCTTGCCCAGCTGACCTGTTTATGTTGCTGTTGTAGGTCCTAGCTTTTGCTTTCCTTTTTTTTTTTCTTCTATCTTTCCTCTACTATTCAACTCTCTTATTCACTCTCCTGGGCTCTGTACTTCTCTTCCATTTTTGCCATTTACATTCTTCAAATTTCCCAAAGGATCTAGTTAAGCCAGAGATATGGATGAGGTTCTTTTGTGTTTTCACAAGAACTTCCCCACTCTCCAGGATGCTACATGAGTCACAATCACCCAATCTACCTACTATCATAGTGCTTAAATCACAAGTGCTTAAATCATCAATAAGCTTACAATCTAGTCTTGGAGAAAAGATATACACAGAGAAAAATTTAACTAACTTTATAATGCAAGAGCATGTAACTTGATATGTGATTATGCTTTAATTTCATTTGTTCCATGGTAAACAAACCATAATGGACTTAGCTTGACTATGTAGTGTTATTTTATTGTGTAGTATATGAGTTAACCTCAAGTTGAGCTGAATATAAAAGACTGGAGTCTCTTAGTAATTTAGTCTATTAAAGGGAAGAGATTAATTTGCCATGATGTTCTTAGATGAAGAAAAACTGAATTTCTTTGCCTTCTTTCAGGACAATATCATCTTATTCTTAAGAGGCTGCAAAGAACTCGGGCTTAAAGAATCTCAACTTTTTGACCCAGGTGATCTCCAGGACACTTCAAATAGAGTAGCAGTCAAGTAAGTAATAAACGTGGATAGTAATATTCTATTATACATAGAATAAGTTGTATATCTTTTGTGTTTTCAGGGCAGGGGGAAGGCTAAGAGGATTGCTAATACTGACAGGCCTGAGATGATGATAAAAATTGAAGTTTCAGAGAAACATTTATGTCAACTTTCTTTCCTGTGTACTTTTTTTTCCAAATGCTTTATTAACTTCTAGTTTACATCATTCATTTCCACAAAATTTTGAGTTACAAATTTTCTCCCCATTTTCCCCCTATCCACCACTCCAATCTTCTCTCTCCCATATCTTCTCCCATATCTCCTCTGACTTTTCCAGTAGGGCATGGTGGATCTCTATGCCCCAGTGCCTGCATATCTTATTTCCCAATTACATGTGAAATAATATTAATAACAGTATATATATATATATATTTATAAAATGTTTGATTTTAAAACTTTGAATTCCAGATTCATTCCCTTTCTTCCTTGTCACCCACCCTTACTGGGAAAATAAGCAATTCAATATAAGTTGTACATGTGTAGCTATGCAAAACATTTCCATAGTGGATATATTGTAAAAGACTGACTATATTTCCCTCCCTCCTATCCCACCTCTCACTTGTTCTATTCTCTACTTTGATCCCATCTCTTTTCAAAAGTGGGTGCTTCCAACTTCCCTCCCCCCAGCCTGCCTTCCCTTCCATCATCCCCCCTCTCATCTCCTTCCCCCCTACTCTCCTGAGTGAGATACCCTATTTAGTGTGTATTTCATTCCCTCCCCAAGCCAAATTCAATGAGAATAAGGTTGACCTATTCCCTTTTGCCTTCTTGTTCTTCCCTTCCATTGTAACAGTTTTCCCTTGCCTCTTCTATATGAGATAGTTTACCCCATTTTATCTCTTCCCATCTCCTCTCATTATATTCCTCTCTCACCTCTTAATTTCACCTTTTAAGTATCATCCCAAATGCTGGAGTTTTCTCAGCTGCTGAAGGTATTAGTTGGGTGCCCTCTCTGAATTCTCCAAATGCTCTGGCAAGCTGGTCATGCACCCCAGCACCTCTACCTTGGACCACAATCCAGATCCAAGCAGGTTAAAGCAAGAACGATTGATTACCCCTCAGACTGGTCACTTGGTCCCCCTACAATCTGCAAGCTAGGAGCTGAAGCTGCCATGTGGCTGAGACTACATGGGGGCCCCTCAGCAGCTTCTCCCTCCAGGGGATGAAGGCCAGATCGCACTCCCAAACTACTGGGTCCCAAAGTCCACACTGTACTGACCTCTCACTTTGTCCTTAGCATCTATGTGTTGATAATTCTGGACTGCCACAGCTGCTGGTAATCTGAGGTCCCTCCAGCGGGTGGCTGGTCAGGCAGGTCCTGGGGCTAAAACCTTGGGCTGGAGTGGGACTGGGCTTGGCTCCCAGAGTGCTGGGGTGACAGTTTACTGCTGGCCTGCAGGGCTGTCCTCAGTGGGAGGTTAGCCTTTCTGTGTCATTTTGTGGGTTCTGTCTCTTGTGTACTTTTTGCTAAAACCAAACACAATTCTTTCGGATGCAAGAGAGTAGAAAAGGTTCTAAGGAGGGAAGAAAGTAAAGGCATTTGTACAAAATCTGTTGTAGACTAAAACCAACTTGAAGAAACATTTAGGAGCTACTATTTTGATCCTTTGAATAGGCTGTTGAAAGCTGCAAGACAAGTAAACAAAGCTATACTCAGTTGATTAAGCAGTGAAAGCAATTGATTATGGAGAAATCTCTCTGTTTATATTTGCAGCTACTCATTTCCTCTGTCAGCTCTTCAGTTCTCTGAAGATGGATCCTTTACTGAGTCCACAGCTAACTTCATCTGTGCAATGTGACCAATTCAGTAATCCTTGGGGCCAAAATTTTCCTGCATCACAGTGTTAGTAGTTAAATGAAAAGGCTTGCTGATTTCTAATGAAAGAGTGAACTCATGGTCAGGATATAAAAAAGAAGTATCTTGTGAAATCTTAGTGGCAAATTTAAAAATTAAAGCCCATTCTGCTTCCTACTGTGGTGTGGAGGTGATCCTATTTTCTTAACAGCAATGAAACTGAAAGTCTGATTTTATGGGCGAAGGATGGAGGTTTTTTGGGGGGCATCCGAGGAATGGTATAGTTAAGACTTATCACTAGAAAGGTGGCTATCCCATGATGAGTTTTTTTTGGTGGGGAGGCACAATTCCTCCTGTTGTTAGTCAATCATTCAGTCATAGCTCTTCACGGCCTTGTATGTGGCTTTCTTGGCAAAGACATGGGAGTGGTTTGCCATTTCCTTGTCCAGTGATTAAGGCAAATAGATCAAATGACTTGCCCGGGATCACACAGCTAGTGAGCGTCTGAGGCCGAATTTGATCTTAGGTCTACCTCACTTCAGGCCCAGTGCTCTATCCATTGAGCCATTTGGCTGTCCCAAGACTGGTATAGAAGAGTTGGAGTCTGCATTGTTTAAAGGGGAAGACCCACACTTAATAAATCACAAATTCTTCAGGTACTGAAGAAAATAGTTTTTAAACATCTAGTCTTTGGATATAATGAAATAAAATTTTTTTCCCTCTATTCCTCAATCCAATTAAATTATGTTTTTATTTAGTTGGAATAATTGTAGTACAACAGAAAGAAACCTGGATTGAGAGTTTGGTGCTTCGTATCCTGGTCCTAATTCTGCCACTCTGCAGGACTTTGGGCAGGTCACTTTTGGAAGCCTCATCTTCTATAAAATGAGGGATTGTGTGCACAGTTTTAGAACTAGAAGAGACTTCATACAGTATAATCTGGTCCTACCCCTCATTTTACAAAGGAGGAAACTGAGGAACAGAGAGGAGTGAAATGACTTGGCTAGAATCACACAGATACAAAGTGACAGGGACAGACTTTGGACCTAAGTGCTTGATTCCCTATCTAGTGCTCTTTCTACTCTACCACAATTTGGGGGGTTGGACAAAATCATTTTAACAATTCCTCTTTTATTCTGGGACTCTGAGACTAGGATTCTAGGCACCGGAGATATACATACATGTATACATATATGTGTGTATATACATACATGTATGTATATGTATATATACATATATATGCCCATATATATGCATATGTAATTATTGCCAAAGAGACTGAACTTAGCCTTTTGAGACTTTTTCAGTTGAGCAAATAACGATGGTAAATAATTTCATAATCTTTGAGTATCTTCTGATAAGAATGTAGTGTACTAAGTTCTAAGCATTTTCCATGCCTGGTTTGAAACTTTTAACTCATGTCATGTAATCTGCAAATCAGAATGTTTAGTTTTATAGTTTCAGGGAAAAGAGAAGCTAGCCATCCAATTGGATTGCATAGACTGTTAGGTGTTTTTGCTGAACCTAAAAGTCAGGTGGCCAGGAGTAATGATAATTTAGTAATTTGACAAAAACGTTACACTCATTTTCATCTGGGGAGCCAAAGAAAACATACCTCACTTAGGTACACAAAATTTTAAAGTTGGAAGTGCATCCCTTTGTAAAATTATGGCCTTGATGTCATCTACACAGGATTTTAGGAAGTCTGATTCTAGGGAAATTCTAAAATCCATAATCATTTTAGAACTTTAGGAAACAAAGATTTCTAGACCCTGCCTTATAACTGGTAGCGTTCAGATCCAGGGAGCTCTTAAATTCAGATTGCAGAGGAGTTTATAGTAATTATAGTGGGACTATAATTATAAAAGATGAAGGAAAGAAGGGGGGAGGAAAGGAGAAATAGAGAGGGTGAAGGGAGGGAGTGTTCAAGGAAAAGAGCCAATATGTTTCAATTATGTAGATACAGTTATCTCACAGTTAACTTCTGTCTTCTTATTTCTTTCCTCTTCTTACCCTCTACCCATTCTTCTTTACTCCCTCTTTCTAACCATTCTTCTCCTTTTCTCTCTAGTCCTCCTTTCTTCTGTTTTAGTCTCTTTCCTCTTTTCTTTCCTGTCATTCAGTTCTCCCATTTTCTTCCTTTTCCTGGTCTTTGCCTTTGGTCTCATCATGCTTTTCCCTTTTCCTTTTCCTTTATCCTTTTCTCTATCTTGATAATTATACTCAAATACATAGTAGTTCGTAGGTTCTCAAAGTGGGCATCTACTGCCCCCAGCAGGCACTAGAATGATCCAGGGGGATGGTAGTAGCCTCAGGTGCAACTGGGGGCCATTGAATAAAAATAAGGGGGTGGTGGAAGCATAGGGAAAGAAGAGAAGATAAGAAATTTTTGAAAAATCGTTTGTGCATTTTTCATCTATTGTGTAATAGAGCTAAAGTTGTAGTGATTACATTATTTTCCAAATAGATACACAAAATGTAAATTATAACCAATCAGTGGTCAAGTCTGCCAGCAGGTCTTAACAAGCAAGTATTGACAGATGAGCATGTCATGCCTTGTTGGGAAGTCTAGCATGCATCGACAGCAATATGTACATGTAATGACTTATTTACAACACGATACTACACAATATTGTGCCACCAAAATTTCAATACAGAAAAAAGCCCAGAAATTTATAATTAATGCTTAAATTTAAGATGTATCATTTTAAAAAATATATTTTACATTTTCTTTAAATGACACAAATTTTTTTAATAACCATGAAAGGGTTAAAGAAAGTAGATTTCCGGGACGCACTGGGTAATTTTTTTTTCTAAAGGTGGTGGTAGGCCCCTTTGAGAACCTTCTAGTCCATCATCTTCCCTTAAGCCCCTCCCTTTTCTTTAGCGTGTTTTTAATATAACTTTTTATATATAAAGATTGTGATGCTGTTGTTCCCATTTTACTAACTGGAGAAATGTTCTTCCTTTTGTTTCTGGGATTCAGGGTACAAGGAGAAGTCAACTTCCTGTCCCTAAAGCCCTTCATCAAGGGTATCGGTTTTAATTTTTTTATCATATCAGTCCCAGGATGCTCTATTCAAGGGGACTTTATTAAATTATAATCACGGTGCTAGACTGAGTCATAGCAACATGTTCTCTAGTTATTTTTTTCTTCTCTCAGATCAGAAGAGTTGGTGTCATAAAAGAATAATTTGTTATTTACATTATTGTATGGTGTAATCCATGACCTATGGTAACTCATCTTTATGGGCTATTGAAATTTTTTGTATAAAACTTTAGTTTTTTAATAAGTAATGGATAGGACCAAAAATTGTGAGTCAGTGAAATAAGGAACAATGAAGGCACTTTAAGAGCTTATACTGTTCAAAGTACATATAGCAGTGGAGATTTCAACTAGAAATCAGATGGAAAAGTTCATTGGTCCTGATAGCAGCAAGGAGTGTGGTAATGTACCTTCTTCAGTACCATTTCATATTTGTTGAAGCATTTGACAATTCCAAGGATTTGGTGAATCGAACCTTTTCACTATTTCTAATTTCACATAATTTGACATGTACATAAGGTGGTTAGGATGAAGAATCAGAGCCACAGTTTAGAAAGATATATTAATAAATATGATTCCAAGAAAGCAATATAATGATTTTGGGAAAGTGTGTTGTGAGATTTTCTCAAACTATTAATTTGTATTATTTTAGAAACATTTTCACTTTATTCTGTAATTATTCTGTATAATTAAGTGAAAATTTTCTATATTCTTTATATATATATTTTCCACATATGAATATACAAAATTCACATATTCTATATACATTGAACATATAAAATATGGAGTGACGAAGTTGCAGTTTTTTAGAATGTACCATTCAATGAAGGTGACAAGGTAGCACAGTGATTAAGGTATTAGGCCTGGAGTCAAGCAGACTTGAATTCAATCCAGCCTCAGACACTATACACTCAAGGGGAAGTCACTTAACCTTTGTTTGCCTCAGTTTCCTTATATATAAAATCAGGATAATAATAATCATAATATCATTTGCCTCAGAGGACGGTTATGAGAATTAAATGAAATAATATTTTTAAAATGCTTAGCACAGTGCCTGGCACATAATACGTTCTATATAAATGCAAATTCTCTTCACTTCCCCTTTTAGGGTCCCAGTTTTTAATTAATTTTTTTAAAAAAGAAATTAAAATCCATTATGTTTGAATGATGGAAACATTTATTTATTTTTTTATTTTATTTTTTGTTTTTGGAGGGCAATTGGGATTAAGTGACTTGCCCAAGGTCACATGGCTAGGGAAACTTTTAAATGAATGCTTTTGCCTGAATGTTTTGAACTTTCACATAAATATATGTCTACCATAAAATAATACTACATAAATATCTTTATATGCTTTTGTTTAATTTTGGAAGCCTTCTTGAGTTCATGCATACGTCACTGGAGTGTATACAAACATACTGTAGTTAAAACTCCAACATTTGCTGATATACACAGCTTAAATAACAATTTATGAATTATATTGCTGCTTAAATATCTGTAATCAAAACTTATGATTTAAATAAATTTTTTGTACTTATGAAAGGATAAGTAAATGAAAGCATTGATTGAGTCCCCTAGAGTGAGATGCAACACTATATATTTAAAAATATAGTTACATTCTCCCTTCCTAATTGCTTTGATCAAACTTTTGTTTTAAGCAATTAAGCTTTATGAATATAATTATAAAATATATTAATATATTTATGGACTTAACATTTATGAATCCAATTGTTCTTCCATTTTAAAACCACTAAATATAATATAATTTTAGAGAAAGTTAGATTAAAGATTGAAGAGTATGGGATAGTGAAAGAGAGGTAAGTTCAAAGCAAGGAAGACCTGAGTTCGAGTTCAAGGGTTGACAAATATTGCCTGTGTGACCCTGGCCAAGTCACTTAACCTCTCACTGCTCAAATCAACACTCTACAACTCCTACATTGCAGAGGAGCTGGACTTGTAGAAAGAGCTTTTTCAAAGGGGAGTTCCTATACAAATACAAGTCTAGTTCCTATCTTCAGCTTTATAATATTTCACTAACGTGCTATTCATGATGTCTACACTCTTCACTTTGTCTTCGTTTCATTTTTAAAATTCTTAGCATATATATGCCTTACTTCATATCATCTTTCTAGTATTTTTGGAGGAAAGTCACATAAGTTATACTTTTATGAGGAATTTGCTTTGCTAATTACTTTTCTTTTTTTTTCTTATATTATAGGAGCATTGACTGTAGCAGAAAACTGAAAAATGTAAGTTTCAGTTTTACTTTGTATGTATGTATAGATCTGTTTTATTTTATACCTCTAATTTTCTTGATGATGAAAGTTATAAATTCAGTTTATGAGATGGTACCTTCATTTACCTAAAAATCCTTAGAATAAAATTCTGTATTGCACCAATGGAGTAAACTAATGACACTAATGGGAATGGAAATAGCAAAATTTTCGGGTTTCTTTCTAATTTTAAAAATACCAAATTTAGAAAGAATTGAAAGCTTATCTCCAGTGAGCGATTGGGTTACTTAGAGACCAAGTGACATGTGGTAATAGTTACATTACACAATCTCTCAACCAGGTAGGGAGATGTTTGGGCAAATTGTTTTAAGAAAACAGTAGAGTAATCTGAAGTAGCAACTATTATTGTTGCCTACACTTTTGCTGACTTAACGTTTTTTTCTGTGGACCTTTCAAATGTTCATTGGTGTCTTCCAAAGACAGAAGGAAACAATGTACGTGAAATTGTTTTTTAATTGTATAGTCATATGAAACAAGCTTCAGTTCCAAACCAGCATTTTCCGGTTAGGTTTGATTTATTAAAAGCAAGAAGATTAAACCCATTCCATTTTAAATTTTAAATTGGAGAATATCAGGAATGGTCTAGTGCTTATAATATTGGCAGTGTCTGGATTCTCTTGGCTATTTGTATAGTGATAACTTGGAAATTTGTTTCTTCATCCTATCAGCTCATGACTGTCACCCTCTTTTCTCATTCCACCTCTTCCTCATGCTGAAATTCCCAAGGAGGTGTATTTCATCCTTCCAAGTACAATTTCAATTGTATAAAAAAAGTCCATAGACTGAGGAGGCCTGTGTTTTAATGCCCTTGTGTCTGCCATTATGGTTTTCCAAATTATCTAATACACTTAGTGTACATTAGAGTTTCTTTATGGCCCTAGTTAATATACTGACTTTTGGAGGATTTTATTCTCTGGAAATTTGCTTGCTAAATGTATTCAAGCTCCAAGAATTGCATGGAAATGGGTGTTTTGGGAGAGTCACTGAAGGATATTTTTCCTGCAGTATGAAATCAAAATTTAATGGAAGCCACAATACAAATGTCATATTTTGGGCTTATTGCCATTCAAAACCATGTGTAAATGCTATGTTCTCCAAAACATATTCAGACCTGGTTAATAAAGGGAGGCAAGACCGAATGAGTGGTAACTCAACCAAATATTTAGAAACCTCACTATGTTTGCTAATTAAACAGTGCTGAAGATGGAGATTAAACAACAACCTTGTCTCTGCTGAGATTTTTTTAGACCTGGACAGTTCCCTTCTAAGCCTCATCTGAAGACTTTATGACCTTGATTTGGGGAATGTACCTTGATATATATTGTCTTGTTTTTTTTTTCCTGAAAAATTTTTTTTCAGGGATAGAAAAATCACACTAACTTGAGATCACAGCTTCCTGACACTGAATTGAACATAAAAAATTCACGAACATTTGAGATGTTAATTGGTAGCAGCATGAGCATCAGCAGGGTTCAAGACATTGAGTTCCAGAGTAAATGGAATTTAACTGTTAGTTCAAATCAAACCCCAAGACTCTTCTGAGTCTACCACTCATCACATCCCTGGCTTATAGTTGTAGAGTTATCATTATTGTTTTTTCCCTGGCCTTACTCAAATGCCATTTCATGGTAGAGATGCTAGTGACTTATAATCCAATTTCATTTCTACATGTGTTGTTCTTTCCATCAGTACTACATAGTTAAAGTCCCTGTGTAGAACTGAGACTTGGTTTTAAAATAGCCCACTGTGTTTCTTTAGAGTTATTGGCAGGTTCCTCTGGGTCATTGAAGATTCCAAGCAATTGCTGAAGTTTTGCTTGTTTAATTTTGAAACAAATTCTTTGAAAATAATGTTGTAGGATTTTCTAGTCTTCTTCTAAGAATCCTTTCCCATTACTATACTTTCCCTAAAACCTTAGTCCAGTGTTAACTACTGAACCTTATTTGTGTGGACTGACATAACATTAGGTTCTTATTAAAATGAATTTTATATTTAATGGGTACCTCATGGATGGTGAGCTTTTTATAAATCAATATCAGACATTCTCCCTCTTCTGCCTTCCTGTTAGTGCTGAGTATAGATTTCTTAGTAAGTTGAAAAGTAATCTTACAAAGGGGTTCTATACTTAAGCCTCCTTTTCCCCCTGCTTAGGTATTAGTTACCATTTACTGGCTGGGGAAAGCAGCAAACAGTTGTACAGCATATAGTGGTACCACACTGAACCTGAAGGAGTTTGAAGGTTTGTTGGCACAGATGAGAAAGGTAAGTAGACTCTTCAACTTTGGCTCATGAGGGCTATTAAAGATTGAAAAAGAACAAGCTCAAAGTCTCTGTTTTGAAGGGCATCTCAGTTCAGCTTTGCAGTATTTCACGGGGACGCAAATGTTTCAGACATGTGCAAACCACCATGTTTTAAAATGGATTAAATCTTTGCCACATGTATCCCCCACATACCTGTCTGACCTTTCCATCCAAAAAAATCGAGTCCAATTAGGATTTGATAGCCAAAGTCTTTCCCTGGCCTGGGTGAAATTTGTCACTGCTAATTTTTTTTAAGAAGAAAAAAATTTGATTAAAACAATACAGTTTTATAGAAAATGAAAACTCATCTTGAATCTTAATTTAAAAAGTCATTTTACTCAGTCTTTATAACCAAGGGCTTTTTCTGAACATGACATAGGATATGGAAATCTGGACGAACTAAAAAAGTTCTGTCTCCATTGCCAATGTATGTTATAACTATAACACAGTTATGAATTGGATATTGAAAAGACAATTCAGGGGCTTACTAGCATTCTCATTGTACAGTACACTTATCAATCTGGAGAAAAACCAATTGATTTTTTTTTAAGTCTGAGTTAGGGAATTTTAAAAAATGTAATACAAATTTGTTTTTATCTTAGACTGTATATACAGTAAGTTGTGTGAGATCTGCTAACAATATTTGCCAGTAAAAATGCTATTGAGGTTGCTTTGATGTATATAGATACAATGTGTTTTCAATTAACAGAATACATTTATATACATCAAGGGTTTTATATGGTTGGGAAAATATTTGAGGGTCTTTTGAAACCAAGTTGATTAAAAAACTTATTGAAATGGGGATACTGGAATGCTATATCAGATTATTTTAAGAAGTGGGAAAGGAAATAATAATAATGAGGCTAACTGATATTTTATAGCACTCCACAAGATAGATATTTATCCCTGGTTTTGTTTTTGTTTTGTTTTTTTGTTGGGGGGGGGAGGAAGGGCAATTAGGATTAAGTGACTTGTCCAAGGTCAAAGGGCTAGTTTTTGTGTTAAGGGTCTGAGGCTGGATTTGAACTCAAGTCCTCCTAACTCCAGGGGCGGTGCTCTATTCACTGCACTGCTTATTTATCCCTGATTTACAGATGAGGACACTGAGGCCAAGAGAAGGTGAGTGATTCTCTTGGTCACTAGCAGTTTCTTCTAGTAAGGACACAATTTGAAACTGGATCTTTTTCGTTTTAAGTTCAGTGTTCTCTCTACCCTTCCACCCTGTTTCTCAATCTATGATAATATTTAGGAAGTCTGATTGTAAGTTCGATGTTGTACTTGTCAAAATATTACATCTCATATGATAAAATATTTCCCATATTTTACAAGTGTCCCATTTCTCAAAGTATGCACTAATCTTAAAAATCTCCCCTGCTCACAGTTTTATACTGGGTCTAGACTTTCCTACTAGTAATAAAAATAATCAGTAGTATTTATATAGTGCATTGAGATTTTCAAAGATTTCTGTTTTACCTAAGGGAATAGAATAAGAATCATATTATTTTAGAATTGAAAAAAGATTGATTGAGCCTAGGTCTCCCCATTTTTCTCAGGCCAAAATTGCAGCGGCCAATTGTGTACTCTATCCCGTTCTTGGTCAGAATGGAAGTTTTAACTTACTATTTCCAACCTGAAATAGTTTCCGTCTCCTTAAGGCATTCTGAGTCCTCTCATGCTTTACTATATTGGTGCTGGACCTACTGTGGCTGCCCAATTGACTTTAGCCTCACTGCATCTCAAACAGAACTGCTGAGTCCAAGTGGGCCAAGAGCTTCAACTTGCCTGGTAGCAGAGTATTGTTAGTAGGTGCCACCACACCCTGGTGACTTGCCTTTTTGTTGAACAGCTCAAGGCTAATCCAGCATGATACATACAGCTCATATGAGCTGTAATTGTTTTAGATAAAATAAATTGTTATCCACATGTTATTTTTACTGTTATTTTTACCACATTAAAATTTGTCTCTCATTTAAAAAGAAATATAAGAGAGCACTCCACACATAGATATAAATAAGTTTTAATTAATTTAATTTAATTAATTTAATCGATGTTTTCAGCATCTGTCATTTTATAGAATCATGTATCTGAGGTCAAAAGGGACCTTCATATGCATCTAGTTCAACCTCTTTGTTTTACAAATGAAGGTCTTGAGACCCTGGGAGGTTGTGACTTGCCTAGTGTTACAGAAGTAGTAAATATCAGAGGTGGAATTTGAACTTGGGGTCTTTGGCTCAAAGCAACACTCTTTCCTCTTTGTCATACTACTCCTGAGGAATTCCCTTTTATGTTGTATTTTTACACAGCCCAATCCCCCTTTGCCTTTGTAGATGTTTACTGATGCCAGAGATGAATGAATGAAGTAACTTATGGCCCAACTTGTAGGCAAGAACCTCTTCAAACTTAGCTAGGCTAGTCCTAGGAAGACAGATGGGCAGGTCTTTCTGTATGTGTGGTATGTGCATGTTATGCAGATTCGGCCTGTGTAAATATACTTACACGTGTCTATATGCAGGCATGTAAGGGGGGAATGCCTAGTTAAATGACTGATCACAGTGGGAGAGAGAGCTGGCCGACAGCAGGGAGCTCGCAAAGTGATATTGGCTCAAGCCTTTTAACAGATTGCTTCTTCTCCTTGCATGTTTTGGTTCAGCTGGGCACTCTGGGATGGCAAATAATAACCCGTGCCCTCTCTCTGCCATGTCCAGAATTCTTTCTGTTGTGCCTTTCAGTAGCAGTTAGGTGTCTGGGAGCCCATTGTGAGCCTGCCAGAGTCATGCCGGTGGGCAGTCAGGGAGCAGAATGCACTTCTGTGGTGGTACTTTGGTAGGAGCCCAAAGAGGGTTTGACTTCTGGGGCCCACACATATTTCTGGCTGTAATACAAGACACTCACTCTACATTTAGATTCCTAGGGGAGGGTGCTGGCCAAGGATGGCTACAGGTGGCTGGGTTTTCATTTTTCAAATGGGGCACACCATGCTGCTGCTCTGTTTGCAGCTCCAACCCTCGATCCAAGTTTTCTGTTCTTGGCTTGCTGCGCAGTCATGAACATATCTGACTTTTGTTCTGTTTTTCTTGCCCATAACTAGCCCCATGAGAGCATATAGAGCTCAAAGTAACCTATTGACTTGCTTCCCCCTACTCCCACTTTCCTTTCTCCTTTAGTCAGAGGAGATATATTTGAACCCGTCTGATATTTCTGATAGTGAGATGCCAAATAACTGCTAATGGGACTGTTTTTGACAGCTACTTTTAGATGAGGTCAACAGCACCTAAGTTTTTAAGGTCGATTACAGTCAACTTGAATATTTTGAAGTAGATCATCCATAATGATCAGTGCTAGCACTAATCTAAGAGAGAAAGGGAGGCAGCTAGGTTGCTCTGTGGATAGAGTGTTGGACTTGGGGTCAGGAACACCTGGATTCAAATCTTTGTTTTACAAATGAAGATACTGAGGCCCAGAGAGGTTGTGATTTGCCTAGTGTTACAGAAGTAGTAAATAACTGTGTAACAGCGAACAAGTCACTTAACCCTTTTTGCCTTAGTTTCCTCATGGAAATGGGAAAACCACTCCATTATCTTTGCCAAGAATACTCTATACAGTATCACAAGTCAGATATGACTGAACATCTGAACAACAACAAAGGGAGAAATGGGATAGGACATAAGCTGGGTATCTGAGTATTATTTTCCAAGATTTTGTATTTTCTTGACTGTATGGAAGAGAAGATAGAGAGCTGAATTTGGAGTCAAGAAGACCTAGGTTCAAGTTCATCCTCTGACTCAAAACTATCTGTAGGCCTTCAGCACTACCAGGCAGGTCTCCAAGATTAGAATTTGCTTTTTTTTTTTTTTGAAGGGGGAAGGCTGGACAGTTGGGGTTAAATGACTTGCCCAAGGTCAAACGGCTAGTAAGTATTAAGTATCTGAGTCTGGATTTGAACTCAGATCTGCCCGACTCCAGGGCCGGTGCTGTATTCACTGAGCCACCTAGCCAGCCCAAGATTAGAATTTGCAGAGCATTTGCAGATTAAATAAGATGATATATGTGTGTAGGGCTTTTTTTTTAATCAATCTTAAGGCACTATAGAAATATTAATCACTGTTTTCTGTCTCCTATACCAGTGAAACCACAAGGATGAAGAGAAAGAATATTGCCTTTAAAAATGCATGTCATGGGGCATCTAGGTGGCACAGTGAATAAGCACTGGCCCTGGAGTCAGGAGGACCTGAGTTCAAATCCAGCCTCAATACTTAACACTTACTAGCCGTGTGACCTTGGGCAACTCACTTAACCCCAATTGCCCTGCCTTTGCCCCTCAAAAAAAATGCATCTCATTTTTGAAGTATAAATAATTTTATAACCTCTACAGTACCAAGAACTGCTTCTCAAGGACAGTATCATTCAGAGAAGAGACAGTCATAATACCATATGTTTAATAATAGTGTTGGCAATGATACTGATGAGAGCATTAGCCTACAAATCATCAGACCAAAAGATTTATTCAGTCTTAGAATTAATTCACTTTTGGTCTATAAAATATTAATAGCTAGGGGCACAGTGGATAGAGGGCCAGCCTAGACGCAGGAAGAGCTGTGTTCAGATCTGCCTCAGACACTTACTAGCTATGTGACCCTGAGTAAATCATGTAACCTCTGTCTGCCTCAGATTCCTTATCTTTAAAATGAGTATAATAATGGCACAACAACCAGGGTTGTTGGGAGGATCAAATGATATAATAATTGTAAAACACTTAGCACAGTGTCTCAACACAGAGTTAGCACTACATAAATGTTAGTTATTATAATTTTGATGACTGTATAGCGCCAAAGCAATATTCACAGCGCCGACGGTGACTATGCAATGCCGGCATAGTTCTCAATCGCAAAATATAACTCTCCATATAGAAGACAGAAGGAAAACATTTATTCAGACACCAGAGAGCCAAATCCCAACACTAGGAAACTAAATCCATCACAGCAAAAAAAGTTAATGCACCATAGGACAGCGGAGAGTCACACCATCCTTTAGCCTTCCCTCAAACACATGCTCAGAAGCCTAGTTGTCACAGCAGGGGGCAACACAAGCCTAGCTGTCTCCTTGAGTGTGTCCTCTCCTCCCTCTAATTCTAACTGCTCTGACTCCAAGTTTCCTGTGGACTCTGCGCTACCCTTCTGAAAACTGCTCCAACCACAGGCTCCATGTGATTACATTCAGCCAATTAGGGGGCAGGGAAGATCTTCAAATCCACATTACCATTACACTGTGGTATATCTCTTCAGAGCAAACTTCCTCGAAGTTTTTGTAGTGATGAAGCCTTATAGTAAAACCCTTTCAAATTATTTTAATGCTTATTAATAATTGTCCAAGAAAACAGAAGGCAGATTTCTTAAAATTGTGTTTTCAGAGCATTTTTTCAGAATCTAACAATATATTTAAAGGTTATTATTTTTTAAAGTTGTAGTGTTTTTTACTGATGTCTTTTTTTTTTACATCACTGTGGCTTCCCCCAGTATCCCTTTCATTACCCTATCCAAAGAAATATCACATATAACACATGGTATTTAAAAAAAAAAACATACAAAGGAAGAAACCAACATAACTGATCAGTCCACCCACAATGTCTGAAAATATGCGTGATGTGCAACACTTGTGGACCTTCTACCTCTGCAAAGGGTTCTTCTTATAGTTCTTTTAAGCCATGCCTGTTCTTTATAATCTTGTAGCTTTCATTGAAAGCTTACTTATTTAGGACATATTTGTTTCTTATCAATCGCTCGATCAATCAATTTATTTTTAATTTTATTTTTATATTATGTAATTATTAATTATATCTATATATAATTATATTATGGTAATGAAATTTTAATAAATTAACAAACAAATTAAAAATTTTAAAGTTGTGAACCGTATTGGAAGTGATCATTCACTTTCCCCTTTCATTTATATAGGTCATTGTGCTTTGATAGGTTTTTTCATTAATTGAATTTTAGCCTTTGAAAACAAGTTTTTTGCTTTTGCTTTTAAATTCTGTTTTGTATTTAAATGCCTTTGTAGTTACACTCACCATGGAATTTTTTTTTTCACTAACATGACTGCAAGAAAACCCAAACTAGTGATTGCTGTCATATTCCTAGTTTTTCTCTGTTTTGGATTTTGTACTCTGTCTGGGTATTGGGAATGTTTGCTTCTTAGTTGTGAATACTTTTTTTTTCTTGTCTTCCTCACTTTCACTAATTGTCCATTATGAGAATTAATAGAATGAACCAGTGCATGTATACTGTATTCCAAAGAATAAGCAAAGACTATAAAGGGGCAAATGATTTCTTGCCATTATCAGGCATATTAAATGATTGATTCTAAACCAGTAAGAAGCCAACTAGTTAGTCACAAGGTTAATTTCATCCAATCGCTGGTGTCTTTTCCCATCCAGTTGAACACACAATTGCACAATTGTAGCCACAAAGGCAAAGTAGATGAGTTTGCCCTGTGTGCAGGTGTGTGTGTCTTTTGAACTTTTGTCACTGTGGAAGCCCCCTCCCCTCCTGCTGCCCTGAATTCCTCAAACCCTCCTTTGAGAGAGGCTATTTTAAAGCATCTTTCCTGTGACCACGTGGAGGATTGGCAACTCATTCTTTTTCTGCACTCAGCCCTCTACCATGAAGGAGTTAGAGGGTGCTAATATTTCAGTCTTGCCCTTTCCATCTCACCCACTCTTCTTTTTAGTGCAAAGCTTTTGTCTGTCTTTGTGCATTGAAGCTACCCCCACCATCCCAGCATCCTCCTAGGCTGAGGTGGGGGTGGGAGGCACTTATGTCAGCTAGACTGAGACACACAATTGAATAGTAACGCACTCTTCCCAGAAGGTGGTCACTGCAGTGGCCTTGACTCTTGTGGGCTCTGCTGACTGACTCTAGATTAGTTTTAAGAACTTTTCACGTTTCAAATTATCTTTTCATTTCTGTAGTGTGGGAGGACATCTTGAAATTTGTAAGCATCTCCAGAAATTCCAAGTTTCACATTTCAGAATTTTTAGCTTACAAAATGCCAATCTATGAATGATTTTTAAGTGACCGTCTGGGAAGTGGAAGGGTGGGGGGGTTGGTTAAGAAATTAAATCGAGGTTTATCTTTGAATGACCATAGTTATTTTTGTTTTCCTGAGCCTGGGCTGTTGTAATTAATGCTAAGACACTGGCTAAAACAAGGGATTTATTATAATACGAGGGTGAGGATGGCTTCAACTGACCTTTCTCTCTGCTGGAGTTTCAGTGTTTTAGTATGTGTTGCTTGTGCTGGAAAGAATTTATAATCACAGGACTGTCAAAGACAAGCATTGTTCTCCCTGCTCTGAACATGTGGGTCAGCTCCAAGTGCTTTCATATCCCCCTAGAGCCAAGAGCTGGCAAAGAGGGAAGAGCTTGACTGAATTCTTCTGAGGCATCGGGAGAAGCATTTTGCATATTTTTCATTGCTGATTGCCTCCGAAAGACATCTCTCTTTCATAAGAGGAATTTCCCTTCGAGGTAGAGGGAGAGTGGGAGCCCGCTAGCAAGGAGCTTGCCCAGTTGATTCTATAGCGTAAACAAGTGCTTACCCGCCATCAGCCAGATAGGGAGGACTAGACAGACAGGAGCGGTCCTGTGGCTAAGCCAGAAGCTTCTCTCCATTCTAGACATGTAGTTATGGACTCCGAAAGACAAATCAAGGTTAAGGTCTTAGTTTGTCATTTCTCTTTTCACCTGTTGTTCACTTCATGTCTTTTCCTGTCAATCCAAATGATTTGATACTTTTATCATTTGTGTGATTTAAAGAATTGGATGGCAGGAGGTGTATGTGTGGTGGTGCTGGGGGATTGGGTTGCTTTGGAAATGTTTATTATGGCTGTATGTGTTTTTATAGTGGTGAAAATTCAGGTAGAGAGGACAGAATGGGAGGGAGGTCATCATTAACTTTAAAGTGACAGCCACACGTAACCCTTACATTCTTATGTCAAATAAAAGACAATTACCTATAAATGCATCATTTGTAGAGACTGCAGAGATTTGGACTTTAATAGTTTCCATAATTT
Organism: Petaurus breviceps papuanus; assembly: GCF_028583685.1. Lineage (NCBI taxonomy): Eukaryota > Metazoa > Chordata > Mammalia > Diprotodontia > Petauridae > Petaurus > Petaurus breviceps. Next base: position 1,497,229 of record NW_027186473.1, read on the forward strand.
TTTTTTTCTGGATAGGAGACTGATGATATTGAAAGCCCCAAACGCAGCATCCGAGACAGTGGCTATGTAGACTGCTGGGATTCTGAACGCAGTGATTCCCTCTCTCCACCCCGGCATGGTCGAGATGATTCTTTTGACAGTCTGGACTCATTTGGCTCCCGTTCTCAGCAGACACCCTCCCCAGATGTAGTCCTCAGGGGAAGCAGCGATGGTAAGTTGCCATTGCAATTAATGGCATGTCTCAGGATTAAATTTTCACAAGGAATTTGTCAGGGGCTAGAATTTTAGGCTTCATCTTAAGGATGATCTAGCCAGGTAATTCTGTAGGCTGGTAGATAAAAAAAAATGTTTGGGGGTAAAAAGAAAAAAATGTTGTTTTAGTGATGCGAGAAGTTTTGATGACTTTGCCAGAAGTTTGTTTGAACTTTGCCTCAGTTACTGTATGTACTGGAAAATGTGTTACATCATAGTACTGAACTGTGATTTATGAAACCATGGTTCTCTTGGCTTCAGCAAAACAAGATGCTTCTCAGACACATTAACCAGTAAACTTTCCTAAAGGTTTATGCATTCCAGGTACCAGTAGGGGAAATGTTTAAATCAATATCACACCATCTACAAAAAAGGCTCAACTTCAAATAAATTGAAAATGTATTTTAAAAAATGATTATGATCATGTTGAACCATGATATTATGGAATCTTGAATGGGATTCTTTTCAGTAATCTGTTTGATATGTGGGGATCTGATAGATTTACTGGGAGTTTCCATGATTAGTAAGACAACAATGGATAATACAGCCAGGTTGTATGTTCATTTCCAGATTCAGATAAAATTGATTTTAAAATCACAAGCCAAGTATTGATCTAAGTTTTCCCTTTCCATAGTACCTTCCTGTTGCTTAATTCAACTGTATTACACATTCTCCATAACTCATTTCAGTCGGTACCCTTTCATTGTCTGGGAGATGGAGATAGGTAATGACTTTGCTCTGCATAGACCAGCTGGTAGAGAGATGACTGAATTGTATGAGAACGGTCTTGTATTTGTACATACTGCATGTTCCTGCTTCTGAAAGTTGTAACTGTAGTCTGAGATCTGAAACAGCTTCTCTACGGTCTCTTTTCTTTAAGCTGCAATGCTGGGATTCTGTGATTTCTCTACGTAGTGTTTCCTTCAGTTCAATGCCACCTCCTGAAACCTTTCTCAACCTCCGTCCCCCCCCCCCTTTACCGTGTATTTTTTTTTTGTGTGTGTATATGTATACACACACACACACACACACACATACACATAGGAGCATAGATTGAGACCTGCAAGGGCCTTTAGACTGGACATCTTGTCAGATGTCCTTATTCTATAGATGAGAAAACAGAGGCCCGGGTAGGTCAAACAGCTGATTGAAATTCACCAAAGTTACATAGGCCCAGAAGTAGAATTTATCCCCAAGATCCTCAGACTCCAATACAATGGAAGCTCTTAAAAGACAAGGACTATTTTGAAAATCTAGGCCTTTATGTCTCTAGTGACTAGTACAATGCCCAGCACATAGCAGTTATTTAATAAAAATTTTTGTTTGATTAAAAAATGGGATTATAAATTGAGAACTGGAATAGACCTGAAGGTCATCTTGTCCAGAGGTGTCAAAATGTGCAGCCAGATGTGCAGATTAAAATGTAATTTGGAAATAATTGAACAAATAAATAACAATTCAATAAAACACAGATAATGCTAATATCTGGTTTTCTAAGCCAATATTTGGCCTGTTGAGTTCCTTATATAAAGTTTAGGGGGCTCATTTCTATTTGAGTTTGATACCACTTATCCAGCCTAGTCCTTTCATTTATAGGTGAGAACCAGTGAAGTTAAAGGAACTGCCAAAAGTCATCCAAGTAGCAGCACTAGAATTTGAACTCAATTCCTCTGACTCTAGAGCAGTTCTTCTTTCTACTATATTATACTACTCTAGACTATCTGAGCAAATAAGTTGTGCAGTGCTGGAATTGGAGCCAGAAAGAGTGGTTTCAAATTCAGCCTCAGATAAATACTTATTAGCTGTGTGAACCAGGGCACAAGTCATTTGACATCTCTCTTCCTTGGGTTCCTCATCTGTGAAATGGGAATAATAATCACACCTCCCTCTCAGGGTTGTTGTAAGGATAAAATGAGATCATATTTGTATAGTGCTTTATATAAATGCTAACTGTAGGTGCTGCTGTTATTATTGTGATTTATGAACTTTCAGAAATCCAAAGGATTAGTAATTGTCTTGTAAAGCATTTCCAAAATGGGAAAAGGGAAGAGAAGAATAAGCATTTCTATAAGCCCTATTATGTGCTAAGTGCTTTACACAGATATTGTTTCACTTGTTTGGGAGAGGTTGGTGCTGGTATTATCCTCATTTTTACAGTCAGGAAACATACAGCAGTTAAGTGATTTGCCCAGCAATCATGCAGCTAGTGAGTGGCTGAGGCCAGATTTGAGCTCAGGTCTTTCTGACTCCAGCCCCAGTGCTCTAACTAGCTGCCCCATATATCATTTTAGAATATCGTTTAACATATATATAATTTTAAATAAATATAGTGTTACTTATAGCTGGTATTTGGATGTTCATGTGTTTGATCATCAGGATGGCTTTAAAATATCTGCGCATTGAATTTTCGTAAATTTCCTTTAAAAATTTAATGTTTTGGATTTTTTTGGAAAAAACACTAAAGATTATTAGGGTTTAAATTCAACTTACTTATTCCATACCTATGATGTGATTCTTTATAAAGCTCTTATTATTAGAGCTTATAATAATAAATAATAACACATTTATGTCTCACTTTAAGGTTTGTAAGTCTCATTACATAATATGTCATTTGATCCAGACAACAGCTCAGTGAAGTAGATACTGTAGTTATCATTCCCCTTTTATACATAAGGAAACTGAGATTCAAAGATCAACTTCCCATGAATCACCCGGCCACTAGGGCAGGAGTAGGATTTGAACTGAGGTCCCCCTGACTCCAAGTACAATTCTCTTCCATCACAGCTGCTTGAATATAATACTTGGAAACTGAATAGAATATTCCAGATGTGGGCAGCCCAGGGGAGAGCACAGTAGAACAATGACTTCCCTTGTCTTTGGTTCTGTGCTTGTCCTTATACAGCTGAAGGTTGCATCCACTCTTCTGGCTGCCATATCATTCTCTTGGTTCATTTGAATTTATAGCCCACTAAACCCCACCTCCCCAATCTTTTTTTTTTTCATGGAAGCAGAAATCATCCAGCTACTCATCCTCCCATTTATATATAGGGGCTTCCTTTTAGGGGGGAGGAGATGTATCATCCAATAAGTCTTCACATTTATCCTTGAATTCCATAGTTTTAGATTAAAACTTCCAGACTTTTTGGCTTGTCAGTATATTTTCAGATACTGAGTCTGATATCTGCATGTTGACTATTTCTTGTCTTTTTATGTCACCTTCAAATTTAATAAGCATGTTATTTATACCTTTATTCTAGTCATTGATACAAATTTTAAACAGTACTGAGTCAAGGATAGTGGCTGGCGTATTAGACACTTTTCCAATATGGCACCAATTCATTAATGACTCTTCTTTGAGTCTTCACCCAGTTCTGAACACACCCAACCATTTGTGTAGTTTTTTTGTTTGTTTAGTTGTTTTTTATTCATGTCTGGTTCTTCGTGACCCCATTTAAGGTTTTCTTGGGAGATACTGGAGTGGTTTGCTGTTTCCTTCCCTGGCTCATTTTATAGATGAAGATACTAAGGCAAACAGGGTTAAGTGACTTGCCCAGGATCACACAGCTATTAGGTGTCTGAGGCTGTTGAACTCAGGAAAATGAATCTTCTTGACTTCAGGCCCAACACTATGTCTACTATGCCACCTAGCTGCCCTTTGTTTAGCTTAAATCTTGCCATCTTTTCTCCAAGAATAGCATGAGATCAGATGATTTGCTAAATGCTAGGAAAACTATATACTGTTCAAATGTACAACATTCCCAGATATACCAGTCTAGAAACTTTGTCAGAAAAGGAAATTGGGTCATTCTGTCCTAACTCATTCATTATTTAACTTTTTGTGATTTCTTCCTTTTCTTAGATGTTCACTAATGATCTTTTTTAACAATGTGTAGAATTTTACATACAATCTAGGTTAAGCTATTATTAACCTATGGTTTACAGACTCCATTCTCTTCCTTTTTGAAAATTAAGCACTTTACCCTTCTTCATTCCTGTATCACCATACATATTGTCCATGATCTTTAAATCTCTGATGATGGCTGGGCAGTTAACATCTATTAGTTCATTAGGGCCTTGGGATGTAGATCCTATAGGCTTAGTGATTTGCATTCATCATGACCGCCCCAATCAACTCTTTCTTACAATTTTTTTTCCTTGCTGTCCCAAAAAACATGACAAAAGTAGACAGAATACAAAATAATTTGAGAAGGAAAAGAACTCTAGGACCTAAGGGGATCAGGAAATGGTTTATTGTGGAGTTGATTTGTGAAGACAGAAAAGGATTTTGTAAATTGTAGTTGCATTCCAGTTTCTGCGGGGTGGGTGAGGGGGTGGGGGAGGAAGAATAAGGAGACAATTAAGGTAAGACCTGGGATGTTGAGTTAGGTGAATGGGTGGTTGTCTAGTTTGGTTGGAATGAAGAAATTGTGAAGCAACTAGTTTCAGGTAAGTCTGGAAAAATAGATTGGAGTCAGATTGTAGAGGGTTTTATGTTCTGAGAAAAGGAGTTTGAGTTTTGGACTGGATCCAATAAGGAACTACTGAAGAATTTTGAGTAGGAAAGTGACCTTGCCCTCAGAGGTCACCGAGCCAGGAATTTCTGAATTCTTTGTGTCATGGACCCTTCCTTTGACTGAAGAGTAAAGTCTATGACCCGCTTCTCATAATAATGTTTTTAAATGCATAAGATAAACTACATAGGAGATAATTAACAGAGTGAAGGCACTAGCATTAAGTTGAGGTTTCCATCTGGGGTTTGAAAGGAACTAGGCTAATCAAGGAGACAGAAATGAGGAGGCAGACAATCTTAGGCATGGGGACATCTAATGAAAATGCCAGGACTCTGGAAAAAGGGGTGTATTTTGTATGAGGACCAGCAAGGAGGCTGGTGTCACTGTATCCAGCTGAATTCCTTTCCCTGCACATGACTTAGATTTATCTGAACTAGGTCCTTGATATCTTACACATAGCCCTGTCAGGGAGTATGAGTTTGCCAAGGGTATACAACTTATAGAGATGTAAATAAAAAATCCTGTACTAATGATGACCAATCAAGGAATGATACTCTCCTGAACCAGCTTCCCAGGGCCGGAGGTGAATAAGCTGAAATTTGCTCATTACTCTTTCTTTTCTGTTGGCATGATCTACTGTTACAATTCACAGTAATGTGACCTTCTCAGCATATTCACAGATGTTGGCTTGTATCTGATTAAGATATTACTCTATAGTACAGTCTTAGGGCTGGTTAGTCGCATCAATATTTCTCTTGCTTGCTGTCTAAATGTCTAAGCTCAGGTGAAGATCTATTCTACTGTACCCTGTTTTTTTAAGCCTATAAAGAGATAACCGTTCTTGCTGGTCCATTCCAACAACTAATAAATTTTTTTTTTAAAGCAATTGGGGTTAAGTAACTTGCTCAAGGTTACACGGCCAGTTATTTCTGGGTGTGGTGCTAAGTATCCGAGCCCGGATTTGATCCCCAGGTCATCCCGACACTGGAGCTGGTGCTCTTACTTGCTGAGCCACCTGGCCACCCCTTAATAATTTTCTAATAAGAACTCTTGGGGAAATTTTTCTGTCTAACCCAAATTTCCTAATGCTATAATTCAGTCCCCCCTTTTCTCTTCTCATTGGAGACTTGGGAGTACTTGATCAACTATTCATCATCCTTTGTATGACAGTGTATCAAATATTTGAGAACAACTCTAATGTTTACTTTTGGAGCTGTGCTACTTTCAGGTATCATCTCTAAGATGACATGAATTCACATTGCTAGTCATCTTTGGCATCAAAGAAGAACTCCCTGTGTCTTTCAAAATCTTCCACAGTTTGGCTCCACCAGACCTCTCAAACCTTACTTCTTTCTCATGCCTTAAGATAAGTCATGTCTTCTAGCCAGTTTGACCACTGTACTGTCTCTTCTACCTCAGAGGCTTATTCCTATCTCTGTTCCTTTGTTCTTACTGTTCCTACTTTCTGGACTATCCACATTCATCAACTACAATTACGTAAGTCGTTCCAGTTCTTTAAAGTCTATTCTTGAAGCTTCCGTACACTATTATCTACTAATCTCACCCTTCTTGGAACTCCTACTAGACTTGAACATCTGCTTCTTGATTCCTTATTATTTTGCTTGTTAAATGTTTCATGTGTATTCACATGTTGTCAGTGTCATCCTATCTAATAAGTACCATGAGGGGCAAAAGAGTCAGATCCTACATATTTGTATCCTTCACAGTGCTTGACACAAATCAAGAGTAGATATTGACTAAATAAATATTTGGTTGGTTGATTTATATTTAATCTTTGAAGCACAGGTATCAATGGAAATGGAAATGACTAAAAAGAAATCTTTACCTTGTGTAATTATAATGACCATACTTGACCTCAGAGAAGAGTTGAAAAAATGTACCCTCCCCCACCTTCATTTCAGAGGCAGCCAGCTATAGTGTGTGGCATGTTGCATATACTGTCATTCCATATGTTGTTTGGCTTTGCTCAGCTACTTCAATATGTATAGAAGGGGTTGTAATAAGAAATGAATATGGTTTTTTAAGGTGACAATGAAATGAAATTGTAAACTGCACATATGATGGTGGCAAAAATAGTATCTCTGTTGTAATTTTGCTTCTAATTGAAAAGTCTTATTGTTTGAACTTTTAAACTTTTTTTTTCTTTATTAAAGTGGATTCTCCAGAATATACCAATTTATATGGATACTTTTTTAAAATAGTGAACTGAGAAATGTATGGAAGAAGCCCTATACTCCACCAGCCTTGAACAAATCTTTTAATTCCGTAGAAACTTGCCACTTCAAAGAAAGTGGCTTATTTAAGCTCTCCTAACAGGAAGACACCCCATCCCACCCCCTAATTATGAAACTTTTCCTCCCTTACTTAGGCAGAGGCAGTGACTCAGAATCTGACTTGCCTCATCGAAAGCTGCCAGATGTAAAGAAGGATGACATGTCCGCGAGAAGGACTTGTCACGGTGAGCCGAAATCAGCAGTGCCTTTTAACCAGTACCTCCCCAACAAGAGTAACCAGACGGCTTATGTCCCCGCGCCTCTGAGAAGGAAGAAGGCAGAGCGAGAGGAGTGCCGGAAGAGCTGGAGTACTGCAACCTCACCGCTAGGGGGCGAGAGGACTTTCAGGTAGGGCCAGCCTCGCTTCTTGGTTGTTTCTTCTCTTCTTTTTTTTTTCATGACCTGAAAGAAGTGCCCTTCCTGAACATATGTCAAATCATGGCAGTTTCATCCCGGTCACACAGGGATAAGTGTCTAGGCATTATGTGACATTAGCCTTGTTCACATGGACATTGAGAACACAGGTTTCCATTCTGTGCACAAAACTATACTGGACATAGACCCTTGTCTTGCTTCTTCCAAAGAAACTGGATTCCTGGAGACAGCTAGGTTAGGTGGTGGGGGGGGGGGGGGAACTGCCCTGTGAATTGGGGGGTCAAGGGGGAAGTCTGTGAGAGTTAAACATAGAGGAAATGCCAGTCAGCTGTCAGAGCTTCGGCTCTCTCAATTTGGAGGCAGTGTCTTAAGCAATTTATTCTTTATCTCTAGTTTTTAAAAGTTTGTGGTTTATACGCCTTTACTCTTGTGCAACACTTTAAAGTTTGAAAAGTTCTTTCACCTACCTTAGCCCATCTGATGGTCATAATTACAGCACAGGACAGAAGATAGAACAGTTAATTACTTTCATGTTCCTTTTATATCAGAGGAAACTGAGGCTCATAGAGGTGAAGTGATTGCCATTTACTAGCTCTGTGAAGATAAATCAATCTCATGATTTGAACCCAGGTCACTTGACCCCTTCCTCCTCCTCACCCCTTCATTCCAGTGCTTTTTCTGGGGTAGGCAGTACAAAACCTCTCAGGTGACTATTTATCTCAATGTTTTCTTATGGTTTACTCATGCATAAACTTTGAATGGAAATGATCTTATTAAATAATAAAGGTAATACATTTTGTACAGTAGTAGAAAGCATTTAGAACAGCATGTAAAAACTACTAGAATGATTGCATATTACATTAACTGTTAAGAAATGATTCAACTTTATGTTTCTCTTTTTTTCCATTAAATCATTAGGTTAACTATATATCATATAAGTTATGACTTTTCATTTTTAGAAGCTAAGATTAGTTTGGTAACAGTTAAGAAAGATATCCAATTTGGTTTCAACTCAACCATCAATGTGGCATTTCCAGTTTGGTTTAAATTGTATTGTACAACTCAATAGCTACCCAGAAACCATAGAGGAAGAAGAAATAAATGAAGTGGGGGCTCCTGGTGAAGAAGCGCAGGCCACCCCATCGGATCCTAGTGGAAAGCCTTCAGACATGGGCTTAGACTTGAAAGAGCAGAATGGTAAGGAACAGTCTCTTCCAGAGACTACCAAGGAAACGGTAGCACAGAAAGCCGCACAGAAAGATCTTGAAGAGATGAGAAAACGCAGAAGGTTGGAGCAAGCTGGTATCAAGATCATGCCAGCTGCACAGCGTTTTGCCAGGTTAGCTCTGTGGCTACAGGATAGGCGTGCATGCTCTGTGCTGTGAAATGCATTGGCTATGGTTGGCATTCACTCTTCAGTTTCTCTCTTCATGACTTTACCTTCCTATCCCTGCTTCCCTCAGGTGAGTTGGTGGAAAAGGAAGCAGTAGTAGTTTAAAAGTATCTGCTGTTTCTCTGCTTATTGGTTGAGTATTTTAGAAAGCTTACATGCCTGAAAAGGAGTGACACCTTGAATGGGCTTGACAAAGGGTGGTTATTGCTTAATGCATTTGTTGTAGTTAAATTTCATAACTCCAAACCACCATGCAATGGTTTGTCTTGACCGAGTCAGTGCATTTTACTTACTGCTCTCTTGTTATTAGTGCTTTGTTTGTTTTTCTACCAGTTTTAAATGGCTCATATCCAAACATTGTTAGGGAATGGTAAGTGTTACCATTCAGTGAGGAAGATTTTATTAAGAATGACTAGTCCTTCTTTACTAATAGCCCCTTGCCTTCTGTATCTCAAGTGGCTAGTAAATAACCTTGCTGTGTAAGGATCTCCATGAACACAGAACACTAGTGGTTTGGTATTTTTTTAACCAGGGATTTTGGCTAATTGGAGTTCAAGATTTGAGTGGTAATTTGGAAGTCTACCACTAGTATCTAGTTATGACTGTCTCCTATTACATATCATAGAGCCCTGAGCAATCAAAATCAGAATAATGATAACAATATTAAAATAGGCGGATCTATTTATTGTTTTGTAACAGTTAAGAGATCAGTTAAGAGATTTTTACATTTAATAACCATGAAACAACATAGTCACATACATTGAATTAAATATTTTCTCTTTTTCTATGCAATGGCACAATTAATACCTATAATTATTTCTGTGATTCACACCGGTCCTGAGTAGATCATATTGACTGTGTTCTTACATTCTTTTGTTTCATGAGAAATGGATGTCCTTCTTCCAATGGTGGCCAACATATAAACATCTACACACTACAAATATATGTTGCAACATGTAAACTAACACAAAACTTGTGTTTAAACATATATATACCATCTACACTTAACTCTCAGATACCATCTGTACTAAAGAAAGAGGACAAAGAGAACAGTTAATAATCTTTACGTTAACACACATGTCGTGCATGGATATATGTGGTGTGTACTGTGAAGAACATATGTGTATTATATGTACACATATATGGCATAGTTCACAAATACAGTTTGTGCACACATAAATACACACACACATCTCTGCATAGTCATCTTGCATATGTCCTATTCTAGGCTCCTCATTCAGTTGTCTACTTGTTCCCAAACCCCGGATCAGGGTTATTGGCCAGCTTCCATGCTCTTTTGCTCCTCAGTTTTCCTTGTATTATATACATGTGAATGTTTTGTCCAATAATAGAATATAAGCTCTTTGAGGGTAGGAACAGGTTTGATTTTTGTTTCATATCCCTGGCCTGGTACCCTGAGCATAGAGTCTTATTAAATGTTTGTTGAATTAAATCAACTCTGATAGAGGGGACTATAGGCTCTACAGATAATATAGTTGTGAGTATCAATTCACAAATAACCATGATTTTTAACTCTGAAATTTTCCTCATTAATCAACTTCCTATAATTTCTCCCTGTGAAACGATAATTTCTCCTAAACCTATTCTTTGCCCTTACCCTGAACTTGAGTCCCTCTACCCTTCCCCATTATGGCGGTCCTTTACCCTTGCTCTGGCATCACTTTCCACTCTTCAAGGCTTTAACCCTATAGTTGACCAGTTCAGCTATGCATTATTATTCAGTCCAATCTTCTTGCCTCATTCTCCTTTTGTCACTTAATGCCCTGCCAATTCTTGACCCTGGACCATCCCCACCCTCTGCCTTCTGGGCTCCCACTCTTGTACAGCTGAGCACTCTTGGAAGACAACTATTCACAGTGACCCCTCTTCCCTGTGTGGCAGTTCCTTTTATCCTTCCATGATTGACTTTCATATCTTTGAAGCATCTGTTTCAGACTCTCTTCTCAAACCCCTTATAATTCCTTCATCTCCTTTCTTGTTACTCTATACTTAAAGCTTCTCTAAATCATCCTCTTCTTCTTACTCGATTCTCTGAAAAGGTGGCTTTTCTTGATGAGATGAGTCAGTCTGCTTGTGCAGATATGGATCCCTTCCCTTCCGGTATTCTTTGGCAACTCATTCTATTCACTCCCATGTTCAATCTCTCCTGTCTGACTCCTTCCTTTCTACCTAGAAATATGACCATGTCTGCCCTATCCATAAAAATCCTTAGCTCAATTATGCTTCCTCCTTAAGCTCTTGTCCTTTATCTCTCTTCCTTTTTTCATTGCCAACCTCCTAAAAATAGATTTGTTGCCTTGACTTCATCACCCATTCACTTTCTAGTTACTTTCTTTTTTTTTAATTTTTTTTTTAATTTTTTATAAGCAATCGGGGTTAAGTAACTTGCTCAAGGTTACACGGCCAGTTATTTCTGGGTGTGGTGCTGAGTATCTGAGCCCGGATTTGATGCAGGTCATCCCGACACTGGAGCCAGTGCTCTTACTCGCTGAGCCACCTGGCCGCCCCTAAGCAATTGGGGTTAAGTAACTTGCTCAAGGTTACACAGCCAGGTGTTTCTGGGTGGGTGCTAAGTGTCTGAGCCCGGGACTCGATCTCCAGGTCTTCTCAACCCTGGAGCTGGTGCTCTTACTCGCTGTGCTACCTGGCCGCCCCTCCAGTTACTTTCAATGCATCTTTTGACCCTACCACCTTAAAAACTCCCCTCTCAAAGGTTACTCACCTTCTCTTAATCAATATGTCTTATGGCCCTGTTCTCATCTGAGCTCTGTAGTGTTTTTCATTATTCTCTGCTCCCTTATTTTTTGTGACACTACTTTTTTTCAAAAAAAATTATTTTTTGTTTTCAACATTCAATTCCATAAGAGTTTGATTTCCAAATTTTCTCCCATCTCTCCCCTTACCCCTCCCTAAGATGGCATGTAATTTGATATAGGCTGTACATATACATTCATAGTAAACCTATTTTCATATTAGTTATGTTGTAAAGAAGAATTAGAACCAAAGGGAAAAACCAGGAGAATAAAGAAACAAAAAAAAAGAGCAAATAATAAACTTCAATCTGCATTCAGGCTCCATAATTTTTTTTTCTGGATGTGGACTGCATTTTCCATCATGAGTCCTTTGGAGTTATCTTGGATCCTATAAATCTATCGAAGTCAGTTATCACACAGTGTTGCTTTTGCTGTGTACAATGTTCTCCTGGTTCTGCTCACTTCACTCAGCATCAGTTCACATAAGTCTTTCCAGGTTTTTATGAAGTCTACCTGCTTATCATTTCTTCTAGCACAACTATATTCCATTATATTCATATACCACAAATTGTTCGGTTATTCCCCAACTGATGGGCATCCCCTCAATTTCCAATTCTTTGCCACCACAAAAGAGCTGCTATAAATATTTTTGTACATGTGGGTCCTTTTCCCTTTTGTATTATCTCTTTGGGATACAGACCTAGAAGTGGTATTGCTGGGTGAAAGGGTATACACATATTTATAAACCCTTGGGCATAATTCCAAATTGCTCTCCATAATGGCTGGATCAGTTCACAACTCTACCAACAATGCATTAGTATTCCAATTTCCCTACATCTTCTCCAGCATTTATTATTTTCTTGTTTTGTCATGTTAGCCAGTCTGATAGGTGTGATGTGGTACCTCAGAATTGTTTTCATTTCCATTTTTCTATCAAGAATGAGTTAGAGAATGTTTTCATATGACTATGGATAGCTTTAATTTCTTTATCTGAAAACTGCCTGTTCATATCTTTTGACCATTTATCAATTGGGGAATGACTTGTATTCTTATAAATTTGATTCAGTTCTCTATATATTTTAGAAATGAGACCTTTGTCAGAGACACTGCTTATAAAAATTCTTTCCCAGTTTTCTGCTTCCCTATTAATCTTGGTTGCATTGGCTTTTTTTTTTGCAAAAACTTTTCAATTTAGTGTAATCAAAATGATACATTTTGCATTTCATGATGTTCTCTATTTTGTGACACTGCTTTCTATGATTGTGCCCTGTGAATCAGTATTAGTCTCTGGCCCTTTGGTATCTCTCCCTCCCCCCGGCCCCCACTCCTTACTCTGGCTTAGGCCTTTTTCTTTTCTTCTGTACTAAGCATCATTCTTACCCTGGGGTCCATGAACTTGTGTGTGTGTGTGTGTGT
>NW_027186473.1:1510643-1609818 GCF_028583685.1 Petaurus breviceps papuanus
ACACACACACACACACACACACACACACACACACACACACACACACAGGAATAAAGACCCCTGCTTTATACTTTCTATGATCCCCTCAGCTCCCATGTGTTCAAGTATAATTTCTATGTAGTTACTCCCAGTCTGGAAGATAACTAGCCCCATAACCACTCTTTCCAAGTTCGGGGCTGAAATGCCAATCAGCCAAACGGAGCTGGTTATCTTTTTTCCTATATATCCTCTTTCAGACTTCTAGTTTCCATTGAGGGTGCTATCATCTTCACAGTGACCCAGGTTTGTGTCCTTGGAGTCATCTTGTAACTCTTCCTCTTCCTTAATCCCCATGTATCTAATCAGCTGCCAAAACCTGTCCATTCTGTCTCTGCAGGGTGTCAAACATCTCTCCCCTTTACATTTATATGGAGAAACTCTGCTGGTTCAGGGTCCTCAACACCTTTGGTGGCATCCTCCTAATTGCTTTATTACTTCTGCTTTCTTTTCCAGGCCATTTCCCACCAAAATAAGCCTTCCTAAGGCACCAACTTGATTGTATTACTCCCTGGCTCAGAAAATCTTCAGTGGCTTCCTTTTTCTCTATAATAACACACAGACACCATGGCTTGGCACTTAAGGCCTTTCATAATCTGTTTCCACTTGCCCTTTCCAGGCTGACTTCAGTTTATTCTCCTTCACAAACTTGACATTTTAGCCCAACTGAACTACTAACTGTTGCTTGAACTCAACATGCCATCTGCTACCTCCATTCATTCCTATAGGCTGCCTCCCAGACCTAGAATACATGCCCTCCTCTCCCCTCTGCTCTCTTTCCATTTCCTTGTGAACTTTCGAGTATTTGTCTTACTTCCAGCCACAGATCCAATGCCACTTCTTTGTGAAGCTTTCTCTGATCCAAGCTGTGTTAGTGTTTCCTCCCTTCTCAAGTTACCTGGTATTTACTCCTCTGTGTATTTGTTATATCCCTCAATAGAACTTAAGTTCTTTGTGGGCAGGGACTTTTATTTTATTGGACTATGCCTAGCATAGTCCAGTACTCCTTGTACCTTCTAAGTTGGTACTTAGTAAATATGAACGTTTCTCAAATTGAATTCCAAGATGACTGAATGATTAGAACATGGCAAGTGTTTCCAAATTATCATATGGCATCTCAATAACTATTACATATGTTTTGCCATACTTTAAAGTAAATACAGACTTTGTTTCTATACATGCATTGTGAAGAACATCCACAATGAATATTTGTCAGAGAAATAAACAGCCTTTTTTGAATTACATATTCTGTGGCAGACACGTCTTCATTGTCATGGTTGACTGCAAGGTGTAGAGAATATAAGATCTGCTCTTCCCATGGTTAGCTATTAGAAAGAAAAGCTAATGAGAAAATCTTAGATTTGGTAGAACAAATTTCTGCCTTAAAAGTTCTCTTCCTGGAAAGGGCTCTACCATACATAAGGCAAATTTTTTAGTTTGCCCAAGGTTCCCCAGGTAATCAGTGGCAGAACCAGGATTCAAATCTGTATCCTCTGGTTCCAAATCCAGTACCCATTCTACAGGAGCACATTGCTTTCTTTACCAGGCATTGCTTTGTATATCTTTCTGTTTTTCTTTGCATTCTTCATATTTGCCCATTTTGTTATTAATATATTAATATTAATTAATATATATTAATTACTATAACAGAATATTAATATTCTGTTATGCTAACAAATAACAATGTATTTCACCAGTTATAGATTTCAATTACAAATGAGATGAATATTATAAAACAGAAAGGACTATTGGAGTCTAAAATCTTAGAACACTTGAACATGTTAAATATAAGGCAGTATGTGGTATTGGGAAGAAGAGTGCTGAATTTGTACCCCACGTCACACCCTGGCCATTCGCTATTTCTGGCAAGTTATTTCACTTCTCAGAATTTCAGTTTCTTTGTTTATAAAATATTTGCGCTACTTCCTTCTTAGGGTCATTGTGGGAAAAACACTGCAAACCTAAAAGACCTCTATACATGTAATTTGCCCTTATTCTTACTACTATTTCCCCAAGTCTGTGGTTCGAATTTTGAATTTAAAGTTTGACATTTGTATTTTCTGGTTCATGAATGAAAGTGTAGCATCATAATCTGTTCTAGAATCACTTTTTTCTCTAGTCTTCCATCCCTGAACTCCTTTCCCCAAGGTCTCCCCTTCTGTGTAGGTGGGATCACTCCCATCCTCTACCCCTCTCTTTGTCTTCTTTGTTTCTAGCTTTGGGCTTATGAATATTGCTAGGGGGCAGGGAGGGGGTGGCACACTGAGTTCCCTACAAATTCCTGTTATCTCACTCAGCTGGGCCTGTATGACCTTACGGTATTCCTTCTATCCACACTTATACTTCTCTAATACCATGCCCCCTTCTCCCTTCCTCTTAGCAGATCATCTTGCTTTGTACTAAGATTGGAATCTCTTTTTACTTTTTACTAAGATTGGAATCTCTGAAAAAGAACTGGCCCTTCTCCTTCACAAGATCAGCCCCCCCTCTCCTTGTGCCCTGTCCCCTCCAATTCACTCCACATTTCTCTCCACTGATCAGTTTTCTCTCATCTTTGGACTCCTTCCCTTTATCTGCGAACATGCCTAGTTTTCTCTTATTCTTAAAAACAAACCTTCACTTAATGCTGCTCTGGCCTCAGGCTACTGTTCCGTATAACTTCTCCCTTTCATGGACAAATTCTAGAAAAAAGTATGTACATTCATTGCTTCTATTTCCTAACATATACATATGCCCCACTGACTTTTCAGTCCTTTCCAATATGAATATTGACCCCACAATTTAACTGAAACCTCTCTCTTCAAGGTTGTTACTGATTTCTTCAATATGAAATCCTTTTGTGAAATCCTATTACCTTTTCTCCATTTTCACCATCTCTGAACTCTGAGAAGCTTTTGACCTTGTCTCCTGCCCTCTCCCTGCCTCCTTCTGGATAATTTCCCTTCCCTTGGTTTCAATAACATTGCTCTTATCCTGATTCTACTGCTACCCCTTTGACTACTACTCTCTGCATCCGCTGCTGAATCAATATCTGTCTTCTACCCAGTCTGCATTGGTGTGCCCCAAACCTCTGTTCAGGACCATATTTCCTTATTTCTCGGTTCATGCCCTCTCATTGCTGTTATCAACTCCCATGGACTCAGTTATCATTGCTAGACAGAGAAGTTGGAGGCTCCCAGATTTATATATTCAGCCTTAATCTCTCCCTTGAACTCACATTCTGTATTCAACGTTAGTCTCTCCCTTGAACTCACCAGTTACCTTCTGACCTGACTATCTGCACCTGTACCTCCAGCCCAGTGTGCCCAAGATGAACTTTGTTATTGCCCTTCTCTTCACAACTGCCCCTCATCCAAACATCAGCATTTCTGCTTAGGGTGCCATCTACCTCCTGTCATTTAGTGTAGTTGGGTATCCTCATGGTCATCCTTGATTGATTCCTCTCCCTCATCCACTCTTCTTTTCAAGCACTTAGTGACTGCGTCATCTTGGTCCTTCCTTTAAAACATCTCATCTTTCTACTTACACCATCACAACTCCAATTTAGCCCCTCATAACCTTTGTTATAATCCTGTGATCTAGCGGGGTTTCCTTGTTTTGAATCTCATTCTGCAGTTTGCCCTCCTCATGGCTTACTTCCCCCAGTGTTATACTGAAATCAGAGTCTCACCATGTCCCTTCCCTGCTCAGAGATTTTGAATGGTTCCTTTTTGTCTCTCGGGTAAAATGTAAACTCTTCAGTAAACTCTTTAAGGCCTTCTACAAGATGGCTCACACACTTTTCTTTGCTGTAGGACTCTTCTTTGAATGCACGCTATGTACATTCCAGTGAAACTCTGCTTAAATATTTTGCAAGTTGACAATCCATCCCCCACAGCATATGTCAGCACCTTCCTTCCTAAACTCTGCTTCCCAGAATCCCTACCTTTTTAAAGGATCCTGTCAAGTGTTCCTTCTGTCCTCCTTCTTTAAAGGAGTTCCTGGTACACCTGAGTCTTTGGTGTTTTCTCCCTCTATAAATTATGTAGCATTTACTTATCTGTGTATGGGACGTATCCTGCCAGTAAAATTTAAGCTTCTTGAGGCTAGGGACTATTCTCTTTTTGCCTTTGTATCACAACCTCCTTGTTCTTATGTGTTAGTGCTTTAAAAAATTGTTGAGCTGGGTTCAACAAATTATCCATTTGGATTTAAGAAATTTCCTCTTGTTCCTGCCTTAAGCCAGTACAGGCCCCAAATTCTATATTATATATTAGTCGGGTTGCTTGGCACATAGGGCACGTGGGGGGCATTCACAATTTAATACTTTGTGTTTCTGAAATGCTTTTTAGTTTTCAAAGTACTTTTTTCCCATACCTTCTTATTTCATTTTCTGAATAGCCCGGTGGGCAAGAGGAAGAGGCAGAAAATAAAGGTCACATGACATTAAAAATTCAGAAATCCTATACTACCATTATACATAATTTTAGAAAAACTTTCATAACAAGGTCTACTTTTATAACTATGCAAAAATTAATATTTATTAGTATTTATGTTCTTTAAAAGATAAGCTACTTTCTAATTTCCTTTTTTAGTTATGATTGATTTACTTTGGCCAGTTTTTAAAAATACAGGGCATTACAAATGGAGCCAAGAACTTAGATTTTAAGAGGATAAAATTAGAACCAGGATTCACTTCCTCCAAATTAAAATGCCAGGGAGATTTCAGTTCAGTTGCATAGTGTTTCCCATTGGAGAAGTAAACTTTTTTTTTAAACAACTGAATTATAGGTTTCACGTGATTGCACTTCTTTTCTAATTGTTTTCATATGTTTCAGCACGGTATTTTTTGCTAGTCTGTGAATCTTCTCAACCACATAGTAATTAATTACAGAAAAATAGTCTCCAAGGAACAATAGACATTTAAGGATTCTGTAGAGGAAAAGCAGATGTAGCTAAATGCCAGACACATATTCCTCTAAGTTCCCTCTTGCCAGATGCTTTTTTCATTGACTATGATCACATTATACAGGGAGAGCAGTCAGATAGAGAATTTGTTCTTTACCTGTGACACCGATTTTCATTACCTTTGTTTGGAAGTAGGAAGATGGTGAGGTGGTCTGTGCTGCCCCCAGCATTCACATGTGGTATCACAGACTTTGGGACTGCCTTTTTTCTTTATTCAGGGTCCCCTGACTGTTTAACTTTGGCTTTTTGGTTAAACTACCCTGGAGACAGAGTGTCAGTTTTCATTTTTGTCACCTTACACATAGTAGCAGCTTAGTAAATGTTTGTTGGATTGAGTATACATTGCTAAGTCAAATGGGCCAGAGAAAATGCAAAGTCTCTCTTAATTCCATTGAATTCTACAAGTACATCAATCAAGGTCAGGCACCTCAAAGAACATAGTTAAAGTCTCCTATGAAGTTGATCAAACTGTAGAATTTATTGAATAATATCCATACCATTTGGATAGACTCATTCATACAAGAAAGGTATGAGATTTAACATACCCTTCTCACTACCATTCTCAGAACCCATCTTGGCCTGGTTTGGAGGTATACAATTATGTGTATTTGAAGCTAAGGTATACATAATTGAGTCCTTGTGCCAGTTTGGTCCAAGTAATCAACTGCTTTCAGATGACCTACAACGGTTAAGTGGGGCTGTGGAGTTTTATACTGAGATAGACAAAAGCTATTGTATAATTTCTATACAAGATAAGCAAATCTCAGTGTTCTTTCAATACACCCATTATAAGACTCACCTGAATTTCTGTACAGTCAACATTTCCATGCGTGGATATTAATCAATCACTCTAGCTCTATCTAGTTCCCCTTCTTCCTCTCAGTGAAGAGGCTTATCCAACTGACCTGAATCATTCAGCCTTGGCCATCTTCAAGTTGAATAGAACCCAGCTGAGGCTTTATGGAAGGACACGAGGATGTGAAATCGTGAATAGTTTGTGATCGGCTGCACAAGTTTCTACATAGATGACATTACGGATCTTTCTGTCTTTCAAAGTTTGCCTGAACATTTTACGTGAACTCAGGGTCATGTCCATTGCTCTGGGTTGTCCATCTCCTTACCATACAAGAGGCTATCTTTGATTTGTTATCATGATTTTATCTTTGAAAGTTGGCCTTATGAATTGACAATGGTAGCTTCCATTCCAAACAACATAAGTTTGTATGTCAAAGTAAGTAAAATGATCACAAATGTATTTGAACCTCATATTAGAGTCCTGGACAAAGCTCCAATGTCAAAGAACTTCTTAACCACTGCTAACCATAAGTTTTGACTTAATAACTGCTCACAGTTAGTCATTGCCCAACACTATTCCTAGCACCCTTCTTAATCTCCTACTTTCTTTCCAGAGTTCATGCATTTAAAAGCAACTGCCCCCCCCCCAAGAAAACCAAACGAAAAAACAAAAACATACCCCTTTCCCTGTTTGTAGAACATACACTTTAAATGCAAATACTCTATTTACTGCTTTCCATATGGTCTCTGAGCTCTACCCAACAATCCTGTTCTCACTATGATCTGAATCTTCTTTTTAAAAGTCTTTGACACTTACTGATTTATCCTTTGCCCTTGGACATCACCCAGAGTGTTTTCCTGCAGACAGTTGTTCTTGCAGAACTCTTGCAATTCTTTGAAACCAGCAGTACTAATCACCCAAGCAGAAAAGATAATCAACAGGTATTTTTCATCCAAAATAACTTTTTTGGTCTTTTTTTTTTCCTATGGAAACATTTTTTCTATGAAACATTAAAGCAAAGATAGGTAAGGCAATGGTTGATTAAATAGTTAAGGTGTTTTAGTCACCTTTCCTCCTTTTTTTTAATCTCTTCTTTCTATTGTGCAGTGGAATGTGGCATATTGCACCACGTAGAAAAACCTGTTTCATTTTTATTTGAATTTTTTTTTCTTTCAAAACTGATGGAGCAGCCTCATGAATACTTATTTAGGTAGTATGATATTAAGAGGGTGCTGAACAGAGCCCTCTACCAGAAAATAATTCCACCATCTGTTATTGTATAGAAATATTTTTTCTTTATTTCTTGACGATTTTTGGTTTCCTTTCAAAAGGGAAATATCCTGAAGGGGTAGAGTGGAGTTGCATCCTGAACTGAAGGACAATTGATCCGGGATCTGTTTGCTAACAGAAAGCTGAAAGCAAATTGGGGCACTGGGTGTATGACTGCAGGTGTGAAGATGCCACAGAGGGGAATGGATAGAACAGAGCAGGTGCTCATAAACCCAATAGTTTCACCAAAGCTCAAAAAAAGATGATAAACATTAACACCAACTCCAACCACATTTTGAGTGTGCCATCAGAGTGCTGTTTCATTGGTTATCATTTTCCACCAAACTGGAGTCTCTGTCCTGGCAATCTATAATGATTTACTGATCCAAAGGGTGTTCGCCCCTGAGCTGAAAGGAGATTCATTTGGTTTAGCAGCTGGTTAAGCTAGGAATGAGAAGCAGCAGAACCAGTTACCAGACAGTGGTTCTCAGAATCAGGAAGACCCGGGCTTAAGTCCAGACTCTGATGCATACTTGAGTGACCCTGTGTCAACAACTCTGAACCCCTGCAAAATTCCCTAAGGTTAGAAATTAAAGAAGGGTTGTTCATCAGAATAGATGAGTAGAATTTCCTCACTGGGGTTCCTGGTACCGTAGAAATTTGCAGGACATAAGAAAAACTAGGAATGTTATTTGACTATTGAGAGGGCTACTTAACTGTTCTCCTGTTTAATGAAAAATAGAAAATCCCAAATTCTGAGCCATTTAGAACACAGGAAGGCTATGTTTAGGAATTAACCAGGTAGTGTTGTGACACAGACAAGATGTTTTCATGGCTAGTGACTGGCTTAAAAAAAACTTCAGAAGACATGCTTTCTCCTCTCCCATCCCTGATTAAAATAACATGCAGAGCTCTAGTCTGAACAAAGAGTGTTGAGAATGTTTTTAACTAACAGCAATCTTGAGGGGGAGGTGTTGCCTTTCCTGAGCACATGTGGGGTTCCATTTAATTTTGTTCTGTTAGCCATAAGCAAGTAAGTGAAGAGAAAGAAACTGTTCCAGACATTATCCTTCGAAAGGAGAACCCTTTTCTGAAATGTCAGTCTGGTCATGAATCTGAGCCAGAAGATGGCGTTGAATGCAGACTTCCCGATCTAGAGAAAGATGACTTTGCTGCTCGGAGAGCAAGGATGAACCAACCCAAGGCAGCAGTGCCATTGAATCAGTTGCTCTTTGGGCCTTATATAAAAAAAGAGAATGATGGTGTCGAACGCTCCTTAAAGGGGACATCCCAGAGGAAAAGTCAAGGATCCTCAAGGTGTGCGTTCTTACATGTACCTTCTTACATGAAAATATTTGCGCAGAGGTTAATGATTAATTAATTATTACTAATCTGAAGTGGCTTTTTCTCCTGTTCATACGTTTTTCTATTTGTTTCAAACACTCTATACAATCTAGACCTGTGAAACTATTTGTGAAAAGAAACCAGTAGAATATTCTACTCACTCAGAGGCCTAGATCCATGTTGCCAGTACCCTTTTACTGTTGAGAGAGGACATTGGTTCTATCTAGGATAGGGCTGGAAATACCACATTATCTGTGCCCTCTGCCCTCCTCCTCCCCCTAAAAGTAATCAAGATCATTATGTGTGTGCATAACACAAGCATACCCAGTACCCACTTGGTATACTTCTGGCACTCACCTCTGCTACTTGGGTTCTCTTCTTCTTTGGACTTGTAAGGACCATGTTTACCATTCATGGAAGACACTCTTTGCGCTTCTTGATGTCTTTCAGTTGTTTGTTGGGGAAAGATGTGGAACTTATTCTAAATTACCAGGCCATAGGCCTCTTCCAGATTGCCTATTTCCTGGTGAAATAGTTTTCTTTAAAATATGACTTTATATCATAAATTAAATTTTATTTGGAATATTTCCCTGAAGAGGACTCCCTCCTTTCTCCAATTTTTTTTCTATGCTGTTTTCCAAGATGGAGAGAAAGTCTTGGGTATAGGAAAATGTAACTAGAGGATAGAGAGTTTTGTTCTTTGGAACTTTTAATTGCACTTCAGTATACCAACTGGAATTTATAAGAAACCAGTAAGTATAGTACAGTAGAATTCAAAGCTTAGCGAACCTGGCATGAAAGATTTGCAGGTCATCCCATTGTGAAGAGTATTTATAGTTTATTTGTTGTGTTCTGTCCTGAGGACAGACTTTTTTTTTTTTTTTTTTTTTGGAGGGCAATAGAGGTTAAGTGACTTGCCCAAGGTCACACGGCTAGTTTTTTGTGTTAAGTGTCTGAGGACACATTTGAACTCAGGTCCTCCTTACTCCAGGGCCGGTGCTCTATTCACTGCACCACCTAGCCACCCCTATATTCCTAAGACTTTTGAAAAAACCATTTTTGACAATGATACAAAACTCATTTTACATTCAAGGAATCAGTCAGATCCTGGTCATAATGAGAAAAGGGTCAGCATCTTGAATTAAGGAAAAGAATAAATTTTTTTATTTTCTTCCCTCTCTCCATGTAATTTCCATTGCTGATATTTCTAACTTTTATTGTCTACTAACTTTCTATTGTAATAACTCTGCATTGGTCTGGAATAGCACATGTTCTTTCTAAAGAACAATAAAGAAATGGGATGGGGGTGGGTGGAGAAAAGGCTGTTTGTTATTCTATGTCATGATTTCCCTATTTCATCTTGTAAAGATTAATAAAAATGATATGGTATTGTGTACTTGAACTAGACACTAAATTTCATAGTTCCAAATCATCTAGGCTATATTTATTTGTGTATGTAAGCATTATTTATATGTATATGTATGTGTATATATGTAAATATCTATGTGTACACACATGTGGATAGACATACATTATTGAGCTCTCCTATTTTGAGAAAGCATAGCAAATTTTTTCAGGCATGTTTTATTGCTACTTTACTTTTCTTGTCATAGGACTAGAATATGTATGGGTATATGTGTGCATATAGGTTAGAACTTAAGTGCAGAGCTTAGCTATTTATCAGCATTAACCAGATTATGTTTAATTTAGGAATAAAAATTTTAAATTTGTGATTGCTATTAATTTTGCATATTTAAGCCAGCTCACATTAATTAATATGTAAATTCATACCTCTCTAAGCCTAGTTAATGAAAAAATTCTATTCGTTCTCCTTGACATTTAACACTAGCTAATTTGGCTAATGCTAATATCATCCAAGGATGTAACTTTGTTGGTGAGATAACAATGCTTCCGTTATCTTTTTAGACACATTTACTATTAGCCATAGATAAAATGCACTTTCTGGCAATGGTGGACTTAGTTGAAATGTTTAACATGTGAATAATGTCCTAGTTATCTCAAAACTAATCCTAGAATTTGGATCATGTGGACCCTGTAACCAACATTTTACTGGTGTTATAAAAGACATTCCAGAGCTCTAAGGGATTCAATCAGAAAACTTGAATTCATTAAAGTAACTTTGAATAGTGTGGGAATTGGGCATCATTAATGTCAAACAAACCTCATTACCATTCTTAATAGTCTTTCAGTGAGTTCAGGCTTATTTGCCTAAGCTACATCAGAAACTATCTCCTTGTAGAGAGGCATTAGAAGGATAGCATAGATAAAAGGAATCTCCAGCTCCAGTAGATTCCATATTTTAGAGAAAGACAAAAGTGTTCTTCTCTCATTTCACTCTGTCCTCACTTTCTGACTTTCTGTGACTGACATTGTTTACTCCTTTTCTCACAAACAATTTCCTTGGGGACATGGGGGCCATACTAACTTGGCAGAAATCAGGTGCAGAGGGAAGAAGTGAAGAAAATTGTGGTCCACAAAGAAAACTTGCAGCAATCTCTAGGAGATTCATGTGGGACTGATGAACCCAGGAAGGCTCCTGATATCCAGAAGGATGACCTGGCTAAGCGGAAGATTCAGAGTAGTAACCTGTCTTCACACCGGGAGGCTGTGAGTTTTGTGAAGATTTCGAGCATAACAGAAGCAGACTTGGAGACATGGGATAGATTGAAAGTATCAGAAAAGAGGTGTGTTATGTTTTCCTTTGCAACTCCCTCTTGGTGACTATTATTTAATTTTGAGGGGGAAAAAAACAGGGAAATACTTAAACTTGTGTTTAATAACCTAAAAACCTTAATCTAAGGCAAAGCAGTGTGTTCCCGATGAGTTGAAGTACAGTAAGTCATATAGACTACATGGTCAGAAGATTGTCTGACAATATACCCTATTCTCCATGAATGATCATTCTTCTTGTTGCCTAACTATAACGATTTTTGTTCTAATCAAGTTATTTGGGGGATGTTTTTTGATATCAGAAATAATCTTTGAATTATAATAATTATAAATTATAAATAAGTTATAAATTATAAAATTATAAATAACTAGTACCATAGATAACCATAGATAACTAAATGGCTTTTCATATCTTTCCATACTTGATCAGTTAGGAGGAAGTGTTTTCCTTAAATTTTAAAAAATCTGCCTCATCATAATGATCTTTTTAATACTAAGTTTTTGCTTCTATTTCTAAACCTTCCTTTGAAATGTTTGGAACTTATTTCCAACTCTGATTAGTGATGAAGATACAGAACACAACTGCACCCCCACCCCCTCACCTGAAATCCAGGCAGAAGCTGCAATTCGTGATGATTTTGCAAGACGCAAAGCAAGGGCCTACCAAAAAGCTTCCAGCCCTAAGCAAAAGTTTGTACACTTTGGACCAGTGACAGAGATAGATCAGCAGAAATGGAGAAAACTTAGTATTGGCAAGGTTGGCCCCAAAGAGGAAATAGAAGAGATTCATAGTGATGGTGATAAGATTCACGTTTGTCATGTGACCCCTGATTCAGTGGCTCCTCACAACTTAGAGAATGACAGATTCCTTCGCCCACAGAATGATTCCAGGTATTCTATGCTGTGCATGTGAAAAAGTATTGGGAATCTCATCTAACTGGGTATTAACTTTTGTAGGGAGTGAAGGGATTCAATTTTTTTAAAACTGGAGGATTACTGAATAATGCAAAAGAAAAGTAACCAGTGGGAGTGTTTTTGGAAGTTTCAACTTCAGTATCATATCTTGATAATGCTAGTGAATAAAATCACTAGTTTCACTAAGCATTTATTTTGACCAAGAATTTTGGCAAGACTTCTTTAATTTTTCTTTTGAGCCCTGGTCTTGGTTTTATTAATTGAACTTTTTACATAATCTATTTTAAATTAGTTTTATTTTTTTTCCCTTCTGGAAGGTTGATGATAAATACCTGCTAGTTTTCCCATTCTGTGAAACCTCCTGGAGGAAAAATATGGATGTTGTCAATGATATAAGTTCAAATTCTGGGTCTCCAAATCTCCATCCCATATTAAAAAAAGTTTATTTTATTCTCTCATATTAGAAAAGAAATAGATCTCTAGTGGAGCTGAAAGTCTTTTTATAGTCACCTTGCAGCTTTAGGTCTTAGTTCAATGATATTTACACGTATGGTCATGGTTTTGACAGCAACCTGCTGTTTGATGATGTAGTTTTCCACAGGCCTTTGAACCTCATTTCCAGGTTCTTGTGCCTGCTAGTGAGGACCTCAACTATGTGTTACTGGACTCTCTATAAAGGAAAAAACTATTATGAGATAATCCCTCTTTCAGAAAGAAAGGGTTTAAAGGAAGGGTTAATGGAAACTCCAGATAACCCAAGAAATCCAGCTTCCCCACCAAGCAGTAGGAACAGAATGATTTTCTGTCACTTCTCCAGACTTCTTCCTTTGCACTTGAATTCATGATGTAAAGGCCAAAGTAGATAGGAAATTCTACAGGAGAGGCTTCCATGTTCTCTCTCTTTCCCTTATAAGCACGGTAGCATACACACAGCTTGGTTTTTGTGAAGATTAAGGATCCTTATTGGTAGGTAAGGGTATGAGATCACAGAGACATTCAGCCTCATAATTGTAATCCTGAGAATCCCATTTACTTAAGCATTAATATGGCGTCTGTGTCTTACTTGTATGTCATGTCTAAGTCCCCCTGCTAACATTTATATACTTACAACTAAGTTTATTCATCACCATTGGAAATGGTAAGCATTTCTAGGAAATTTTTTGGTACTAACCAGTCAGTTATCAATCTATCTCCACTTGTTAATCAGCTCCCTTCAGCTTTCTCCCTGCTCCCACATTTTCCAACTCTTTTGTTCCCTCTTTCTTCCTTTGTACCATCAATGCTTTACTACCAGCAAACTAGCATATTCCAGCTTAGATGAATATTGCAAAGGGAGCCCTGCATCTGCAGTCGTGGACGAGGTGCAGAAGCAGAAGGCCTACATCTTGGAGGACTCTCTGGAAAGCAGCAAGGAAGGTGAGAGCTGAACATGGACCCAACTTCCAAAGAAGATTAGTCACTGGCAGCAGGGTGGGCGCTTCCAGCATGCATGTTGCCTCAGTAACAAAGCTGTGCTCTCTGGCTTCAGCCACATCCAGCCAGCTGCCACAGTATGACCAAAAAGAGGATAGGCTTACTAAAGGAGATTTGGAGACTGAGCTAAAGAATGGAAGATGTCAGAGCAGGAGCCAACAACTGTGAGCTGCTTGCCTGCGTTTCATGTTGTGCTGTCTCATGGTGTACGGCCGTTCCATCCAGCTTGAGAGAGATACGCTACAATTAATGATTTATGTAGCATGGAATGGAGTTACCCTGTATGGGTCACAATTGTGCCTTCTGAATTTCCTGTAAAAAGAATGGATAGAGACCTTAAGATTTGGGTGGTATTGTTGTTTGTTTTGCATGTTGGTTTTGTGTGCAGTGAATTGTTTTGTTCTTAGAGATTTTTTATCACTGGGATTAGGAAAACCTTCATTGGAAATATGCTGCCATGTAAGTACCAGTTACACTAACTGCTGTCTCTCACTTGCCCAAAGCATAATGAAAGTTTGTGCTGTTAAAATAGTAATTCCTTACTCATTTGTCATACATGCTTCTGACACTGCTGTGGACATTAGCTCTGGTCTTATTCCTTTAATGCCTAGTGAGCACTGCTTCTGAAAATAGCCTTGGCAATAACCATCCGTGTGACTGGCCCAACTAAATGTTGTCCTAGAGAAAACTCTGTTGCCCCTGTGAATGGGACTACAGGGGCCGAAAAGAGTCTTGAGAAGATGATGAATCCTGGTGTCCAGCTTGGCAGTGGAGCCCGAGGGCAAAGGAAAATGCCCGACCCACAGAAAGATGACATGATGGCTAGAAGAACAGGGGCATTCCTAAAGCACACTGCATTCAACTCAAACCAGTTCCTTCCGGTTCCATTTGCAAAGCAGCAGGATGGGGAGGAATCTACCAAGGGACTTCAAAAGAAAGAGGAGAGGTCAGCAGGTTATGCTCTGCCATTGCCACTTTGTTCCCAAGATGGATTCTAGATAAATCTTGCTTGATAAGTGCTTGTTGAATTGGATTTCTTTGAAAGCTTTAGGGGCACTCATCCCTTGGTGCTCACTACTGAAAGACTGGAATTGATTGGACCCACTGGAGTTGAAGTAATGATTTTTAGTGTTAAAAGGTCCAAAAGGTAAACTCTTTTGAGGGGTCAGCACACTATGGCCCTTACAACATTCTATCTGAATTTTTGGTAGAATGGGATCACTAACTACTAACTGGGAAAACTGAATTTGCATGTAGTATGCTTAGTCTTATTTGTCAGTCAGGATCAGGTTAAGAACTTCCAACTTCCAGTGGGGAAAGGAGGTAAGGTCTGGTATGGATGGGTCTCTACTAATGCCCTAAGGGACAAATCATCAATTTGTATCGATCATCCTCATAATATTATCAACTGCTTACTCCGTATGGGACCCAGCAAGATGATAATGATTTGATTTTAGGTACAGGATGGGGAATGAAAAAAGATCCTTTCCCAGAGGTGCATGTTTTGCTTGAAATTTTGACAAGACCAACCCTATATTGCCAGTCTAAGTGAAAGTAGTTAATTTACCATGTGTTTAACCTGGTCAGCACAGGGGAAAAGCACTGACTTTTGCCTGATCATATATTATTCAACTAAGCAAATATTGGATTGTTAAAATTGAAAGCATTGGCTAAGAAGATGGAATTTTTTGAGGGAAAAAGGCTCTTTGCAAATGTTGCCAGTGACTATGCCAGAAAACTCATCACCAGTTCAACATTTCCTCCTGAATAATAATGGAATTGCGCCCTAACCCTGGTGTCAGGAAATAAGGATAAAACCCATTTTTGGCTATATAACTTGTATTTTTACCCTTTCAAAATACACATCTCATTTCATCCTACAAACTTCTCACAGGAAAAATAGAGCAAATATTGCTAGCCTTATTTTACAAGTGAGGCATAGAGAATTTCAGGAACACATCTGATTAATAACACTCCCGGGCTTTTTACACCACAATTTACACCATGTAACCAAGACAGTGCATGACCATTGTATCCTTGATCCTCTTGAAAGCAAGTGTATATAAAATTAAATATTCAATAGGTTAAATTTGATGAGAAAATATGGAATTCCAGACCTGAATTGAAGGGTAGTAGTGAATTAGAAGGGAAACCCCAATTGTTTAAAATAATAGGTGAATCTAGTAAATTTAGTGTAAGTAAGGATGATTAGTGTAATTATAGAGCATAATTCTTTGATTATACATTGTCCTCAAAAGTTCTTATCTGGTATCTATCATTAACTTCTTCAGAGGTAAAATGTGGTGAGTGTCAGTCAGCCCAGTGAAAGTAGGTACCAAAAATAACTATTTTCAGATGCTTTAAAAGTGCTGAAAAATTGTATAAACATAACATATATGCCATATTTAACTTAATTATGTTAAATTCACTTCCCTAAATTTGAGTTTCATTAACATACCATAGAATTTACTCTTGACTTCTCATTGACATATCTTGTTTTCAGCTTCCTCTCGATAGCACCCAATCATATAATTGAGTCCTTTATTGATAATTTGTATTATTTCCATTTACTGTTCTTTTGAATGTATCTAGTAGGATCAGCAAGAAAGATCTTTGAAATCAAAGCACTAATTAACTTTCCATTGCCAGCGAGAACATCTGTGTTTTAAGTTGATGCCTTATTTCAGTCTGAGAGGTGAAGCATTTCTTTATTCCTAGTTTGTTATGTGTTATGGGGGAATGATAGGGGCAGAATGGCAAATCTGGACAGTTTTCAAGCATTTCATGAGTAGGTATTTATAGGATGACTTCATTTGAAATAAGGTAAATTCTCCGAACACACATGTTAAAATTTAAGTACAAAAAACATATACCAGAACATAAATTGTTTCTGGTGTACAGGTTATTTAGAATTCTCTGTTCCTCTGCTTTCTATCATCATCATGGGTAGTCAAGAAAACACTGCTTTGTATCTGCTTTTCTTAGTTTATCCTCAACTTAGATCCATTACAACTCTAGAAGGCCTATTGATAAATCAAGTAAACATCCATCCTGCCATTGGCCATTCTTTCTTAAAAATACCGGTGCTCATAGATTCCTATTGGAATGCTACGTCCGCTGTAATTTCCTAATAGTTTTGAAAATTGGTTTCTATTAGTCTGAACCTTAGCACATTCTGAAATTTTCCCTGAGACAAACAGCAAAAGAGTCTTATTTCCAGTTGATGAACCCTCGCCAATTTGAAAACAGCCACCTTAGCCAGCCTCCATCTTGCTTTGTCTCAGTTCAAATCTGGCATTTGCACACTTGTCACCACCATGAATGATAACCACTTCAGATGAGGGTATGTTGCCACAAAGCAATTAAAACATGATGTGTTTTTTGTGTATTTCTTTTAATTCTTTGAGGAATTGCAGGAAAGAGATCCATATAAATTGCCTCTCTTTCTATGTATTATTTTAGCACCTAAGATCAGCCAGCAGATTTTTCTCAATTCAGTTTATTGGGAACCAAAAACAGGGTATTATCCATTGCCTAAAGAATTCCCTACCCATACAGGGTAGAGATAATCAACTTTTGAGGCAAGATGCTGTTCCTTTAATTGACCTTTCCTCAGATGTGTATTTAAAGGGAGCTTCTTTTAAAAATATATTTAAAATATGCTAATAAATTCTATTGGTTTTCTATACTGAACACCTTTTATTCTATATTTTAGCAAAGTAGAACTTATATTTGTATTTGCCTACTAACGTGACTGTACTACAAAAGATAATATTTCTGTAAATCTAAATTATAAGAAAAATACAAAATAACCAAAGAAATTTTCTTTTTCAAATTGTAGTAGGTTAAAATCCAAGGTTAGTTTTATAAAGGAGTTGTGGTTTCTATCAAATGACTGCTGAAGGCACTGATTGGTGCTCTGGTTTGTTTCCCAAATACTGCCAATTAGCTTTGATGTAATTTGTGTAAATGCATTAACACCTAAGGTTATGGTCAGTGACATCTGGCTTTTATGTTGGGAGTCAATTACAGCCCACTATTACAAACACAAAAGCATTAACAATTTTCTTGTTGTGGTTAGTAACAATACACATTATTTTTAATGTTGACTTTTCTCTGCATTTTTATACTTTACCTTCTTTTTTAACATTCAAAATCAACTGAGCCTGTCTCTTGTAGGTAATATGTAAATTGTTTTTTATTCCTTTCTTGGGTTTTACATTGCTTTGTCCCGAATTAGCACATGCAACAAAATCTAAAAAGTTTTTCTTCCATTTATATAGTTGATGAATAATGAAATTTGCCTAATGACACATTTCTTTTCTAGTATATTCAGCAAAAAAAGGTTTGGAGCTCATGTTATGAGCAGTTTTCATTTGGTTTTATGTGCAATGTTAACTTTGTGTGCTGTCTAATTTTTTATTTGGTCTTGTAGATACGGCCCCAGAACTGCTCTGTCTGATGACGCAGAGTAAGTTGTCTCATATTCATAGGGTTACTTTAATAAAATAGTCTAAACTGCATGTTTCCATTACTTACCACTAATTAAAATGCGAGGGATGCAACAACAAAATTGAATGGCTTTCTTCCACGTGCTGCTTCAGGGAAGGAAAGTACTTGAACTTGGAATGGAGACCATGTGTTCTCTTGCTGCAGAAATGAATTAGAAAGTAACTTAAGCATGATACTAATATACATGGCTGAAGCTTCAAACTTGACATTCACCCATCATCAGAATGGCAGTGCTGTCATCTGCGCTCTTTTTTCTGGCTTTGGAATTTGTATGCCCACTAAGGTATTCAGTTATCCTCCCCCCCCACCCCACCCCCCCAAAAAATTAGAAGTCAGATGTATTTCATTCTTGTATAAATTGAATCTTAGAATAACAATAATATAGTAAATCCTTTGGCCACAAATTTAAGCTAAGAAAATAAATCCTTAACCACTAATTATAGACTCAGAGTCCAGATCCTTACTGTGTCAGGCAAAACATTTACATGTTAATGTTGAACTCTTAGGACTAAAACTTTTGGGTTTTTTTAGAGTTCAGTGCTTAAAAAAAAGAGAGAAAAAGAGATGGGGGATTGGGAGACGTAAATTAGGACTTTCTTAGTAAATATGATTGCTAGTTAACTAGTCCATTTCAGAGGTTAAAAATTCACATTCTAACCAAACCTGAAAATAATTAATGTCTGTTTTTAAATATTAGATTTCCCCATTTTTAGCTAATTGTTAAATTTGCTATGTTATAAATAGGAGAAAAGTTTCTGATTTGAGTCCTTCTATATAGACACAGTCGGCTAATTACTTGCTCAGTAGGTTGAAAGTTGTCTTTCTCATCCCTTAATAGTGACAGTTTAACCTTTGACTGAATCACCTAGATTTTAACTGATAGGGATTCACTGATGCATTTTCTATATGGTGCTGATTTTTGACTCCTTTGAACTATATAAATAACCATATACTCCCAGTCTTCTCTTCCAGCCTTAGCTCTGATTACATGTGTGCGTAGTAGGAACTCAACAAATGTTTGCTGAATGGAAATTCCATTAAATGAGGGCAGAAAACACATAAAGAACACTTTTATAAGGTCATAAATAAAATTTTGTAAAATTAAGTCTTTGCAAATGGACACTTTCTGTTGTTGTTTTTTTTTCCTGGTAAAAGATGCCAGCTGGTTTAGAACTGCAGTTGGTGCCTTTTGAAGGAATGTAAGCCTTGTCTGGGCCAAGCACCAATTGCTTTTCAGTGTGCCATTCTTGGTTCATATTTCAACATTTCGAAATTTCACATTAAGGAACAGAGCTACTGAATTAAGCTGGCGATGTTCAGTGAAATAGATTATAAAATTTAGCTTTGGTTCCTTATGTTGATGGCGTTCTGATATGAGTATTTGAACTTACGTGAAACGAAATTGTTAAGATGTACACTCAAAATAAATCTTTCCCCCTTTCTATCTACCAGAAAGAAAAAAGAAAAAGAACTTGATAGGCAAAATTCACTGCTTGGATTTGGTTTTCAGAAACATTTTGATGCCTTCGGGTCACAGGTAAATCAGGGCACTCCTGTCATGAAGTTTTCCTGAAATATGTTTAAAAGAGTAAAACAAGAAAAGATAGTACTGAAGAACTCTCAAATTAGAAAGGCTTCAGAATGTTGAGCTGAACTTTCAGAAAACAGCTCATCTGTAGAAATGCTTAGTTCATGAGCCAAAGAGGGGCCTGGAGAAGAAAAAAAAAAAGATTTCCAAATTTACAAAACTAGGTTGACCAAACAGAATAAGCAATGGCTACTGAATATAATTGTTTTTTTCCTTAGCTGACCTTACGTAGAAATATTGAACAGAATGTTGACCTTCCTTCCTGAAATACCATCTTGGTTTGGTTTTTTTGTTTGTTTGTTTGTTTTTGGCTAATGATTTAAAATAGAATCAGAGTAAACAACACAGTTTTAAAATCCAGCCAGTCCATGGTAAGGATCAGAATGGCACAAAGAAATTGGAAATAACCAAATGTTCTTCTAACTGCACAAAATGCTCATTCATGTCTCACATAGACTATTCCTTCCCCTTATCCTTTTCCTCAATTTTACTATTGCTTCACCCCCCACAATCTCACCCACAAGGAAGTCAACATTTAAATATCACAAGGATCTCCTGGTGTCTTCATGTCCTACCCTGTGACCCAGGCACTGAGACAGTTCCCAGAATCTCTTTTAAGGTTACCTAGCTTTTGCCCCAGAGAATCTTGGATTCCTATATAATACAATACTAGGGGAGACTATTGAGTCCTACAGAAAAGCTCCCTTGTGATGACAACTCATGAAACAGATTGAACTTTACCTGAGAGGAACAAAATCTATTTCAAGCACGCCACGGTGCTCCGGCCTTCTGGGCCGCACCATCTCCTCTTTACAAAGATACACTTCTCCTTTCACTCTGCAGATTGAGTCTAATCTCTGAACTGGAGAAACTCTTCTGATTGGTGACTCAGCCCGTTTTCTGCTTATGATTACCAATTCCTTAACCTTTTTGGTTCCCCTTTTTTTATTTTTGAGTTGACCAGAAAAGGACCTTTCCTCTTTTATTTCTTTGGCATGATTAGTGTTTTCCCCGGTTACTAAAGAGTCAGCTAGGAGCCTGTTATCCTTCCTAGGGCATAAGGAGGGGGGGGGCGGGATGGGATGGGAAAAAACTTGTTCCTCTTGTTATTTTACTAGTTAGCTTTAGGGCTCAGTTAGCCTGAAGGGACCCATTTGTCTGTTTTTCTGTGTGATTCTGAAATTCCTGTTCAGAATACCAACCCAAATTTAAAGTAATAATCAAAAAAAGATATAGTATTATTTCTGGAATCCTTTTTAGGGTACCCTGGCTATCTAGTATTAAAATCTGGCTCAGTTTAAAAGTCTGACTTTTGGAAAACTTAAAAATTGATCTTAGAAAAAGGGATTCCATTTTTCTTCTCCCAAGTCAGCCATCACATTGGTGAATTAGAAGGAAGGGCATATTTCAGAGAAGCAAACCTCTTCTGGGGCCACTGATAAAGATTTCAGAATACCTTAAAGTGACCCCAGAGTTGAAGTGATTGAATTGGAGGTGGCAATAAAGACTGTTTAGAGGTAAGACCTGGTGGGAATGGGATTGGATGGGAAGGAGGAAAGGGAATGGCACCCTTCCTTGCAGATCATAAATAACTATCTGTCAGGTTTAATGCAAAGTTACTAACTGATATTTTATAGCCTTCTCCCCTTACTTAGTAAGTTTTATAGGGGTCTTAGAAAACATCCCCTAATAATTAAAAATACATTAGGATCAGTTATTCCATAGAAATTACAGATTCTCTTTTTTAATATGCTGTTCATCTTTGTGGCTACTGATAAATCCAAGCAGTTATCGTGAGGCATTAAAATAGAAGTATCTGCCACATTTGGTGCAGTAGCAAAATGAGCTGCTTTTCTTTCCCTTTGGCAGGCAGACTCTCCCCCAGATCTGTTTGTCATTCTCTGTTACCAGATATAATTTTCCTGACAGTTGGGGAAGAAGCATTTATTAAGCACCTACTGTGTTCCAGGTACTGTGAGAAGCACTGGGTGCACTATAGTAAGAAGAGGGATGTAACCCCAGATAGTGATGTAGGCTGAAGTCAAGGGAAATGAAGCTGAGCTCCCATTCATTGGATACAGGGAGTTTTCTGGGTAGTACCTGCTCCTGAACTTTCTATCTTCGTCTGATGTCTCTGCTGCCGATTATAAATAGCTGTCTTGGGGCATATTACTAATGACATCTGTCCTCTGCTTTGAAATTACCCCATATGAATGTGCATGCCTATTTTTTTTTTTAACTAGCACCTGAGGTTCTCTCTCATGAAGGCTAGTGTGTTCTGGGTAGTTAAATTCTGCTTCATGCTTGTCATCTGCACAAAGTGCCTTTGCTTTTCCTGGGAATGTGCCTCTTCTGCCCTTGAAGAGTTAGAAGGTCTCCCTTCATCTTTGGCTGCTGTTTTCATCCTGTTGCTTCTTCGTTCAGCGTAACCAAGGGCAGTGTGAACAGCTGTGTGCTTGCACAAGGTTGGAACATCTTGGGCAAAATATGGAGCGTTGCCACAGCTTGTCAGGATTTTTTTTTAATAGTTACTACATCCTTCTTTTCTTCAAAGAGTAAGTTCAGAGACATCTTTAGCAAAAATAAAATAAAATCCCTGGGGATTTCAAAAATAGAAAGTGGATATTATTTTACAGTTTTTGTTCTTTTCCTCTATTTAAAAAAATACTTCAAATAGCTCAGAAACGCTGGTATTAATTCAGAAAGGATTGAAGCAAGGTCTTTACACCAAGGAACATAATGTAATGATTTTCATTGCATGCGAATCTCAGGACAGACTTTGTATAGCTTTTTCCAGGGGTGTATCCTCAAATCCTGCCAGTACCTCCCTTCTCCATTCCCTTCTTTTATTGTTAATACCTTGTAAGATCACAGAAATTTGAAGATTCAAACAACAGTATTTTCTGTTTTTTTTTTTTAGAAAGAGTTTTCTTTGGCTTTTGCACTTGTGAAGACTTAGTAAAGATCAACCAAGTTCATCTTTAAAGACAAAGGCCATCAGGATTCAGCTTTAGCCAGAAGGAATAGTAGAGGCTGGTAGTGCTGAAGTGCTTATTTAGAATCTTTAGGGCAGAGGTGTCAGACGGGGCCCATAGCTCTCCAAAGTGCAGCCAGAACCAGATTCAATCAATAGTCAGCAAACGTGTATTAGGCTCCTGCTCTGCACCACATGCTGCCCTAATAGGCTCCTGCTCTGTACCACATGCTGCCCTAAGCTCTGGGGATACAAAAAGAGGCAAAAGAAAATCCTTGCCCTCAATAAAGGCAGGAGTTTACATGCTATTTAATATTCATACTTCCTACATCCCAGAATTGTTGGCAAGAAAGCATGTTGTCAGCTTTAAAGAAGGGTGTAAAATGCATATTCAGACTGAAATAATAAAACTACTCGGAAGGTACCTCAGCAGAAATTTTAGATTAAAATGTAGTTCCTATCTGATTTTAATGTGTTGATATATAATTCAAAAAGAAGCCTCTAAACCCATGGTTTTCTAAGCCACTGCCAGCCCTCAAGGACTGACCCTGCTGTGCAGTTTAGTGGCACCCCCATTTTTGTGAGTTTGACACCACTGCTCTAGGGTAGACCACGGCTATTATTTGATAGTTTCTGCTGCTTCTAAAAGAGATAACTTTGCTTTTGCCTTAAAGCGTCCGCCTGTAAGAAGCTGTTAAGAGCTAAGATTCCCCTGTGGTGGAATGCTACAGAAACTGGAGAAAAGTACCTTGCCTGCCTGTGCTGCTGATCATTGCATTTTAAATTTTTCTGCTTTTAGGAGCGTGAGTATGCTTGATATGCGGTGTGAAGAAGAAGCCACTGTGCAGCCCCACAGCAAGGCTCGGCAGGAACAGCTGCAGTTTATCAACAGCCAGCTGAAGGAAGAGGATGACAAATGGCAAGACGTAAGGACAGCTCCAGGCTGCTGTGAAATCCCGCTGAATCTGAGGCCTGGCACTAAGTGGGGCCAAACCTCCGTTCTGCGGATCTGTAAAATGGGCAACACCAAATCACCACATGAGATTACGTGATCTTCAGTCAACCCCCAAGCATTTGTTCTGTATCTTCTATGTGCTAGGAACTACTAAGTTCTTGAAATACAAAAAAGGCTATCTTTCCCTTCTCCCCAAAAACCCAGTTCCTACCCTTAAGAGTTTACATATTTATTAATATTTACACTGCATCAAAGGATGGTTGTGAAGAAAGCTTGTTGTCAACCTTCAAGTGCTATGTGAAATGCAAATTAAGAGTGAGATTATAAAGGTAGGAAATAGGAAGCCATTGAAGGTATTTGAACAGAAATGTGACATGATGTAGGTGTAGGGATTTTGTTTTTTTGTTTTTTAGATTTGTCTAGCAGAGGCAGCAGTATGTCACAGTGTAAAGATTGCTGGGCTTGGAATCAGGAAGGCCTTTATTTACTTCTCACCTGTGTGACCCTGAGCAAGTCACTTAAATCACTCTATAAGCCTTACCAACCTTAAAGACTTATCTTCTAAGTCATTGATGGGATAGAACCTGCTTGGTGAAACTAATCCCCACACTGGGAGTTCTCTCTTGCCGACAAAATCACAAATCTTATGTACATTCATATCATCTAGCATTAGGATATATGGACCAGAATATGTTGGAAAAGGCAGTTGTAAAAGCTATGAGTTAATTGGAAATTGGGATAGCGTGTGGTTCTCATTACAAAAGACACATAAAACAAAGCAGCAGGTAGAATCCGTATCATCTGTTCTCTTATCAAATCCTATACCTAATCATTAGAAAATTAGCACTACATATTGGTTCAGAACTCTGAACATGAATCAAAATTCATTTGAACACATTTCTTCCTTAAATACATTCTCCCTTCTTGTGTCCTAAGTTATTGCCAGGGAAAAAAATATTCCTTGCTTTATGAAACTTGGGATTCAATAAGATAACCTTGGTCTGACTATGCTAATGGTAGTCAATGACATGTAGCTTGGGGACTAAGTAGTGGTTGAAGGCTATCATTTTAATGCAGGAAGCTGTGTTAACCTGGAATTAATTGGTGAGGCTCTCTTGATGGTAGTACTGTAATTACCACAAATGGTTTGCTCTATAGAAATTGTAAATTGTGTAGAAAAGATTTTGAAAGCATAATTCTATTGTGATGGAGGTCCCTGGAAGTCCACTACAGATGAACAGTCCCATTGTGCGATTGATTCTAGAGCTGAAGACAAAATGAACCACTTCTGAACAATCCAGAGAAAAAATAAAAGGAGAAAAGGAAACAAACACTCCATTTCCTCATCTCCTAGTTTCCTTCAAGCCTCTGCACCACTCCTGCTTTTTATAGGAGGCCTTTTCCCTGTCCCAGTTCCCCTGCTTCCTCTCTACTTCTCTTGCCTTACTTCTGAGATTATTTTCCATTTACGCTATGTATATATGTGTTTGCATGGTGTCTCTCCCATTAGAATATGAGCTCCTCGAGGGCTGGGCTATGTTTTGCCCTTTTTTTTTTTTCTAACTCTAGTGCTTTGTACAGTTCCTGGTGTATAGTGTAAGCACTCGATAAACGCTTGTTGACTTGACTGTCAGAAACACCTTACAAACAAGTTGGAATGGTGACTAAAGTGAAAAGTTCTTGAGGAGAGGGGTGGCATGTATTTGATAATGTGAATCTCTGAAGGAGAACTTCGTTTTGTTATTTTTCCTCCTTTCTAGGACCTGGCTCGTTGGAAAAGCCGTAGAAGAAGTGCATCCCAGGACCTAATCAAGAAAGAAGCTGAGAGGAAAAAAATGGAAAGATTATTGGCTGGAGGTGATGGAACAAGTGAACGGAGGAAAAGCATTAAAACCTACAGAGAGA
Source organism: Petaurus breviceps papuanus (assembly GCF_028583685.1). Taxonomy (NCBI): domain Eukaryota; kingdom Metazoa; phylum Chordata; class Mammalia; order Diprotodontia; family Petauridae; genus Petaurus; species Petaurus breviceps. The sequence goes on from NW_027186473.1 coordinate 1,536,049, forward strand.
TTGTTCAGGAAAAGTGGGTGGCTTTTTTTTTAATATACAGTATATATATTTTTAAGTCTTTCATTATAGTCTTAGCCGTGCAGTCACCTAAAATTCTATTTTAAGCGTCCATGTGAAACCAAAACTAAATCTAAAAGAAAGGTCACAAAGGTTTTATCCTAGGTGCCATAATGCTTACTCTGCAAATTAGCCAACAAATAGAGTTCTTGTATTGTTCCTGCAGTACCTGCCTCAATGGCCATCTTTGCAAAGCATTTCAATGGCATCTCTATTGTTGCTTTCCCCCCCAAACTCCATTTAGGGAACGGAGGGAGAGAGAGCTGCATGAGGCCTACAAGAATGCTCGTTCCCGTGAAGAGGCAGAAGGGATCCTCCAACAGTACATTGAAAGGTTTACTATTAGTGAGGCTGTCCTGGAGCGCTTGGAGATGCCAAAAATTCTGGAAAGAAGCCATTCAACAGAGCCAAACTCATCTTCCCTGAAAGACCCCAATCCCATGAAATACTTGCGGCAACAGTCACTGCCTCCTCCCAAATTCACTGCCACTGTTGAAACTACCATTGCTCGCCCCAGTGAACTGGACCCCAGCGTTTCAGCAGGCAGTACATCTCCAAGCAAAACTGTTGTTCCAAAAGCAGTGCCTATGCTGACACCCAAGCCTTACCACCAGCCGAAAAACACGCAGCAGGTTTTGAAAACCTTTAAGGTAGGAATGGCTTTCTTGAGTATGGAATGAGACAATGGACTCCCAAGAGGCAGGCTAGAAAAGTCAGTCTTAATTCAAGAAAATGCAGTTCTTCCTTTTTCAAACAGAGCTAAAATATCGAGCTTCAGAGTGAGTGTTCCTCCAGATTGGGGTTGAATAATAAGTAGGAAGGAGGTCTTACTCCTCTAAACCACAATAACAGAGATTTAGTCTTCATGCAGTCCAATTCAAGACCAACGCCTATATGTTCCATATGTTCTCCGAGATGGTTTGATTGTCACTAATGATTCTCAGCCCTGGTTTTGCAGTACCCCAATGTGGCTCCAGTTATCTGCTTGGGAAAGGGAGCATGATGCGTATTAGGTTCTGGACTTGGAAACAAAAAGACATCTCTGTTGCTTAGTAGATAGGCAGCAAAGGACAATTCACTAAATTTTTTTAACCCCCATTTTCTCATCTGTAAAATTGGAGTAATAAAAGCTGTGATGCCTCCTTCACAGGGTTGTTCTAAGAATTAATAATAGTTACTATTTTTATGGCACTTTAAGGCTGACAAAGCTCTTTATACATGTGATCTCATTTAATCCTCACAAAAACCCTGGGTGTTGGGTGCTGTCATTATTCCCAATTTTATAGATGAGGAAAATTGGGCCAAAGGAGTTTAAGTGACTTGCTGAAGGTCACAAAGTTATTAAGTGACCAAGGTAGGATTTGAACTCACTTCTTCCTCACTGTTTCCAGCATCTTACTCACTGCATCACCTAGCTACTTTTGTTAGACATAGTATATGTTAAACAGATGATGATTTTTAAAGTATTATACTAATGTAAATTATTATTTGAAAGGGTATGTCAAAACTCTCCAAAAATATAACTTAAGAAGCAAATATATCCTGTGAAGAGTAAATACATCCTTTAAGAGAGAGGTGCCATGAGATCAAATAATCGTTATATCTAGGGTATTGCAATTTCAAAAAAAAAAATAATGTGAACAAATGAAAAGGGCACATTGCTACCTCTGGTGTTAAGATAATTTTGATGCTTGGCTATCCCTTCTGTCTGAAAAGTGGGTTGGCAATATAAACTATAAGCCCTATTGCTTATGGAGGTTCTACCCAAAGAAATGTAAACCAGATCCAGAACCAAGGAACTTGTGAAAACTGAAGCATCCTGCCCATATCCTCAAACTCTACTCTTTATTCTTGGAGAGAAAGGGTTGGGATTATATCACAAGGGAGCATTCATCCTTTGTCTTCAGTTCTTTTCATGGCAAAGAAAAATCAGCTTCTATTATCACTCTAAGCCACATGGGGTTATAATAGCTTCACAGAAGACAGAGCTGGAATTCACTGCTAGGAGATTCAAACTATGAGTGCAAGGACATTGTTTACTTAAATTAATTGGTTAGCACAAAGTAGTTTATCTTCCTCATTTAATTTCAAAGTACACAAGCCTAAACTTTCTGACCTTTGCTGAGGGATGGAGGAAAAGAGAGACAGAGAGACAGACAGAGACAGAGAGAAAGATTATGTTGGCTTCATTACAGACACAACTTCCTTTTGTCTTCAAGTAATTTGCTTTTTTTTTTAGGTAATCAGCGTTACATTTGCTATATTTTTAAAGTCATGATTTTATAGATTCTGTCGAAAGGACAAATGAAAATTTCCCTGATATAATTGACTTGGTGAGGTTGAGAATTTCTGTCATTTTACTCTGAGGAAGTATGAAATAAAATGGAGAAGCAGCTTGACAGTCTCTGTGGGCCCAGGCAGCTTGAGCTGACCCACAGACCTGTTTTACATCGAGCTCTATGAGTTAAGACTCAGTCAGATGTAGCTCTGGAATAGCTGTGTTACCTGCTTAAACTAACAAGCAAGCTATTCATGAAAATGATACCGCATTGAGATGATGCAGGGCAGGAGAAGGAAATGAGTTTGTTTAGTTCTGCATCTGAGTGGATAACCCAGATGTCTGCTTTGCCCTCCTTAATGTAAATAGCATAATGTTTTATTTTAAACAGGAATATTAGAATGAATGACTTGTACCCCAGTGTTGTGGTTTCCTTCCCCGCGGCCCCTTAGGCCTCCACTTCTGTTCCCAGGATTCTCTCAGCCTGGTCCATTGGAATGACCAGAAATAATATTTGATGGGATCATTGGCTCCTTACTTTGTGACAACGTTGGCTATTATAATCAAAAGCCATCAAAACAAATGGGAGTGTGGAAATGGGAGTAATGGAAGTCTGCGATTGGATTTTGAGAAGCTGAAAGCTTTCAATTGTATAGGGTTTACTCTTAGCAATTCTCCCTCCCTTTATCTAATAAATTATCCCAGTACAGAAGTCAGAGATTGTTATAATGCATGGAAGAGGGGCGGCTCCCTGGAGTCAGGAGGACCCGAGTTCAGTTCTGGCCTCAGACACTTAACACCCACACAAAAAAAACTAACCGTGTGACCTTGGGCAAGTTACTTAACCCCAACTGCCCTCCAAAAGGCAAAAAAAAAAAAAATGCATGGAAGAGACTAAGTTGAGACAAAGGAAAAAAAAAGTAGCCTGTTCTTGTTGAGGAATTAGTTGTGTGCTTTTATACTGTGCGTCCTGAACTGCTCTTATATGAGAAGTCTGAGCAATAGTGACAGCTTTTACTCCTACTTTTCTTTGAGTATTAAATGCGATCCTTGTGAAGGAGTGTTTCCTGCTCCCTCTAATCCAGGGTCTTTTAACCTGGGGCCCATGACCTTGGTTTGGTTTTGCTTTTAAGTAATTGTAATTTAATATAAGTTTCCTTTGTATTTTGTAGTCCCACTGTGTTGTATTAAAATATGATATGTTTTGTTTTGTGCATTTTAAAATGTTATTCTAAGAATGGGTCCATAGTCTTTACTAGACAGCTGAAGGGGAGGCCATGACACAAAAAAAGTTAAGAATGCTTGCTTTAGTTTTAAGAGCTTTGATAGGAATGTTATAGAGAGGGATAGTCTAGTCTTCCTGTAATGCTATATTTTGCCCCATCTCATGTGTTTGCCTCATATAAGTGCTAACATTTCTCATTTTCCTGATAAAAAAACAAAACCATACCCAGAGTTAAATATGGACAGGGTGGTTTTTCCTCCAGTGGCAAACTAGGGTAACGTAATTGAACTGGAAAGTTTTATTAGGCCTTGAAAAGCTTAAAGAGTTTGCCTTTATAGATTCATTGTACTAAGCCCTTACCTCTATAGTCCCTACTACAAGACTGTCCATTCCCTCCCATGCTTTCAGTAAAACCCGAGTAGGTCATAGGGACATGGAGCCTTTCAAGGAAAGGGTGAGTTAGAGGTGCCTCATTGGCCAGCACCATGCTTCCTGGAACACCAGAGACTTTCTTGAGTGTTACCACTGCCTGACAGCTACCACTGCCTCAACAGCTCTAACATATGCAGTGAGGTTTCCTGGGAGGAACCACCTTGTTGCAGAAAAGAAGCATTGATGATCAAAGATAAGATGTAACTAGACCAGCAGACAACAAATAATAACAGGGAAGAAATCATGCAGATAGAGGCAATTGTTCACATATTTAGCCTACTTGCCTCAAATTACCATAATCATCAGTGCTATTAAGGAGTGTAGAGGAGTGAATAGAGTATTGGGCCTGGAATTATGTGAGTTCAGCTCTGGACTTTAATACAAACTGTGTTACCGCAGGGTAGCCACTTAACATTTGTGAGCCTCAGTTTCCTCATCTGTAAAGATGTAATAATAAGTAACTGGACAACAGGAAGAAAATAATGTAAAGAGGAATTTTAAGAAGCCTATGGATATGACTGATTGCCTTTTAAATATTATGTGAAAGCTTCTTGTAAAGATTTAAAAGCTGGAATTTGGAAGTTCTGGTTCCTAAAACACTCCCAAACCTTCAAGTATCCCATTCTATTTGATGTTGTAGTAATACTGATACTGATAAAAAGGAATACAGGCTAGATCCATGATTCCCAAACTGCTGTCAGGCAAACTCATGGGGTTTCTAGGGTGCGGTGGGATGTTAAATTTTTTACCTCATTATTTAGTAAATGGTAATATTAGGACTGAATAAACATAACTATAGGATATTTCTTTTGGCCTAGAGCATCTGTGCAGAAATTACAGAGACACTAAATGCACCATGAACTGAGAAAGTTTGGAAGCCTCTGGGTTGTATCTCTGGGCAAAATCTGAAAAAGATCACATTCAGTAGAAATAAATATCAAATCTTATGCTCAGGTTCAATTTTACAAGCATAAGATTGAAACCTGCAGCTAGACACATTGTTCTAAAAATATCTAGGAGAGCAGGAGTAGGTTAGAGGACCCCAAGTGCAGTATGAATGTGGGGAACCCACACTCTTGGGCAGCATTAAGAGAAGAAGTAGCTCTAGGTGGCCCAGTGGATAGAGCATTGAACTTGGAATCAGGAAGACTTATCTTCCTGTGTTCAAATCCAGCCTCATACATGTATTTAACCATGTGATCCTGGGTAAGTCATTTAACTCTGTTTGCCTCAGTTTCCTCATCTGTAAAATGAATTGGAGAAAGAAATGGGAAATCACTCCAGTATCTTTGCCAAGAAAACCTCTTAATGGGGTCATGAAGAGTTGGATTGAACAAGAATAATAACACATCCAGGAATAGACAGATTATAGACCCACTGGAGTCTTCCCTACCCAAGTCAGGTCTGAACTGTTTGCTCAGTTCTGGGAGCCACATTTTAGGACAAATTGGAGAATATCCAGAGGAAGACAGCCAGGGCAGTGGAGGGCTCTGTGATCATGTCGTCTTAGATTCAGTTAAGAATGAATGAGGGAATAGTTTTGTGCTCGTTGGTGGTCCTGGTGGTCAGAATTAGAAGCAATTGGAAGTTTCAGTGGTTGGATCTTTAAAAAGGTCAATGTAGGTTTGATGTTTGGAACAATTCCTAATGACCTGACCAATCCTTCCCTGGAATCTGCTGCCTTGAGAAAGAGTGCTTTTCTCTTTAAGCAAAGCTAGGTAACTGTCAGCTAGGCTGTAGTAAGGATTTCCTGTTTGGGCATGAGTTGGACTAAATGAGTTCTGAGGCTCCTCCAGACTCTTAAACTCCACATTTCTGTGGGTTTGTTATCATTTGTATGTTTTGCCTTTGCCAAATTCTCTGGTTACTAGGTCGTATTGTGGGTTTTGTCTGTTTTTCTGTTTACAGGTAGATGAAAAAGTCAGCGTGAATGGAGAAACTTTTAATGGCGTAAAAGAAGAGAAAGAAAGAGAGTGTACCACAGCAACGCTTTCCCCCTCGTTAACTAGATCTCAGAGGTTCGAAGGTGTGGCTAGAGTGGACGATTCCCCAGTGGAACTGAAGCAGGACGCCGGTAGCATTGAGATCAGTATAAAGAAGGCAAACTCACTGAGCAGGGAATTAACAGTAAGGGAAAGCTAAGATGTATTATTATACTTGAGATCTTTCTGTTTTTAAACCCGACCACTAAGAGGAGAGAAATTGAATTCTCTAGATTTCACTTTTTTTTGTGATTTGGGTTAAAACATAATATGATATAGTTTATGAATGACTTATGAAGGGTACATTTAGATGGTCTCCTTGCTTGGACCTAATTGCTTGGCTTACTTTAAATTTTCATTGCTGAGATCCCAAAAATTGTTGAAAAAGAGGTAAGAATTCCTGTTGTGTATGTGTATGTATATGTATGTATATATGCATGCACACACATATACATATATGCATACATATATACATACACACACACATATATATATATAAATATAATATACATATACACCCCTGAGGAAATTCCAATATTTTGATAATGAATACATGCCAGTAGCCAGGGGGTATGTCAAACCTGTAGATATGTAGCCCAAAAAAGAAAAAGAAAAGAAAGAAAAGGGCATTTTTCTCACTAGGAAAAAATAATTGGAAGAAGAAGGGAGCCAGTGAAAAACCTTTGAAATGAACAGAAGTGATTTAAGATTAACCCATTGGTCTAACTTCAAAGAGAAATAATCACATTAGAATATCTCAGTGTTCTGTTGCCAAATAAATTTTCTCTGTGGAAAACATCTAATATGTGGTAAATTCAGCCTTTTGTGGACCCCTAAAATTATCCAGAGCAGGAAATTATACCTTCATAAAATGAGAGAAGCTTAAATTCCTGTTAGCCGAACTTTGAAAGACAAAGAACTAAAATCCAGAACTCATTATTAAAAATAGCAAGAAAAGAATTCCAGTGATGGGGGTGAGAGTTTGCTTCTTTGGAGTAGGAAAAGTTATCATAAATATGTAGAGGAGGTCTTAAATTGATCAGATCTCCCATCCACTAGAGCACAGTTTTCTTTGTTTTACTGAACAAAATGTTTTACAACAAGTGGACCCTGCAGATATAATACATCCTTGGAAGGGTACGTTAGGCATTTTTTCCAACTCATTTATCCTGACCAGCAGCAGAGATTTTGCAATTTGAGCTTATTGTCTTTATTTTAGAATGAGCCTGTTAGGAGTGTGATAGTGGGAGTTTTTTCTTTCTTTCTTTTTTTCCCAGTGGCAGCTGCTTTGTTTTTTAAAATGAGCATATTGGAAATAAGAATTCTGACTCTTAAATTACTAGTGGGAAAGCTAGATCACTATTTGTGCAACAGAAGACACACATTTTCCCTGTTGTTTGTGAATTTGACTTGTAAAGAGTAAAACCATCCTTCTCATACCTTCCCTGGGGTAGTTAGGGAGGCAGTAAGTCTGCCCTGCCACATGAAGCCCAGCGGAGGAGACACAGGATCAGACTTAAAGGGCCTAAAATAATTTCCTCACCATGGCAACACATCTCCTTGTCTCTAGGAACACAGCTTTATCATTGAGTCAGATGCCAATCCTCCCTGTGTGGAAGTTGTCTGCTTCAAGCAGACAGATCTTCACCATAAGGGTTTTATAAATTATCTTTATAGCTTGGCGTACCACCTGAAGCACTATCGGAGTTTCTTTGCTAGGATAAACAGCAACCTGCGCGTACTCAACTCAGTGCCCAAAAGATTAGGCATTTTTCACAAAGCAGTTGCACTCATTCTCAGTATATCTTTCCATTGTGTCATGAATTCTGTCCTTTTTGCTTCCATTGTTTCTGATGAATGTATGAAGTACCTTGCTCTCTTTGCCCCATGGATTTATTTTTATTCTCTGTGAAGTAATTTCTCCATACATCCTGAAACGGATATGTCTTGCTTCAAACCTATGTATTTTTCTGATTTCTTAACACTAGTGATAGAATGGTTACTTCTCACTTACATTGTGCAGAGCTGACTTCATTATAATAATAGCAACTCAGGATTTTTGTTTGCTTTTAAATGAAGCTTCTTATTGCCCTCTGACCATTTTGGTGCTTGAATTTGTGAAAAGCTACAAGACCATCGCCATCATCCATTCTTATCACAGCCAGGCAGAAAGCCCCGGGCCTGCCTGTGATCAGGCTTGTGATGTGTTTCTCTTGTAATCATAATATATTTTATTCCTGACAGAGCATAAGTGAAGGTAGAGAGTGAAAAGGCTCCAGATTAAAGACCTAAACTTGTGGTAAAATTGCTTGGTGTTTGTACTTTTGATTTTAAGTTCATCATTGATAATGGTTTCTCATCTTCTCTCATCCCTGGTTAAAATATATGAGATGAGTGTAGGTGTGGTAGTGTAGACCTGTAATCCTGCTACTGTGGTAGGCTGAGGCTCCTAGGAGTTCATGAGTTCTGGGGTTCAGGACTACAGCAGGGCTAAAGCCTGGGGCAGCTAGGTGACAGAGTGGATAGAGCACCAGGCCTGGAGTTAGGAAGACCTGAGTTTAAATCTGACCGCCGACCCTAGCCACATGACCCTGTTTGCCTCAGTTTCCTCATCTGTAAAATGGGTGAGAGAGAGAAATGATAAACCACTCTAGTATCTTTGCCAAGAAGACCCCAGATGGGGTCATGAAGAGTCAGATACAACTGAAACAACTGAAATGTTACTTAGAAGTAAACTGTTTGGGTTTTTTTTCCTATTAAAAAAAAACAAACAAAACAATTCAGAACTGTTTTTTTTTTTCCTGTAATGGAAGTTATATCCCTAATCCCATCCCAAACATGGAAGATTCTCTTCCCCTAATACTTATGTTGTTGAGTCATGTCCAACTCTTTGTGACCCTGGAGACCATACTATCCATGGGGTTTTCTGGGCAAAGATGCTAGAAGGGTTTGCCATTTCCTTCTCCAGTGGATTAAGGCAAACAGAGGTTAAGTGACTTCCCAATGGTCACACAACTAAGTGTCTGAAGCCAATTTTGAACTCAAGTCTTCCTAATTCCAGGCCCAGAACCCTATCTACTGAGCCATCAAGCTGCCACCCAAAGCGTTTTTAAGGTTGTATTTTAATTCTATTTTGACATAATAGGGTTTTGCTATCTGGGGTAAGGTATTTTTTCAGCAAAAAAATAATAACAACAATAATCACAACCTGTACCCTCCTCCAACCCCAGTATGTTTTTATTAGATAACCCAATGGGGGGGAAAAAAACAGACACAGAAGGGATAAAGTTGATTTGTGGTTTTTCTTAACTGGGATAAAGGATGGTCCTAGTTACACTCCAAGATCCAGTTATAAGTCTAAAATTCTAAACCAAGGATTCTGCTCTTGTATTGAGTCAAGAAATAAATAACCTAGAGTCATCCCTTGCCCAGGTGGACCCTCAAGGAGCCTGGGAAATTCTGGAACAGACCTAGATGTTGCACAGAGACTTAAACATTTGCCAGACTGTCCAGCCCTGTCCTTACAACTGTTGACTCTAGAATTAGGCATCCCATTAATAGTGTATGACTTATGTCCTGACTACATTTAGCTGGAACTCAGAAATCCAAGTGGAACATAGAATTAGAACAGAAGTTAGGTGTTATGCCACAATAAAGTTTGGTTTTTCACTAAAATGTTTTAAAACTCAAGTTTGACTATTGACATGCTAAGTGTTCTACTGGGAAAATTCTTAGCTCTAGCAAAAACATTTTATTAAGAAGTCTTTCCATAGTGAGCTGATTTCTAATTTTCTTTCATTCCCTGTTGTTCCAACAAAAACATCTTCTTGGCTGTATTTCGTTTTTGCAGCAATTACATTTCTGTTGCAATGACAAAATTATTTTGTTCAGAAGACCAACAAAAAAAAGCCTATGTGGCAGAATAAGGTGACCGAGTAACAATGGGAGACCCAACTCAAGTGCCTCCGGGGGATTGAAATTAGCCCCAGGCTTATTTCTGGTTTTGACCCATTTGCCCAGTTCTGTATAATTCTGAAAAGAATAGTGTTCTCCTCTTCAAATAGTGTCTTTCATCCTAAAATGCTTTCCCAAAGCATCCTACAGAGGAGTTACCTCACCCACCACCAAATTGTCACAATTCTTCAGGAGTGAACACCATCTGTACAAGTGGCCTCCTTCATCAGTGGGCAGGCAAGATGGTGAAGTCAGAAAGCAGGGAGTGACCTCAGCCAGATCACAAATTTCTGCAGCTGGAAGGAACTTTGGAGATATATAGTCCAAATATCATCCAGAACACGATTTATTCTCTTTTTCATCCGAAATCCCTTCTTACCTGATCTGTGAACCTGTAACTGTGATCAGTGATCAGAGTCTCTGTCTGAACACATCTAGGGAATGGGAAACTCTCATGCATTAGTTGTACTACTTTGGGCCAGCTGCCATTGCAGAAAGATGCAACTTATATTGAATGAAATTTGCCTCCCTGTTAACTTCCACCCCCTGGTCCTAATAGATATTTGTGAAAATCCAGTAAGGAGGGCAGCTAGGTGGCGCAGTGAGTAAAGTGCTGGCCCTGGAGTCAGGAGGACCTGAGTTCGGTTCCGGCTTCAGACATTTAACACCCACACAAAAAAACAAAAAACTAGCCGTGTAACCTTGGGCAAGTTACTTAACACCAATTGCCCGCCAAAAGGCCAAAAAAAAAAAAAGAAAATCCAGTAAAGAACAAGCAAGAGTTGGAATGTTACCCTAACATTTTATGGCACTGTGTTTCCCATGCTACTTTCATAAATTGTGCTGTGCTGTCATAAATTAATTTAATTTTCTCACACCCTCCTCTTTTTCTATTAAATTTTGCCTCCCCTTTGGGGAGAGGAGGAATAGTGATAACTCCCATTCAGAAAAAGGCCTTAAATACAAAATAAATTGATAAACGTGATTTTTAAATTAACGTAGCTTGGTCTACTAATGCTAGAAGACAGCATATAGTGATCATCTCGGTTCAAATTTATTCACTTCAGCAATTATTAAACGTAAGGCACCTTGGTAAGCACAGATGAGACCCAACTGATAAATATCTCAGAAATTGGGCAAGTATTTACTAGGAAAATACACTCAAAATAAAGGTGTCAGACATGAGAGTGGCTTGAACCAGATGAAAATGTAATTGGGAAATTTTAACAAAATGAATAAAAATACAATAAAATATAAATAGCATTACATTTAAAAACTAAATCCGTCTGCAACCCTCCATATCTAAGGGTCCTCAGATGTGGATTAGTAACCCCTTTTCTATCTGCTTTTGACACCATTGATCAACAAGCATTCATCAACAAGCATTTATAGTTCCTATTGTATGCCCACTACTGTTTTTGGTGCTATGGGAGATGGGGTAGGGGGGGAATTGAATATGTTATGAAACAAGTTGTACAAAGAAATAGACATCCAAAGACTTCTGGGAGTAATAATAAGAGCTAGCATTTGTATAGTGCTTTAGAGTAGGAAAAAATTATTAATGTGATATAACATGAAATGATAAAACATAATAATTTAAATTTTGCAAAGCACTTTCCAAATATCTCATTTTATCTTCACTACAACCCCGCTACTATTATCCCCATTCTACTATGGAGAAACTGAGGCAGACAAATATTCAGTGATTGCCCAAGGTCACACAGCCAGTATATGTCTGAGGCTGGATTTGAACTCAGGTCTTCCTGACTCCAGGCCCAATGCTGTATCTAGTGCATCTCCGGCTGTGTTCTAAGAATTCAGAAGTAAGTAAGAAAGGTCAAGGAGGAATCAGGGAAGTGTTTGTAGAGAATTGTTCTTGAACTTGACCATAAAGCCATAGGTTATTAGGAGGGAAGATGGAAAGGCCAAGCTGGGGGAATATCATGAACAAAGGCATGGAAACTGGAATGAAAATACAAAGTATGAAAGAGGAGTAAAAGAAGGAAATTGACAGAGATTGCATATGGCGGAGTAGTTAGTCATCAGTGTAGGACTGGAAAGGATCTGGGGGGCCTTCTAGTCCAACTACCTCATTCTACAAAGGAAGAAACAGGCCCAAGAAAGGCAGGTGAGTGGCCCAAGGTCATAGAGGTAGAAAGTATCTGAGGAAGGATTGGAGCCCAGGGCCTGTGACTGTTGGACCAGTACTCAGTGGAAGAAGTGTAGGTTGGGAGAGGTTAATTGATAGAAGGGACTTGAAGAAGAAATTAAGGTAATCCCTTTGACATCTCATTGTACGGTAGTGGGGAGGGGGGGATCCTACACAATTGAAGGATACATTTTCCTCATCTCAGAGGTACCTTGAGACTTTCAGTGTTCAACTGCAACCCCCATCTACTTTTGGCCACTATTTGTTAAGTATTTACTATGTGCAAAGTACTCTGTTAAGCACCAGGAGCAGATACAGAGATAAGGTAGAGGTGATCCTTAGCTTTATTTGGGGAGGAGGGGGTTAGGAATGTGACACATAATTATGAAAACAGAACAAATTAAGAACTTAAAAGAGGTGAAAGTCTTTAGGGGGAGGAGATGTCCAGATGTGATTCCATTGAAGGACAACTCCAAGAATGGAATGGAAACTCCTTCCACCAAAGCAGACTGCTAACTCCTCTGTAACTCAGTTTTCTAGAATATCCTGGGGCACTGAGAGGTTGTGATTTCCTCCTGGCTGACATAGCCCAGATACAGGACTCGAACTCAGATCTTTCTGAATCCAAGACCTTCCATCTATCCACAACACCACACTGCCTCTCTAACTTAGGTTTTTCTAGAACTTTGAAGCTCATGAAACATTTCCCTCCCAACATCCCTTGAGGTAGGTAGTGCAAATATTTCCCCCATTTTACAGATGAGGAACCAGAGACTATGAGAAGTGACTTCCCTGTGGACACAGAGCTAGTAAGATCTGAGGCAGGATTCAAACCCAGGGCTTTTGACTCTAAACCCAGCACTCTAATCTATTATGAGTTTTGAGCCAATGAATGTAGAATTTGAGCTGTAGATCCCAGAGGACCAATGATATCAATAGGCAGCAACATATGTGGTGGGGAGAGAACATTCTCAGGGGATGGGGAACAGAATGATGGACTGAAAACCAGAATAGCAGTGTTGTATTTAATGGCTATCAGTTGATAGCTGGTGTCTCCAAATTTATTTCATAAATTAGAAAGAATTTTTAGATCACCTGGTCTGTCACCCTCCTTTGATGAATGAAGAAACCTGAGAGGGGCATTGGTTTGCCAAAGGTCACACAGCAAATGAATAGCAGTCATTAGACCAGACTCCCAACTCATTCCTCTTCCTGCCACACAAAACCGGCATGCAAATTTCTTAATAGATCTTTGAAATTGTACCTTTTGTGAGGAAATGTTTGCTTGGCATAGGGATAAAAGAACAATTAGGGTAAAGACATTCCAACATGCAAATTATAAAAGACTGTCATTTGATCTAAATAGACTTAGTTCATAGAAATGATTCCTGTTAGAATCTCCAGCTAGAAAGGACATTAATAAATCACTTAGTCCCACCCCGGTTTCATCTTTAGTATCTTAGCTTTCTGAGGTAGGTTTTAAAATCTTATTTTTATTATTATTTTTTTTTTACAATATCTCAATTTCTGCATAGAACTTTTTCCACCCAGCAAAGCCCTCCCTTGCAAGAGATTAACAAGAGAAAAATAGAAGGGAAGAAAAAAAGTAGTCCAAATAAACACATCGATTGTGTCTGGCAAGACTTTATTCAATATTCCACATCCATGGCCCTCCACCCTACAAGAAAAGAGTGATCTGTGTATTCTCAGCTTTTCTTCAGGGCCAAGCTTGATCAAAATGACCATGGTTTATTTTGAATGACCAGGCCAATCCTGCAAACTCACTCATACTCATTCTCACTGAACACTTATAACTACGATAGTTTGGCCTTGTTCTGTTTTAAGGGGTGGGGGTCTGGCAGAAAAAGGTGGCAGGTGATATTCCAAAGGAACTGCCACAACAACAAGTATAATGAGATGTCTGAGTACCTCAAAACGACAACAACACTGGCTTTATAGTCAGAGACCCTGGGTTCAAATTCTGCCTCTGGTGTTTGCTACCTAGGCACATTGTTTAATTTCCTTAGGCATCAGTTTCTTCATCTGCAAAAACCAAGGGCAGGGGCAGCTAGGTGGCACAGTGAATAGAGCACCATCCCTGTAGTCAGGAGGACCTGAGTTCAAATCTGGCCTCAGACACTTGACACACTTACTAGCCGTGTGACTTTGGGCAAGTTACTTAACCCCAATTGCCCTCCAAAAAAGCAAAAAAAAAAAAAAAAAAAAAAGAAGGGCATTGGACTATGTAGCCTTTGAGAACTCTTCCAACTCTGAATCTGCGTTCCTACTAAAATTTTTATAGTTTTAAGGTTTGAAGAGCACTTTCCCTGCGATAAACCTGTCAGGTAGGTATTGCAAGTATCATTATCCCTGTTTTCCAAATGTGGAAACTGAGGCATAGCAAGTTTGTGACTTGCTCGAGGTCACAAAGCCAGTCTCAGTGGTATTCAAATGAAATACTCTTGAGATTTCATATCCAATGTGCCTACCTTATACTATCTACCATGCTGCCTCCCACATAAAAATCAGCCTAACTTATAGTAATGACTCTCTCTTCTGGGCCTGGGCCTACCTCATAGATTTTTGTGAAAGGTTCCTTCTGGGAATTGGGAAGGAAGAGGAGAAAATATAAATCTGTTATGCTTTCTCCCTCCCCGCTCCCCGAAACTCGAGGAAGATGATAGATGTAACATTTAGTATTAAAAAATAGAGTAATAAAAATGGAATAAAGGTTAGGCTATTGAGGATTATACCCCTATTTCATACAAATAGGGGTGCTTATGTATACTTTTTCTTTTTCTTTCTTTTTTTTCTTTGTGGGAGGAGGGGAAGGGTAGGGCAATTGGAGTTAAGTGACTTGCCCAAGGACACACAGCTAGTTTTGTGTTAAGTGTCTGAGGCCGGATATGAACTCAGGTCCTCCTGATTCCAGTGGGGTGCTCTATTCACTCTGCCACCTAGCTGTCCATGTGTACTTTTTCCAGAAAGATTAAAAATTTGTTCAGCTCTCTCCCCCCACCACATACATACATGCATGAATGCATATATACATACATATATACGCACACTTTTTTTTTTTTGCCTTTTGGAAGGCAGTTGGATTTCAGTGACTTGCCCAAACTCATACAGCTAGTAAATGTGCCAACCATCTGAGGCTGGATTTGAACTCAGGTCCTCCTGACTCCAGGGCTGGTACTCTATTCGCTGTACCACCTACTTGCCCCCACATTTTTTTTTTTAATGTGCAGTATTTAAATCCAGGCACTCTGAAGATTTCCTTTTGACTTTTTCTCTGCATTTATATTTCCCATTGTTCATTATTTTTCACTCCCTGGCTTCCTGTTGCTGCGTCAACTCCCCAAACTCCTACCCACTGACCTCCCCAGCTGTCCCTCCTATTACTGTGGGCCCTTTGGCCAACCAGTCCCAAATACCCTCTTCCCACTCCCTGCTGACCATTCCTTCCCACCAGCTTCATTGCTCTTCTCCCTCATTCTTTTAATTTCACATTTAGCAAATGTCAAACACTTGTTTGGTACCTAAAATGCCTAGTGTCCACCCCTCCACAAAATTAATAAGGCTAAAACTGGAGGTGTTCTGCTTCATAATTTAGTACCTTGATAATGTTTCCTACTAGCAGTCTTGGAAATGTTCAATCAGATGCCTATTGAAACATTTCTCACTGTATTAAAGGCTTTTGAGAAGGAGCTGGGGCCAATTGCAAATTCCTTTTCAAAAACAGATTTCAGCAAAAGCCTCTTAGAAAACATGTTTATGTTCCTTCTAGATATAGTTGTGGGGCTGTTAGGTTTAGCCAGCTCTATTTATACAAAACTTCTGGCTTTGTGTCTAATTACAGTTATATTCACAAGTTTATGGAATGATATCAGCTGCAAAGAGGTCCTTAGCCAGAGGTTGTTGACATTTAACACATGAAGGGCCTGGCACATCTGGGTCCTCTTGATTATTGCAGTTAAAATGTGAGGTGTGCAGTGCTGAAGAAAGAAGCAATTTAAGATCCTTAACTGTGGTTCTTTAGTCATTTTTCAGCAGTGTCTGACTCTTCCTGACCCTATTTGGAGCTCTTTTGGCAAAGATACTAGAGTGGTTCTCCATTTCCTTCTCCAGCTCATTTTACAGATAAGAAAACTGAGGCAAACAGGGGGAAGTGACTTGTCCAGAGTCACACCAGCTGGTAGGTTTCTGAGAACAGATTTGAACTCAGGAAGATGTCTTTCTGATATCAGGCCCAGCACAGTATCCACTGTGCCACCTGGCTGCCCAAGCCTAAATTAAGTGAGATTATTGTGGTTTAGGAAATTTGGAGATTCCATCCTAGCAAAGTTCCACATCAACGTGAGTTGGATGTATTAGTATGCTTGCTACTTCTCTTAAAAGCTCTTAGCCTGTTGGTGCAATGGAAAGAGCACTAAACTTAGAATCGAGAGTACTGGGTTCGAATCTTGACTCTGACACTTACTTAACTACATGATTCTGGACAAGTCATTTGATGTCTGACCTTTATAAAACAGGGATAATAATATTTATATTCTCAACCTTTCATGGTTGTTGTGGGGAAGACACTTTGCAGAACTTAAAACACTATGTAAATGTAGGATTGTTGCTAGTATTGTTTACATTATCACTATTAAATGCAACCTTAATTTTAATATTCAGTTCAGTAAATATTTAATAAATGGTTATTGGCATGTAGAGAAGATGCTAGATCAGACACAAAAGTCAACTAGGGGGACCCAGTAAGGCTTCCTGGAAGAGGTAGTGTTGGACTTTAAAGGAGACACAAGGATGCAGCAGGGGAGGAAAGGAATAAGAATAGCATTTATATAATGCCTACTGTGTACCAGGCAGTAAGTTAAGCACGTTACAGATATTATCTCATTTGCTCCTCATACCAACCCTGGGAGGTGGGTTCTGTTATTAGTCTCATTTTACCAATGAAGAAACCAAAGCAAATAAATTAAGTGATTTACCCAAGGTCATATACCTAGTTAGTGTCTGAGGCTGAATTTGAACTCAGGTCTTTCTGATTCCAAGCACACTGTATGCATTGCTATCTCAAACTTAGTATATCAGAGTGGCAGAAATCCTCTGCCACTCTACTTTTCCAGTGTGGAACGACCCCAAATGCCATTCAAAGTTTGAACAGGGATAGCTATGTGGCACAGTGAATAGAGCACTGGCCCTGGAGTCTGGAATCGACACTTGACACTTAATAGCTGTGTGACCTTGGGCAAGTCACTTAACCCCAACTGCCCTGCCTTCCCCCTTCCAAAAAAAAGAAGAGTTTGAACTTTACTCAGTAGCCAATAGTAAGCTATTTAAAATGGTTTCTATCAAAGCTGTGAGTAGCATGCCCAGCTCTATATGTAAGGAAACATTTTCCCCCAAAGAAAGCTAAACTGTTGTTGATGACTAGAGTATGTTGTTTTTGTTCAGTTGTTCCATTCATATCTGACTCTGTGTGTGATGCCATTTGGAGTTTTCTTGGCAGAGATTCTGGAGGGGTTTGCCATTTCCTTCTCCAGCTCATGTCATAGAAGAGGAAACTGAGGCAAACAGGGTTAAGTAACTTGTCCAGGGGTCACACAGCTAATAAGTGTCTGAAGCTGGATTTGAACTCAGATCTTCCTGTCTCCAGATCTGGCACTCCACTGCTTTGGTCACCCAGTTGCCAAAAAGCTAGACTATAGATTTAAAGTGTGAAAATCACAAATTATGTAAATAATTATTCAGTATACTGCTTGGACCATGGCAAATCTCCAAACCCTTGATGTAGAACTCTTTGCATAGCCATATTTCTGGGTAGGCTTGATCTTAGAGCTGTTTTAGGAAAACCACTGTGGCTGACCCTTTTCTATATGCAGCATAGGTGATTTTGTGCCTGGAGTGGAAAGAACATGGGGGTAAAGTAACTAGAAGGAATGGAGAACAGAGAGAAGTAAAGTCAAGCATTTTCTAAGTGTTTACCGATATAAGGTGTTAGTGCAGCAATATGCTACAGTGTGTAGAGCATGGGCTCTGGAATCAGGAAGACTCATCTTTGTTAGTTCAAATTTCAGATTTCTTTTCAAGTGACCCATCCTTTTGGATGCTTGGAAATAGTTTGGGTTTGAGAATACAACAGCATATACTGCCACAGTATAAAATATTAAAATGTTTTAAAAGGGATATATAGTTAACATAAGAATTTTATGTGGTATATTTGTCAAAATAATAATAACAAATTCCAAATCAGATAAGAATACTTGAATAACTTTCTTTTCTTTACAGTTAGGTTTACAGTAGGTTTGTAGGTATACTGCATTTTTAAAAGGTTTGGAGATGAATTTTTAGAAGATTTAGAATTTTCAAAAGGTTTAGCAATGAAGTCCTTTAACATGTTGGTGAGGCTTACTGGTGCATTTTGAGGGTCTTTTTGTGCTTATTTGCAGTGACTAGAAATATTTACTTTCTCAGGAATGTAATTCAGCCATCTGGCATGGCATATTGTCTTTTCCCAGCATAAAATAACTTTTATAATTTAGTCCATTTGTGTAGAAATTGCTGGAAATTAGCATTCTGCCAATATTATCCACATTAATGTAACAGGACAATAAGACTGTCATTTTTACCATTATGATATGCATCATTTCCTCCAAATTCTCAAAACTCAACTTATTCATGTATCAGTTGATTTTAATGTTCTAGAACCATGGCAGATTATTCTTACTGTAATAACTAAAAGTAAAGTCTGTATTAGAAAGTATTCATTATAATGCCAGAAACATTGACCCATTCAATTTGGGCTCTTTATTAAACCCCCCAAAAGTCATCTACCCCCCAGCAAATCATTTGTTTAAAAACCACCTAGGAAACACTAAAAATTTATAGGAGATAAACTGCAGTGTGCAGTTTTATCTACTGTTTTCAAAAGTGTATATTGTCATGGATCATTATGGTCTTTCAGTATAGACATAGGGTTGCCATTTGTTAGGTAGGCTTCTTTTTAAAAGTCCTGAGTCTTTAGAAACAAAAATTATATTTTGTCTCTGAATCCATCATTTAGATTGTTCATACCCAAAGAGTTGAGGGCTTCGATTTAAAAAGTCCTTTTAAGTTTAAAATTTTCCATTAAAAATATAACTTTAAAAACCATACTTTCTTTTTAACAATTTGGATACAGATTTTGGAGGAGAAATGCATAATTGTCAAAGGGGTGTAAATTTAATTTTTTAATAAAATCCCTCAGAATTAGTTTTTTAGAATGTGCAAAAACAAATCACCTTTAACCATGTAATAGCAAGAATTTTTCCCTGCTGAAAAATATGCTAACAATAACATATTAATCTTAGTTATCACTAGGATAGGTTATTATATATTTTATTTATTCAAAAGATATGTATTGAAAATCAGCTATATGCAAAGTACTGTATCCATTAGAGGATAAAATAACATAAAAGGGGCAGCTAGGTAACACAGCAAATAGATCACTGGCCCTGGAATCAGGAGGACTTGAGTTCAAATCCAGCCTCAGACACCTGACACACTTACTAGCTCTATGACCTTGGGCAAGTCACTTAACCCCAATTGCCTTGCCTTCCCCCCTCCAAAAAAAAATGTACAAGATGTCTTTCCTGCCTTCAAATAGCTTACTGTCTTGTATATAAAACACCTACTCAAATAACAGTACAGTACAGTGACAAATACCATTTAAGTGCTACAAGTTAAAGTATAGAGGAAAGAAAGATTCATATAGGAAGGCATTATGATTAGAGAAGGCATCATAGAAAAGATGATTTTTTAACTGGGCTTTGAGAAATGGTCAGGATTTTGATACTCAAAGATTAGGGAGGACCTATAGGTGAAGCGAATAGGGTGATCACAGGTATGGAAACAGAAAGCCCAGTGTATGTTGGAGGAACAGGGAGTTTAGGAGTTTATGTAGGGGAGTAATGGGACGTAAAGTTGGAATAGAGGAGGTAGCTAGATGGAGGGCCTTGAATGGCAGGTTAAGGAGTTTGAACATTACTTGATAAGGTGGTGTGGTAATATGATTTTTTTTAAATAATAATTCTTTATAAATATTCACATGGTAACAGTATTCAGGATAGCTTGACCTGGAGAAAGAAAAAAGTCAGGGAAACCAGTTAGGAAACTACTCTAGTAGTTCACTAGTTAGCAATATTGTTATTGTTTGTCCTTTGCTCTCGAAGAGAGCCAAGACATCAGGAAGGTGATGCCCTGACTCACAAGTGAATTGGATTTAAGTGAGGGAGTGCAAAGGCACCAGCCTTGCTTTCTCCTCCAGAACCCTGTGGGTCCAATGGCAAGATATAGATCAGGATGAGTGGAGATGTTCCCACATCAAGCAGAAAGATACACGTTTAATGACTGATAGATTTAAGGCAGAGATAATCTACTTTTTTTTTCTTTTTTGGAGGGCAATTGGGGTTAAATGACTTGCCCAAAGTCACACAGCTAGTAAGTGTGTCAAGTGTCTGAGGCCGGACTTGAACTCATGTGCTCCTGACTCCAGGGCTGGTGCTCTATTCACTATGCCACCTAGCTGCCCTGAGAATCTACTTTTTAAAAAGAGGAGAGAGGGATGGCAAATATTAGTGCTTCAGCTCTTGTCTTTTAATGGAAATACTCTTCCTTACAGACTCCCACCATTGAGGAAGCTGAAAAGGATGAAACTGATTGTGGACAAGAAGAAAGCAGGAGCACAGAATGTGATACACCAGGTTTGTTCCATGGAAATAGTTTTGGGGTCATTCACATGGGTTTTTAAACCACAGTCTTTTTCTATGAAAGGCTTGTCAGGCAGACCACAGGCTCTTGGAGGACCTGCAGAGCTTAGGCACACTGGTCCAATGATGGAAAGCTATGTGAGAGCCATCCAAGTTAATCACAGCAGCTTATGAGGAAGAGTACCATCCCTGTCCTTTACCTCCCATCATGGTTTGCCCAGGGTTCAGCTCTGAGCGAATGCCTGACTTCTTAGTATTGGAAGTAGGCTCCTGAAATTCTCACATCCATGGACCATTTACACATATGAAAGCTTCCCAAGGAACATGGCCAATTACTGCAATATTACCTTTTACTCCAAACTAGAATCAAGACAGGTGGGGTGAAGGAGATGTGAGAAGGGAAAGCAATTCCAGATTTTAGTGTACCAATAAGGCTCCGTTATGGAACTGGTTTATTCCCACTCATAAAAGGGAATGAAAGTATATGCAGGATGATTAAAAGAGAATTCAGTAACTACTAATATAACCAGTTTGGATGTTGGTATTCAAGCTTTATCGGAACAAATGTTTTGGAGAAGGTAACTAATTAGCCATTTAACATTCCATGTCCACTGAATACAATCCTATCAGAAGCTAAGTTTGATCTTTCAGGGGCCTCTCTCTTCTCTATTCCCATCAGTGAAACTACTGACCTTCCAAAGTATTAAGAGCCTTCCCTCCCTTCCTTCCTTTTTTCTTTCCTTCCTTGTTTCCTTTCTTCCTTCCTCCCTCCTTCCCTGTCCATTTTGTACAGGTAGTTTCCGGTTAATGAAACTCCCTCTGGTTACTTGGGGGCATTGAAGGTTTAAGGTGACTTGCCCAGGGTCACACAGCCAGTCTACGTCAGAAGGGGGACTTAACACTTTGTCTTCCTGACCCCAAAGTCTCACTCTTACTATGCTGCCTCTTGTTTCCTCTCCAGTGAATCTGCAAATATGTCTGTCATGAGCCTTTAGAGTCCTTTCCTAATGAAAGGATTATACTGACATCTAGAGGTCTTATTAGAAAATTTCTTTATCTTGAAATAGTGTCCCAACTTATTTACCACCATAGATATGCCTCATATCTGCGTCCTAAACTGCTGATCATAACTTAATTTGTTTTGCTCATGGGAGCAATGTTATAATTGGAGGCTTAATTCCTGACCAAGAACTCCAGACCAAACAAATCTTTGACCAGAAATATCTTTGACAAGCAAAGAGAAAAACTAAAAATCTCTATGACCATTTAAGTAGTTGAATTATGTTCCAAGTTTCAAAAAAATGGAGGTTAAGTATATGCCATATCCAATTGATCATACAAGGGGATTTAGATGGATACTGTGGATGGTGTGTGCCTATTAAAAGCTGTCCAAGGATATTCAGATCAAGGCCTTCTTTTTCTGTAGACAGATCATTCTATAACAAGCAGAGGCATTCAAACTCATATTGTAGGAAATACCTAGACAAGTGTGGGTGTGGTACAGTAGGAAGAACCCTTAACCTTGGAGTGGGAAGATCTGGGCTTGAGGTCTGCCCTCTGATGTTTACTATCCCCAGAGGGATATAGGCAAGCCATTTCATCTCTCTGAGACTCAGTTTCTTTATCAGAAAAACAGTAATAATACTTTTCCTGGCTTCTTTCCAGAGCCATAAAGTAAATTATTAGAATCACTCCAGTATATAATTTCATTTGACCTTCATGTAAATTTCAATTTTTGTATTTTTCACTGGTATTTTCAAGTTTTGGCAATGATGCATAAACTAGAGATTTTATTGGGAATGTTGTGTTTTAGATTAAGTGACCCCAAATTAGCTGTTCTGTATCTCATTCCTTTTACCATGTCTGATCTGACTCCTTGTTCAGTACTTAAGCTGTAGTGAAGGATAAACATACTTTGGAATATTGTATTATGAATGGTTAATTTGATGTTTTATTAATTTTTTTAAATCTTGTACACTTTAAAAAAAATTGTGTCCATTCTTCTGTTTATGGATTCATTTCAGAGTGTCAACACTTTACAACAACTGTGACCCGAGCCAGCCCAACTGTGGCCTTTGTGGAGCTCAATCCCAGCCACCAGCTGAAGGATCGAGAAGCCGAAGACAAAGACCAGAGGAAACCAGAGAGTGAAATGAGTGGAAAGGTGGAGTTGGTGCTGTCACAGAAGGTAAAGGAATTAAGAGAGCAGGCACACGATAATGCATAAGTTCACGTAATTTTACTTTGCAAGTTTTTTTTTTTTTAAAGGCAACAGATTGTGTAATGGTCTCCAATCCTCCTCACACTTCTCAGTGACCAAGGGCAATGACCCATCTTCAGCTTTCTGTATCCAAATGCTCAAAGACTGCCATTCTAGGCCAGTGGGTCACACATGCTATTTTTCTTAAGTTAATTGTTCACATTCTTAAGTTAATTGCTCTCTCAGGTTGATTTCTAAACAGAGTTTACAGGCCTTTGCTAATTGTGTTACCTGTGTAATACGTGTTATCATGGTGACTATCTTTTTAAAATAACTTCTAATCCAGAGTGGCTCTGGAAGTAAACTGAGAAATTTGCCAGTTGTGGCTCCAATTCTTTCTATTAAGTGAAAGAATCTTGAACTAAAACTAAGACAGCAGGTAGTGAGTGGGCTCTTGGTGGAAAGCCCAAGATTATTGTGTAAAAATTCCAGCTACTTATGTATTATACCATTTGCATGGACAATTATGGGGTTTGAGTAGTTGCCAGAGAAAAGGTTTGTACTATAAGTGGCCTCAGGAGTCAGGAAGACAGCTCTTTGACCATGGGCAAATCAATTAAGCTCTCAGGGCCTGTAGGTAAATCTCCAAGATCATAAGTTATAGCAAAGTAAAGTGCCCATATGAATTGGTAGAGGAACATCCCCACTGGGAGAGCCATGTGCAGATGAAGCCCTAGGGCTTTATATTTTTCCTTATTGGTACTAGAGAGCCACTGAAGATTTTTGAAGAGGGGAATCTTGCTTAGACCTATGTTTTAGGAATAATAACAGTAGACTATATACCATGTGAAGTCCTGGGAATGAAAGATAGTTTTGATTGGGAGAGAGGAGGAAATGAGGAAAACCTCCAAGGAGAAGAGAAGCATTTGAGTTGTGTCCTAAGAGACAGACAGCATTTCAACAAGGAGCATAATAGTCTGGAAGAAGCTTTCCAGTCTTAGGTGTGATAAGATATATAATAGAGGGTTAGCTCAGTTGGGCCTAAATATATGGTAGTAGTAGAAAATAAGTTTAGAAAGGATAAGGATATGGAGAATTTGTTGAATTTATACCCTGTTGAATTTATAATCCATAAGAGAAAATAGAATTTTCCCAGAAGGCTTGAGATCATTAAAGTCAGATTGAGGAGTTAGAACCATTCCATAAGAAAAGAGAGAGCCTGTTAAGGGTTTTAAGCTGAACAATGATCTGACCCAATCTGTGCATGTAGAATATTAATTTGTCAGTGATGTGAAGAAGGAATTGCAAAGTATGGGGCAGCCATATGGAAGGAGGAAAACTGGCTAGGTCAGTCATCAAGCATTTGTTAGGTGCCTGCTATGTGTTAGATGCTATGCTAGAGATAGAAAAATGTAATTGAAAGTGTCCCTGACCTCAAGGCACTTATAGTCCAGCCAGTGAAGATGGCATGTATATACATGTATACACAAAATAAAGACCAGGTGATTTAGAGATAAAGGCCATAGCAGCAGGATCAAGAAAGGCCTCATGTGGAAGGTGGCGCTTGAGCTGAGTTTTGAAAGAAACAAAGGAGGCTATTGTAGTAACCTAAGTAGGAGGAAATGGAGGCCTTTCGTGGGATGATGATTATGGAAGTACTCTAAGGAAGGAGCAGATTTGAGAGAGATTATGCTTGAGTTCTGATTGCACTTGGCCAGAGACCAGACACTGCCTCCGTGACCTAGCAGTGGAACTCAGAAGAACTTGGACATTAACAAGTCCAACCTTCTCGTTTTATGGGTGAGGAAACTGGAGCCTTAGCCATTATGTGACTTACCAAAATCACATAATTAGTGTCAGGATTTGAACCCAGGTTCTCTTACCCCAGAATCTGGGCTCCCTCCACACTGCTAGGTCCCCTCAGTTTCAGTTGTGAATGACTAAAAGAGTGACAGTGTCATTGAGAACAATAAAGCCAGGAATAGTGAGTCATGCATGGCCTGTATTCCTGGGCCACCTCTAGTGCGCAGAGTACTGACTTACACACAACAAGGGTTCAGCAGATATTTGTTCATAATCACTGTGGGCTTCCCCTGTGAAAGTTATTCCCTGTCCCCAAATGGAGTGATGATGCCTGTTTGCAGGTAGGAAGAAATCTCATTTCTTTGTTACAGAGACCCATAGAGGAAACTGCCTTGCTGGGAGCCTCTTTTTAATGAACTCATGGGTGAAAAGTGTTTTGAACCAACTAGGGAAAAGCGGCAGAGTTATTACTTCTCCTCAGCCCCCATCAGTAACAATTCTTTGCCTGCATTGCATATAGAAGCTAAATCATTGGAAGGGTAAAAGAGATCTGTATTTGTAGTCACCATTACTTTTCTTGATTTCTCTGAAGACTTTTTCTTTGTAAAACAAAATCAAAACCCTGCAAACATGCATGAGAGCATCTGATAAAAAGCCCATAGCCTACTGATTTACTGCCCTTGGGCCATGGCTATCTCCCTCACCCTCACTTGTCTTTTCAGCTACTGCTTGTAAGAAAACAGTTTAAAGTTAAAATTTATGGGGTACTAACTCCTGTATGATTAAAGGCATCATAAAAAATTTTAAATTAAAGTTAACTTTTAGATAACTACCCTGACCTATATGCTGCAGTTTATTCAGTCCCTCATTTGGGTTGAATTTATAATCCATAACAGAAAATAGAATTTTCCCAGAAAGCTTTCTTAACATTAAACTTTCATAATTATAGACAGATTACTTGTGAAGTCAATCCAGAAACACCTCATGTGCAGAAATCCTTCTGTCTGATAAACTCAGTTTTCTAGCCTCCAAGATGCAATCCGAGTAGCCAAAAAAGAATATAAGCACAAATTCCATGCATTAAAGTTCGTTGATTTAAGAGTCACAAATTAAGAGAGAAGGGCACTGCTAGAGTGGGGTTTACCAATCATAGTGAAAGGAGATAGCTGACAGACTGGTCACAAGAGAAGAAACCCAGTGGAGGTTGTGGAAAGAAGAAGGCATGGGAACTCAGTCTGGGGCTATTTCCTAGCACTCAGCACAAATAGCCCTAGATACTCCAGTGCCCAGTGAGGGCATTCTGTTTTGTAGTTTAGTTACAAGAATCCATCACAGTGATCCATTCAGGAAGCAGAAATTGAATTAGTACTCAGCATTCTCTTTTGAGAAGCCAGGTTTGTGTGTACATATGTACATGAATGAAGACTGAGGAAGAAATCTAGAGGGGTGTCAGTAAGGTTTGATGTTTGTTAGGTTATTTTCTATACAAACACTTATTTTATAGAGGCAACTTAGGGAACAAAGTCAGTGTTGAGTTCTGGACTTGGAGTCAGGAAGACCTGAGTTCAGAACCTAATAACCAACTTCGTGACCCTGAGAGCAAGTCACTTAATTTCTCTCTTATGAACTTACATAGTTCATATTTAAACTATTGTCATAAAAAAGACCCAGGAGTAGGCATATGTAAATATTTAAGAACATTTTATCCATCAAAAAAGGTTTTTTTTAAATTTTTTAATATAACTCTGACTTTGGGAAAACTTGCTTATGTGCTTATCCCTTTAAAATGCTGAATAAATAAGCATTGCCACTTGTAAGAAGAGAAGAATATCCTCACGTCAGTCATAAGAACTCAAGAAAACAGTGCATAGTACCCACTCCTTATGTAACTGAGTTAGAGCTTTGCCTCTTTAGGGTTACAGGAAGTATGTGATAATCATGGCTCTTCTACCACATGGAATTTGGTTTTTCTGGGAGAAAAAGTGGTCAATGCCAGTTGGGATGATGGGGGAGTTGCCCAATTTTAAAGTCTCCAATTATGGTCATTTAAATGCAGAAACTCAGAAAGAATCCGAAAGATCAAATGTTTTGGTTCCTCCTATTTCTGTAATAGAGGAATGTTGTCTGCTCTGTCCTTAAATTTCCTTTCTTCCTGAGTGTTTAATACTCCAAACGCCCTTAATAGTCATATCTGCTGCTTATTTACACAGGCAACGAAGCCAAAGTCTCCAGAACCAAAAGCAGTTCTGTTGTTTCCATACCTGAACCAAGTACCAGAAACCAACCAATCAACTTTGCCAAATCTTGATTCACAAGGTAAAGAAAAAGAAAAAGTTTCCTATGAATTTCACCTACTTTTATTCAGGGCTGTGATAAAGGGTTCATTTCTCCAAGAAAAGATAAGGCATATCCTATATATGGCAGAACCATCAGCCCTGATTGGTTACCAGGGACTCTAGTAGATTATATGACTGGAGAATGGGGATGTGGAGCCTGCAAATAATCAGGAACATGACTGAAGCTGCCTTGAGGAGGAGGAAGGACTTTAGGATGGGGGCTGTGACTTCATTATATTCCTGTCTTCTTACTCAGGGATCCACAGCTGTAGCAGAGGTGTGGAACATAATGCCGATGGTCCACATGCAGCCCGCAACATTCCCAAGTGTGACCCAAACCAGATCAAGATATAATTGGAGAACAGTTGGGATTTAACAAAATAATAAAATGCAATATATTATAGATATTAATATGGTATTTTCTAAGACCATATGTGGCCTGCAGGGTTTCTTAGGTATGGTATAGTGATCCCCTCCCCTCATTTCTCTTTGAGCTTGATGTCACTGCTGTTGGGGACCCACTGGTATATCCAACAAATCTGACGCTGCCTTCCACTCCCTCAGCCAAGGCCACCAGCAGCCTTCAGAGGGAGACCCCCTTCCTCAAGGCCTTAATAAGTAATATACTGTATGTGAGCTGCATTGGCCTTAAGTGATTCCACTGCTAAAGGAGAAACAGAAGGGAGGAGAGGAAAAGCATAGTTGATTAGCTTTTGGTGGATATGATCTGGAGCTGCACACAAGGGTGCAGGCCAGAGATGCCTGGCTATTTGTTTCCACTTCTCTTTTCATTGAAAAAGTGCCTGTTTCTGACTTACTCTTAGCAATGAAGAACCATTATTTTGATATGGCATTAGAGTTTATGTTGCCTTCTGGGACATGATTTAGGCCCTGTCTTCACAACAACCAACATCTGTTTTAGGAGAGAAATAACCAGTACACATAGTTGTGGGTACCAACTTCTTAATGTGAAAACTGCTTCCATTCTGTCATTAAAGTATTAGTTTCAGACCAGTGAATTTAAGGGTTTAAAGGCCAATAATTGCCTGTCAGTGAATCCCATTGAGTGTGGTTCCAATCCATTTGGTTCCTGTATCCCCAGCACCTACCTCAATCCCTTAAACATAGTAGACACTCAATAAATTCCTGTTGGATTTGGATTCAGTACCAGTGGACATAAATGGATATTATATGCAGAGCATGTTTACCTTTAATATAAACAAATCTTCAGTTACATGTTTAAAAGGAATTTTATGCTAGAGAATGTACTGTTAAACCAAAGGAATTTACCTCACTTATAAATTGCCCAAATGTAGCGTTTCTAAAAAACCAATTAGGGAGCATTGGTATATAGATGAATTTTACTGGTCCTCTCCACCTCTAAATCCTAGGAGTTTAAACAGGTTTTCTTCAAGACAAACATGTATGCTTCTGCATTTCCTCTATGATCCTGTGATTGAACATATCTATTGGAGAGATATATTATTGTTTAATTTTTTTCATACATTCTTGTAGAGTGATTGAAAGTGTTAGACAATTAAAAGTGTACATTAAGGACATTGCTGATAGGAAAGTATAGTGATGCTTTTAGGTTTATCCATTGTATTTTTCTGAGAAACACAGAACCTTGGATTCATATGACTTTATATATTGTGTCCCTCCCCAGCCCACTGCCTTTATAAAGTGAAGGTCTTTAGGTCTCTGGTAAGTGATGTTCAGAAGTATTTCTTCTTATAAATTATAAAAACTGAAACATGTTTAGGTGACTTTTCATATCAAAAGTAGATGCAAGATTAAAACTAGGTCTCTTGGCTCTTAGTCTATTGTTCTGTTCACCAGTTAATCGGTCAGCAAATAATTATTGAATACCTACTATGTGCTGAGAATTGTGCTAAGCTCTGAGGATACAAATAGGAGAAAAAAAAGAACAGAGGGAGGAAAGAAAGAAAGAGCCAACTCTGTACACAAGGAGCTTACAATCTTACAATGAGGGAAGACAATAACAAAAAGAAGCTGGGGAGGGGAAGTGTTGGGGAAGGGGGCCGAGCTCCTGCCTTAAATGGAGATTTGAGAGTTCATGGCTCCAGCTTCCAATCAGAAGGACAGAAGGTGGTGAATGAGGCAGAGTGCCAAGGCCAGTGGGGTCTTACAGGCTGACGAGGTCCCCCCAGTAATGCTTCCTGAGGCACCATGGAAAGCCCCAAGAATAGTCAAAAGAAGTCCCAAAGTCATACAAGCAGGTGAGACAAGAGAAATCAGACTTTGGCATCTCCTGATTTTTTATAAAGTTATATTTCTAAATTAATGAAGCTGTCATTCCAGTATCTTTTACTAGTAGGTCAGTGAAACTGTGATTTCATCTGTATGGGGACTATCTCCCCCAATGCAGATCTCTACGTTTTTCTCCAAATCTAAAATTGTGATTCTGATTTTAGCATATACTAACCTGTCTACAAAAGATGGCAATTCTGGTCTTTTTCTAAAACATACTCCCAAAATGTCTGATTTGAGGGCGGGGCGCAGAACAGGGGTCATGGTTTTTAAACCCTGAAATCATTAGAAGAAGGCATCGAAAGTTTGGCAATATGAAGTTTCTTTCACCAACTGTTTCACAAAACAAAAATGGTATCTCAGTGGGAGGGATATTTCAATAAAATGTACTCATATCTTAGTAACTATTTATTTGTAATGAAAACTATGAATATCATATGAGGAAATAAGCACATTCAATCCTCACAACAACCCTTGGAAGTGGGTGCTATTATTATGCCCATTTTACAGATGAGGAAACTGAGACAAACAGAAGTTAAGTGACTTGTCAGGGATCACACATCTAGTAAGTGTCTGCAGCCTGATTTGAATTCAAGACTTCCTGATTCCACTGCAGAGCTGTCAAAACTGTGGGTCTCCAAAGCTCTTAAGATTAAAATGTAAAAAAAAAATTTTTTTTTAATTTTTAAAAAAGATTAAAATGTAATTGGGAAATGTTTAATAAAATAAATTAAAATTCAGTACTGCATGGATAATGTTAATTTATGAAGTTTCTTTCCTGGGAGTTCCCTTCTCCAATAAAATCACAGATCTAGATGTAAAAATCCTTACTATATTTATAAATATTATGTAAGAGGCAGAGTATGATGTAGTAATTAGCATGCTGGGTTTGCAGTCAGAAGACAAAATCACAGAATTTGAGCTTTGTAACCAACCCTCTAAGGCCAGCCAATCAATCTATAGTCAAAAGGAATCCTCACAAAAGCTTTCCCAACCAGTTGTCATGCAGCCTCTGCTGGGAGATCTATAAGGAGGAACCCATTCCCACTAACGGCAGCACTGTGGGACAGTTCTAATTGTTAGAAATTTGTTTCTGACTGCAGGTTGAAACCGGCCTCTTGGCAATTTCCTGGTCCAAAAGGAACAAATGTAATTCTTCCTCCACCAAACAGCCTTTCAGTCACTTGCAAACAGCTATCTATCATATACTCTTGGGTTCAAATCCCACTCCTAACACGTATTATCTGGGCAACTCTGGGTAAGCCATTTCACATCTTGGTACAGACACCCCTCAGATCAGGTTGAACAATTTTGCCAGTCTGCTTTGGTAGAGGGAGTTCACCGCACACACAGATCTGTACCAATCAAAGGGGGGCATTGGCATTCAAATTGTACGCACATTCTAGTGAAAAAATTTTTTTTTTCATATTCTCAACCTCAGTCCATGTGTCACCTATGACCTGGACCCCACACATACACACCCTTCCCTCCTCCCCCTCTCTCAAGGTTCATTTTTGTTTTCCTTCTATTTCCACATTTTGTAATCTGTTCTGTTCTAACATCTGATCTAGAGTCGCCTGGCACAGCCACTGTTCCGCTTAGGGTACGGAACTCTTGGCGACGCTCACAGTTTTTCTCCCAGTCAGGTAAATGACATATTGGCTAGTTGCACATTTCTCCTGTCGCACTGAGTAGGCATGAATCCCTGCTGGGTTGGGAGAGGCGTGAATCAAAGTCGGCTGGTATTTGTTTCTCCTTCTGCTTTCCTAGAAAAGTGCTTGTTTCTGGCACACAGTTAGCAAAGAGCTATTTCTTCAACGTAGAATCCATGACATTTCTAGACCTTAAAAAAAACCCCAAACCATTGATCATTTTGCCAGACCAGTTTCATTTTGGTTTCTGAGACCCTCAAAGAACATCACGTCATTTACTTATGTGTATTTGGGGGGGTTTGTTTTTCCTCTTCTGTTTTTTTTAAACAGGGAGATCAGAAGCATTTACTATCCAGTGGCAATGGTTCTGTTGGTAACTGTGGCACAAGGTCTTTTCTTCTGCCTTTTCTCTGCTTAGCATTTTCCCCTGTAGGACAGGGAGGAGAGAAGACATAAGCCAGACTACAATGTACATCACCGAAATTTCCTATCTTTTCAAAGTAAGGAATAGTTGCTGCCTATAGTTTAGAAACTGGTGCTAATTTATGCAGTAATATATACATATGTTACACATCAGTCTTACCTTCTCTTGGTGTTGGGTCCACCCTGTTTCTTTGGTCTACTTCATCATGATTTTCCAATGCTCTTGGCTCATAAAAAAGCAGTCGTTGGTTTTTAAACCAGCATGGGAATCGCAAGTGTAGTCACCAGAAGGAAAAAGGAAATTGGAAGCAATTTATTTTGTTTTTTTTGTTTTTGTGCAGTGGAGTCTAATAGCAGTGAGAAGTCACCTGCAAATACACCTGTAAGTAACTGATTTTATTTTTTTTAATGTGCTATTTATACTGGTTTAGTAGGATACTTGATTTATTTAAAGGGACCTCATTTGCATGTTACCAATCAAGAAAGGAAATTGGAGCAATAAATGAATGAAAATAACTCAATTTTCAGGAAATTATTCATGTTTCCAGGAGACTTAATATGGCAGGCTCTTCATCACTATACAGATATTGTCATTGTACCTTGAAAAGGTAACTGGTGTACTTCAGTTAGTATTGATAAAATATAAAGTGAGCTATTAAATATGAAACGGAACCAGTATGTAAAAAAAATCTAAAAGTATGTGAACTTATTCAATCATTCATTCAAAATAATTTTTTAAAATAAGAAAAATGCATCTGTATTGATGGTAGAGGGGATCACGGAAGCTTCACCATGAAAAGGTAGCTTGAGGGGTGGCTAGGTGGCACAGTGACTAGAGCACTGGCCCTGGAGTCAGGAGGACCTGAATTCAAATCCAGCCTCAGAAACTTGATCACACTTACTAGCCATGTGACCTTGGGCAAGTCACTTAACCCTGATTGCCCTGCCTTCCCGCTCCAAAAGAAAAAAAAAAGAAAAGGTAACTTGATATTCTTGAAAATGTGCCAAATTTGGCATCAAAGAAACTGGATTCTTTCCTCCCCCCCACTTCCTAGCTCTGTGACATTGGACAAGTCACTTAATTTCCCTATGCCTTCTCCTCTTCCTCCTCCTCTTCTTCCTCTTCCTCTCTTTCTCTCTCTCTCTCTCTCTCTCTCTCTCTCTCTCTCTCTCTCTCTCTCTCTCCCTCTCTGTCTCTTTTTCTCTCTTTCCTTCTTTCTCTTTTACCCTCCTTTCCTCCCTCTCTCATCTCATCACCATAGATTTGCAGGGGTGGGGAACCTGCAGCCTTGAAGCCACATGTAGCCCTCTAGGTCCTCAAGAACAGCCATTTGACTGAATCCAAACTTCACGGAACCAATGCCTTTAATAAAAGGATTTGTTCTGTAAAACTTGGACTCATTCAAAAGGTTGTACCCAAGGACCTAGAAGGCCACATGTGGCCTCAAGGCTGCAGGTTCCCTACCCCTGGATCTTACAATACTTCCCCAAAGTTTACCTTTCTACCCACTAACTCAATAAGTTCTCTTTCCTCCATGAGACTTTTCAGCTGTGACTATTGTCCAAATCCTTCTCACAGTTTAGAGATTTGTAAGAACAATGCTGTTAAAACTTAGCCACAGCCAAGATGCCATGGACCCGATGCCATTATACTCGTTCCTATGGCTCTGAGCACCTTGATACCATGACTCCACAGTCTAGTTAGTGTAGAGATGTATTCATGTGATTCAATCCCAAACTGACTACAATAATCTGATAGGCATCTGAGAAGTTGGTTCACTCAGTTATGTTTTTGGCAGCAGGAAGGCTCGATCCGATCTCGGCGCTCTAGTTCTAACAGACTGGAATGCTTAGAAGAGTCTCAGAGCTTGTTTGTGCTTCTTCTGTACAGGCAAATTGCTTCATGGTCTTCATTCTGATTTTTACTGAATTCAGAATCCACCAGATAGATCACCCTTGTTGCTAGCTGGGTAGAGAAGGGACTGAAATGATGTATCTTTCTGAGTTTGGAAAAGAAGTGTAACTCAAAGAGAATCTAAAGAACTATTTCAGTAAAGCACCCATGAGCTTGCCTGTCTAATGCCCTGTTGGTAAAAAAAAAAAAATGGGGCCACCTGCTTTCTCACCTGCCTAGGAAGAAAATAAACATTTTTTTTTAAAGCAAATGGGGT
The DNA here is from genome assembly GCF_028583685.1 of Petaurus breviceps papuanus. Classification (NCBI taxonomy): domain Eukaryota; kingdom Metazoa; phylum Chordata; class Mammalia; order Diprotodontia; family Petauridae; genus Petaurus; species Petaurus breviceps. Next base: position 1,569,732 of record NW_027186473.1, read on the forward strand.
TAAGTAACTTGCTCAAGGTTACATGGCCAGTTATTTCTGGGTGTGGTGCTGAGTATCTGAGCCTGGATTCGATTCCCAGGTCATCCCGACACTGGGGCCGGTTCTCTTACTCGCTGAGCCACCTGGCCGCCCCGAAAATAAACATTTAATTGTAAAATAATGAACTTAGAATCTTTAGATGTGCTACTAACTATAAAGGACTTTCTAAAAGATGAGCTTTGTTTCCTCTGAAGTCCTACAGCACTATCTTTGTACCACTCATGGCATCTATTACCTGCTAGTTTTTACCATAGTGATCTGTAAAAATGTTTATTTTTCTTACTAGACTGTAACCTCCTAGAGGGCAGGAACCATAACTTATTCATTTTTGTATTAATCACAGTGCCTAGCACAGTGCTTTGCGTATGGCAGCTTCATAAATACGTGTCAGACAAGTGAACAAAGACCAGTCCTGGTGATGTTACGATTCTTTTTCATTGCTTCCTCTTTGAGGAAGCTTTAATTGTCCTTCCAGAAGGACCAATCTTTTTTTGCATCTCTTATTCTGCACTTTATTGTGGGCTCATTCTTGTTCACTGTGATTCTCTCTCTCTCTTTCTGTCTCTGCCTGTCTCTCCTTTTCTTTCCCTCCCCCCCCCCCAATCCCAAGAACTTGACATGATCGATCTGTGCCAAAGTTCCCACACAAATTCCACATAGGTTAGCCCAACTCACTCCATGATTAGCTAACAGAAATGTAATTTCCCTGCTGAGTTTAGCAGAATTTTAGTTATAGTCCATGTTTTGCTAAGTGCTGTGTCTCTTTGTGTTACTGCATACATAAACACCAGATAAGATTGGTCTGATATATGTGAACTGACCTGGGATCTTTGTTCTGAATGCATGTACATCCTGTGCCCAGAAATTAACAGATTTTAAACGTCATTCCTATGGGGGAATGAAGCAAAGGCTATGTCGTGCCAGGAGCTAATTACTGCATGCATTCATTAACTCATAAAGGGCTCATTGAATCCAGCCAGCATCTTGGAAGAAAACCAAAGTGGGGCAAAATACAAAAGCTTTTTAACCAACCAGGAAAGGCCTTTAGAAATGTTAAAAACTTAAGCTTCAGCATTTTCACTTGGGCGTTAGACTATAGCTTAATTGTGTTCATTTGGCCCTGTCTGCTCTCGAGATACATTGCTGGATTCTGATCATGGTTTTATTTTTCTAAGCGTCTCAACTTGTGGGCATGGGATCCAGCGGAGGAGCGCCGCCGGCAGGAGAAATGGCAACTTGAACAGGAACGTTTGCTTCAGGTATGACTGGGTTTGACGTAATCGGCGGTTTTCCCTTTGTTTTTAATTCGACTTTTCATTTTTGTTTCTGTTGCCTTTGGTAGTTTTTGTCTGGGCCTGAAAAATCATAGGATCATAGATTTAAAGCTGGGATGGCCCTTGGAGGTCATCTTAGCTCACCTCCCTCATTTTACAGGTAAGGAAACTGAGTCCCAGAGAGATTCAGTGACTCCCTCAAAGTCACAAAGCTATTAAGTGGCTAAGTTCTTCCTGACTTACATATCCAGTTATCTATACATTACATACCACAATGCCTCTCAGAGCAAAAGATTATAGCCTTTTTTATAAGTTTATAGTCTTATCAGTTGACTAGTCTGACATTTTATCTGTGAACATTCAGATATCATTATATGTCATTTTATATTTAGAGAAAACAGCTATCAGCATGAAGCAGGGAAATCCACATATTAACATTTTATGGTCAAAACAGGTTATCCTGTTAATGGTTGATAGAATCTCTTCCCCCTTGGTTACTAATCAAATTCCAACCTAGACAGTGATAGAAATCAGTTTCAAAACAGCTGTGTGATAACTTTGGTGAAATGAGGCAATGGGCTTTGTCCAGGTTCTGGTAAAGAAATATTCTGTTTACAAAAACTCCACTGTCTGACTGTGATCCACATCTCTTCTAATTAAAAAAAAAAAAGATGATATTTAATAAGGAAGCTCTGGAAATTCCATCCCTTTCAACCCTTGACTTAGTCTCTTCCCCCACCACCACCGTAGGAAATGAACATTGAATTTCAGAAGCATTCATTACATTGTTATTTAGAAAATAATACTTTAGGTAGTTTTAATTTACATTTTCAAAGCATTTTTACTTTTAGAAAATTAATTCCAAAACTATTGCAAACAGTCAGCCGAATTAAACAAGGCTTTAGTTTTGATTTAAAGGTTTTGAAAAGCCTGACAAGTTTGGAGTATTTTCAGTTGGGGCAAGCAGGGGGAAAATAGAACATTTTTTATGACTTAAAAAAGCAAATGTATTTGTAGGAAAGATGCCCAGTTTTTCTTTAAAATCTGATTCACTTGGTTCTAGTCATATGCTTTTCTGCTCATAAAATTGACGAGATGGAAAGTATATGTGCCTGACTTCAGGAATCCCCACATTTCATTTATTGGCCTTCAGCCCAGTTAAATGGTAAACATCTACACCAAAAATGCCATAGAGTATGGAAAAGGACTTCTCATGTTCCCCTCATCATAGTGTTCTTTCAGTTATACTAAGAAAGATGGCTCTTGTTGCAGATCCTGGTCACACTTTGCCCCTCAGCTAATAGCTGCCTTTACATCCCTCCCTGCCTAGTTTCCTCGTGGGTGTTGGGACAGGGGTACCTCACAGAGTAAGAGAAATCTACCTATCTCACTGGCACACACAATAAAGCTGTTCAGTCTTCTTGTTGATCATTGGTCCTCTTGGCTAAGGAAGCGACTGATTTGTGTTGAATTGTATCCTAAAGGATGGATAAAAGCTCCCAAACCCATAGCTCTGCTTGTTATACTTCCCCTCATGTTTGAAGTTCTAGAGTCAGAGTCTTGTAAGCAGAATCTTTATTGAAATTCTTCTGGGTCTTCACTAGAAAGTCAGGATTTCAGAACTGGAGTTTAGTCAGCCAGCATGGTTCTAGATTGCCTCACATTGGCCAACACTGCTTCTTCCAGAGTATTAAGAGGTACAGGAGTAAGGCAAGTCTTCAAAAGAATCTAATTATGTACTTTTCCTGCTGGGATGGTGGTGTGCTAGCTTATGGTGGGAGGCAAAAACGGTGGATGTTCAGTATTCCAAAGGATGCTCAAGAACAGCAGACAGGAATGACTTGCTTTGAAGTGTAGTTTGATGACAATTAGTCACAAAATTTGGTGCTTCTATGTTTCAGCATTTCTGCAGCTAGGTGGTGCAGAATAGAGTGCTGGGCTTGAAATCAGGAAGTCCAGAGTTCAAATCCTACCTCAGACACTTAACTAGTTATGCAGGAAACTGACTCTGGGCAAGTCCCTTAACATTTGTCTACCTCAGTTTCCTCAACTGTAAAGTGGGATGATAATAGCACCTTCTTCTAAGGATTGTTTTGAGGAACAAATGAGATAATATTTGTAAAATCCCAAGCAAAGTGGCTACTACATAGTAAGCATTTAATAAATGTTGGTTTCCTTCCTTCCCTCATTCTGCCTAACCATTGAAGGGTTAGTGGAGGCACCAGTTTTAAATTTTAGCTACAGTTTAGTTTTGGTTTTCTGTATCAATTTATTAATTTCTTCCTGGTCAAGACTCCTGGTTAAATATTTAAATTAATTTTAAAGACTTCCTCATACAGAACATTTTTGTTCCCCTACATGTGGTGACTGATGCAGCATTTCTGAAAACAAGAAGGGTAGTTTTGTTTTTTGGTTTTTTTGCTTTTTGGAAGGGGGAAGGTAGGACAATTAGGGTTAAGTGACTTGCCCAAGGTCACACGGCTAGTTTTTGTGTTAAGTGTCTAAGGCTAGATTTGAACTTAGGTCCTCCTGACTCCAGGGTGGGTGCCACCTGGCTGCCCCAAGAAGGGCAGTTCTAATCCTGACAACATTTTAATGGACCAATAAAAAACTTACCTTAATTCAGAAGTTATTAAAATCAAAAGATTCCATTTTAGTGGAAGACTGTAAGGACTGTAAGCAAAAACCAATCCAGATATTTGGCTAATTACCATCATCCACTTTCTGTAAAACCATGACACTTTTAAAAAAAAATATTAAACTACCCTGGCAGCAGCTTATTTCTGTTTTAGATCAGTGCCCAAACTTGTATTTGAATATAGAACTCACACATAACTGCTACTGAAGTTTTATGTGAAACAGTTGTTTGAGGTAGGTAGTTTAAAGCAGATATTTTTACTGCATTTTTCTTTTGAGGGGGGAAGGCAAGCCAATTGGGGTTAAGTGACTTGCCCAGGCTAATTAAGTGTCAAGTGTCTGAGGCTAGATTTGAACTCAGATCCTCCATACAATAGGGCCGGTCCTCTATTCACTGTGCCACCTAACTGCCCCTTACTCCATTTTACAAACGAGGAAACTGAGGCGAAGAGACAAGTAAAGGCATACCCTCAGGATCACGCAGCCAGTAAGGGTTAGAGCCAAGATTTGAGCATTGTTCCTCCCCACTCCAAGTCTAACATTCTTTCCACTGTACTCAGGTGACTTTGAACAACCCAGTTAAAGTAAACTATAGGTTTAACTTACTTTTTAATGCATGGTCTCTTAAAGGTAAGTTTAGCTTGTTAATTTTTTTAGAATTTTCCACATTCATAAGTTAGGATTCCATAGATGAGTATATCTACAGAAAAGTCCTAGAAGATGTAACTGAATATCTGAGTATTTTTCTTATCTGCGTGAATAGTTTTAAATGACCACAAAAATCTCATCCTGCTTCATCACGTCACCTGGTCAACTTACAACATTACAGCAAGAAGTAACTTTTGCAACATACTGTGCACAGAATGTGGGGGGGTTGTTTGTTTGCTTCTTAATGACTCCCAGTGATTTATGAGGTGCTCAGTTCAGTCCAGTTTACTGAAATTTCCCATAACAGGAGAGATACCAGAAGGAACAGGACAAACTGAAAGAAGAATGGGAGAAAGCACAGAAGGAAGTGGAAGAGGAAGAGCGTAGATATTATGAGGAGGTAAGAAAAATTACTGGGAAGTAGATTGTGAAATGAGCTCACTGTCCCAACTTGGCAAAATCTCAGTCTTCTGACTTGGTAAGTGGGTACCTGTCCGTTATCAGGAAAGACTTCTTATTGGCTTCCCTTTCAAAGAGTATAGAGGAGCCTTCTGGTAATAAACTCTCCTCTGGACAATAAATCCCATTAAGTTGGCTCCGAGAATACACTTTAAAAATAAGGACAGTTTTGAGCCATGATGGGAGATTTAAAGCTTTCTGTCTCCTAGTTTATGTGTGAGAGCCTATCCCATGTGTGAGAACATACCTCTCTGATTAGGGATTGGTTTGGTTTGTACAGGTGAAGTGAAGAAATAATTTTTATAGTATTATGGTAAGCATGTTGGGTAGCAGTAAAATAATCTAGGTGGGATTGTTTTTATGTCAAAATTATTTAGATTTGTGTGTCCTGCTCTCTTCACTTTGTGACTTAGAAGACTCTAAGCACACACTGCCTAACATCATTAAATATGAGATCATAGGATCCTAGATTCAAAGTAAGAGTGTCCTTGGAGATCGCTAGTTCAATCTTCTTTTACAAAAGCCTTATCCATGATCATGTAGCTGGGATTCAGCTTCATCTGTTTTTAGCTGTATGCCACATTGGCATTGGGTCAGGGAAAACACAGGGTTCAGCGAAACAATATTAAGGCAGTTAGTGCCAAAGTCAGTAAGCATTTATTAAACATTTACTATGTACCAGGTCCTGAGCTAAGTGCTAGGAATGCAAAGAAATGCAAAAAGAGTCCTTACCTTCAAGGAGCTCAGTCTGAAGAAGGTTAGGAAATGAAGATGGAATGGAAATGTTATTGAGGACTACATATTCTTAGGCTGGGAATGTCAAGAAGGTGAGGTAATGGCGCCATGGGGAACGAAGCAAGGCAGAGCCATCCAAGTGGAGAATACTGGGTAAGGTGGGCACCAGGCCAGTGCTAAGTGGAACTGAACCAGTAAGGGTGGGGAGATAAATGAGAAAAGTCAAGATAAAGGGCAAGAGGGGATGATGATGGTATTCTAATTGCATTTTTATACTGCTTTATTTTTCTATATACATTATGTCATTTTGCCCTCAAAACAACTTTATAAAATAGTATAATCATCCCCATTTTATAGAAGGGAAAACTGATGTTGAGAAAGGTTAAGTGATTTGTGCAGGGTCACACAGATCATAAGTGTGTGAAACAAGATTTGACTCTTAAGTAAAAGAATCTGTATATATCAAGACTACCCAGGTGCTAGTGAAAGCCAGTTTGAAAGCAAGCATCAAACAAGAGAACTGGCCCAATTGTGGCATCAGTGGCAGCTAAGACTTTTTTTTATGATTGAGCTAAAGTATAACAACTTAGCTTTATAAAGCTAAAGTGGAGACATGGTGGCACTCAATTCGTGATATTATTGTAAAATCATTTGACTTGGACTGCTAACGTAGGGTATATAGGGTATAATCAGGGTGCTTTTCATGTAATTTTAAAATATCAGCTCATATTAGATACAAAGGCCATATTTTCTGCCCAGCATCTTCAATTCTCTTATCATTTATATCATTCTGAATTGTCCCTTGTAATAGCAACTTTTATGTTTAATCTGCTACCTAAGAGCATTTATTTAATTAAGAGCATTAAATTAGGCTTAGTAACTAGGGGTCCTTTGTACTAATTCATCTGCATTTGGGGATGAAAAAATAACCCCTGCCTTATATTGTTTGCATTGTTTTGAAAAACCATATGGAAAAAAATAAATCTTCCCACTTATTTCCAATGTTCACTAGTGAAAAGTGCCCTCTTGACATGTACATTCTGAATTACCTTTCTCCTTGGCTAACCTTGTTCCTTTTCCTTAGGAGCGCAAGATCATTGAAGACACTGTGGTTCCCTTCACAATTTCTTCAAGTTCAGCTGATCAGATTTCTACCTCCTCTTCTGTCACAGAAGGAAATGGGCCAGTGGTGAGATTATTGATGGGAAAGTTAAGGGTTTCTAGGACTCTTTTCATCTGTCCCACAGAGTGACTGAAACGCCTGCGTGGGGGCAATTTCCACTGCGGTGTCCCAGCCATTGCCAGAAGCAGTAATATAATCAGGCTTACATTTGTATATTGCCTTGAACACTTACAAAGGTACTTCCTTCCACCAGCCCTGTGAGCTAGGGGTGCAAGTAGTCATCTACTCACTTTTCAGAGGAGAAAAAGTGAAGCTCAGAGAGATTTGGGCCCATACCTACACAGCATTCAAGATACCTTAGAAATCCAGCATTGTCCTCATTTTACAACACAAGGGCAATATCTGGAATTCAAACCCAAGTCTTCTGGTTTCAAATTCAGTGACCTTCCTACTTCATCACACAGCCTATCTCTATAGAATTAATTTCTATGTAGAGGGAAGTAAGGGTTTTCTCTCACTCAGATTAAGTGAAACCCCTTACAGGAGTCTAGTAAGACCATGCAGTAATGAGGAAGTCTCCATGTTACTGTCATGGTTCCAGAGTACTTGGGATTTTGATGGGAGCAGAGAGTATGATAACTACCTGTGGATTCTAAGAAAACCAGTTCCAGCCCCATTCTTGAAATCCTTAATCTAACCAATATTTGGATGTATCCTAAGAGGCTGAAGGAAAAGCTATCATTTGCTCCTATTGCCTAATCCCAAAATGCATCCCCCTGAGGAATGATAGGGAAGCACCAAATTGCTGAATGATCCATAGTCTGAAGCCTCTGAAACATGCGATAGTTTTGGTGCTGAGGTGACCAATCATGAACCTGTCTCCCTTTGCCCTCCCCCTCTCCCCTGCCTTTTTGGGGGGGTGTGAGGGGCAGGATGAGGTGTTTTTTTTTTTTTTGTTATCTGGCAAGATCATTTGATGTAAGCTTTTGAGAGAGGCCAGAATTAACCATTGATGCCACTGGTACAGAATGCAGTTACAATTCATTGAGACTTAGAGACATACAGTCATTTTGAGGATTTTTGAATTGTGGGAAACATGAATGAATAATGATTTTATTTTTAACTCCTGGGTTGGGATGACAAGAGCTGCCCATTGTGTTTTTAAGGCTCCCCATTTCAGGTTGCCCTTAGTCTCCTTTTATTTCCTAGAATAAGATGGAATTGGAAGCTTCTAAAGAGGAAGAAAAAAGGCAAAAACCACTCTGGGAAGAAGAAAATGACTTGCTGCTGAAGAATAAGAAGAGTGATGCTTTAGAGGAAACAGAAAGGTATGAACCTCTATCCAGACCAACGCTTGAAGAGCAGGAGGCCTTGGTCCTGCCTACCGACCTTTGAGAAAAAAATTGCCTCATTGTTAGGTGATTGGGTCATATAGTCAGCCTTGAAAATATTCCAACATGTTATAATGATTATTAAGTGGAAGTTGTTACTGTATTAAGAAAGAATTCTTTTTAAACAGGCATTAACAAAGGACTGTGTTGCTTTACCCTTTCCTTGTAGTTCCATTGAATGAGTCATCTGATTTCTCTGTTTCTTAGTGACCATTGGCCAGTAGTGCCAAGGGAAGAGGGGTGGCCTGGTGTCCCTGGGAAACCCCTTGTGTCCCACTGCCCTTTCCCTAGACTGCTAATCATAGCATTAAAGCAGTAGCCTTTACTTCCTCAGGAGCCTAGCACCAGCCCCCAAGACCATGTCCTCAAGAAGAGATTGATATCAGGGTTACATCTTTCCATTCCAACTCCTGGTCTAAATGAGGACCAGGTGAGCAGATCCTTGCCCTTAGGGCTTCTAGTCTGTTCCATAAGGATTCTAGGCAGCCTGGCTCAATCTAGATTTGCTTATTAAGGAACCCCCCAGAAGCAGAGCCAAGTCTTTGGAGGGTTCCCAGAGCCAACATACCACCTGGAATTTCAGAGCCAACTTAGGCCTAAAACAGTTGTAGGTGTGGGTTAGAATGGATTCCTTAAGACTACCACCCCATTCAAGCTAACCCCTCATCCTACCCTGAGAAGACCTTTGTAGAACCACCAGAGATCTGTGAATACTCCTCACCCAAATGGATTCATTCACATAAACATTTTGGCCATGACCTTTCCCTCTGGTCTCTGGTGACAATAGCAGGTCAGCAGTGATGCCTACAATGAGAAATGTCATGTCTGTCAATGCTGAATTTTTCTAGCTTCATCCTTATTGTATTGGCTCTCAATTTATATAGGACTCTGTAGCTTTCAGAGTGCTTTAACTGACATTCATCCATTTGATCCTGTGAAATAGACTGTTTTTTTTTCATATTATTAACCATCCCTTTCTCCTCATTTCTCTCTCATGCCTTAGTTTTTGTATGATACTGCTTTCTCTTGGTCTTCTTTCTTACCACCCTCTCTCTTAACTGCCTTTGCTAGGTAAACATTGATCTACATCTGTCCTAGGCCTCCTTCTCTTTTTCCTCTAGATCAGGAGTGGGGAACCTTCAGGACCAAGGCCACATGTAACTTTCTAGGTCCTCAATTATAGCCCTTTGACTGAATTCAAGCTTCACAGAACAAATCCGCTTAATAAAAGAATCTGTTCTGAAAAGCTGGGGCTCATTCAAAAGGCCTCATCTCAGGACCTAGAGGGTCACAAGTGGCCTTGAGTCCACAGTTTTCCTCATCCTACTCTGAGAGGTTGATCCTCTCAATTATAGCCACAAGGGCTGAGTTGGCAGCAGGGCCCTGGTCTGGAGGCTGCTAATGTTCCCCAGGGCTCTTGGCTTCAGTCTCCTGGGCTGACCCATGAGGGTCTATGGGGAGATAGTGGTCCAGATTGGACCCCCTTTGTCACACGTGCTGCCTCCTGTCTCTCCCCTCAGATGGCCACAGATCTTGATGTCAGAAGAACCACATTGCAGGTTATTGAAGGGCCATAGAAAGATGCCCAGTGAATATAAGCAAGCTATAGCAGACTGCCAGTAATGACTTTCACATGAGAAGTAGCCTAAAGCACCACCTCAGAGCTAGGTTACTGGAAAATGAGGTGTCCCCGTCACATAGCAAGAATGATGGATGAGATCACAAATCCACTGTAATAATGAGTAATAGAGAGTGTGCATTTAAATGCTGTTTCGTTCATTCTGTAAAAAGCTATAGTAAAAGTTGCATGAGTTAGAATCACCAAACACTAGAAACTGGCATTTCTGCTATCTCCCAATAAACTCTGCAACCTAGCAATCATTTCCAGGGGTTGCAAGACTAATCAAAACACCTTGCTGAACAGCTGCGAGTTACGTTCCTGCTGATTTCTTTGGGGAGGAAGGGAGCATGTTAGATCCCTGCCTCTAAAGCCTGTTTGCAAACGATGAAGATTCATTGCTCCTTCCTTCGCTCAGAGATTAACAGGATAAAAGATCAAGGGAAATGAAAAGAGGGAGCCCACTGGAAGCAGCATGAATTAAGTCAGTTAATCCTACATTCCGTAAGTCTTTCAATTAACTCTCATGCCCGTTTTTCAAACTTGCCAGAATACAAAGGTTTTCTTCTGCTTGTGTGCTTTCTCTTCCTCCTTTCTGTTTTTAAAATATCATATGATTGGGGCGGCTAGGTGGCACAGTGAATAGAGCACTGGCCCTGGAGTCAGGAGGACCTGAGTTCAAATCCAGCCTCAGACACTTAACACAAAAAATTATCCATATCACCTTGGGCAAGTCACTTAACCCCAATTGCCCTCCAAAAAGCAAAAACAAAAAATAAATAAACAAGCCAATTCAAACTTATATTAAAAAAATGTCATATGATTTTATCATTAGCAGTGTACCACCGGTGACCCCAACACATCCAGAGACCTCTGTACCAAAAGGAATTCATCAGGACCCTCAGTTGTCAGCAGCCGAGCCTGATACACCAGACCGAAGGCTGAACTTGGAGTTATCTCAGGGTAAGAATAAAAGGAAATAAATCTTTTGCTTACTTCTTAGTTTGTAAGGAGAACCTCTCAAAAACCATTATTCAGGTGATGCTGCACAGCTTCTCAAAACCTCTCAAGAAACAAAAATTAACTCTGTGTTTTATGGTATTCTTTTCTTACCCTTCCTACGCTAAGCATGGTGGTCCTTTCACCATACCGAGAGGCCACGCAGAGTTGTGGATAGTATATGGATTTGCAGTTAGGTGGCAAAGGTTCAAATCCCACAAAGACACCTACAATCTGTGTAATCATACGCAAGCCACCTAACCATTCATAATCTCAATGTCCTCACATAATGACTTCTCTATTACAATGTTCTTATTAGGAATATCCTTTGAGAAGTTCACATATAAAAGTGAGGCGCTCTGGGTACAGTTTGATGCTCAACTTTCCATTTCCATCTCTTTTTACTTTTCTGGGAGTCTTGTTTTTCTTGGGGTCATGGGAAGGGAGGGGGCTGGTGGTAGAGAGGCATGACGTCTCATGGAAAATATTCTTCCTCCTAAAATCCTATATTTAGAGCTAGAACAAACAAATCAAAAGTTATCTGATCTAACTTTCTCATTTTGTCATTGAGGAAACTGATGCTAAGGGAGAGGAAATAATTTACCAGGTATTATGAAGTTTCTAATTGGCAGGGTCTGTACAAACCAAGGCCTGCTGACTAGATTCAGCCATCTTTCTGCTAGACCCTCCCTTCATAATGGTCAGCGTAAGAGTCAGAAAGGCATAGCTGAGAAGAGGCAGTAGAATGAAAAATGTATATAGAATCAAAGCAAAACATGTTGACCAAATAAAAATTTTTGGTAGAATAAATGAATTTATTGTAACAGTATCAACATTGTATGCCTCTCTTTTAGGTTATGATGGGTATTGACATACCTTTAGGCACAGCTTATAGAAATGTGCTGTACAGTCCTTTCTCCAGTGTACCACTTGCTGCCTTTTATGTGGCCCACATCTGAGGGTATATTTTAGAAGATAAATTCCAGGTTGTGTTTGACTTTCCCAAAAGTGGATTGAAATTTTCTTTGAGGGATGATTGAAAAGTTCTTGTTGCTATGCCTGACTTTTACTGGAATTTTTTTTTTATTAACCCCTCATCTTCAGACACATCATGGAATCAGCCATGGTCACCTGCACCATCACATGCATTAGAAGACGTGAAACAGAAAACCCTCCCCGTGGATCAGAGCATCAACCATCAGGTTGCCTCTCCCAGTGAGAGAAGGAAGTGAGTAGATTTCTTTTTTAATTCAGGCACCAGATAGAAAAATGAAATAAAAAAGAAAAACAGACAAGTGGGGTGTTGGTGTCACTTTTTGTGATTTCCACTCATTCCCAGTAAGATAAAGTTCTAATCTGACTAGTTTCCAAAGCCTTAAAGTGAGACATTTCACACTATATTCTTTAAATACACATAGAAACTATAAAAGGAGAAAATTAGATTTTGAAATAAAATAAAAACTAAACAGATGATTAAAATTAAAAACTAAACTAAAAAGAATTGTGAACCTGATATTTTTACCAAAATAAGTAGCAAAAGATTAGCATTCAGAAATTGTTTTAAGAGGATTAAATCACATCTCAGAGACTAAAAGTGAAATATGGGTTCAGGAAATAGGAGTTCATCTAAAACTGCCTCTGGTTATACAGAAAATGGCTCCTGCTCAATCTGGGGCCATCTACCTTTGTCCTGATCGGTATCTTGTCACTGGACCCAGATGGCTCTGGGGGAGAAAGTGAGGCTTTGCACAGCTCTGCGTCCACTTACAAGTCATGGCATCACCTTCTTGATGTCATGGTCCTCTTCAAGAACAAAAGACAAATAAAAAACAACAACTTATCTTTCTATTAAGACTATGGCAAGAGTGTGCCTAACCCTGTGACCCGTTATCAAAACTTATTCATCTCATATTTGAGCAGTGAGACTTGTAGCAGTGTTAATAGTTTTTTTATGACACTTCTTATAACTTAGCTAGTCATATCACCTGTTATTTTTAAAGTTGCTAATGTGTTGATTCTTACTCAATTTATTTGTTAAATACTATGACAGATCGCTTAATTGAATATTCAGATTCATTTTTTTTTTCCTTTGGGGCTTATCTCTAGAGCACATGCCACTTCTTTAAAATGAACTGAAATTAGGAATTACATTATTCATCTTTGTGTCACTAATTTTTTAATATCATGTATTTTAAGCATGTGTCCTTTCAACAAGGTAGAAAGTTATGAATTCTTTTTGTTTTAAAGCAAGGAAATAAGAATTTTAATCAGATCTATCCATGGAGCATTAATTTTACAAAATGAGAAGGGTAGCACATTTAAAATATTGCCTTTAAAATGCTAATTAATGCTATATAACTGTATAGATTTATTCCCTAGTGGGAGGGCCTATTCAGAGTGAGGCTGACCACATACCTACACTTTGCCATTTGTTTTCTGACTCTTTTTAAGGACAGAATTATTGGTGGACATTTTCTGCTGGGGCAGGTTACATTTTGGTATAGAGAACAATAGGAGCATCTTAGAAAATTTAGTTAAAAGACCTCTCAGGCAAAAATAAATACTAGAAAAGGCATCCTGACCTTTCTAGCCCTGTCCTATCAAAGGCACGTTGATTTTATCATCGATGCCAGGCAGAGAATGTACTAAGAAGCCTTTTAAAATTACAAGTGCTATTTCTTCATCCTTTTTTTTATCGTGAGGAGTTGCTAGGGTCTTTGTTGTTTTCATAGTGAAAAGGCTGCTGTCCCATCATTGGCCTTTGGGTGCTTTATTTATCCTTGTTGTAATTCTTCATTTCTTTTCCACATTTCAGGACAAGCCCTCGTGAGAATTTCAGAGCTGGGCAGTTATCCCCATGCTCTCCCACCCCTCCTGGCCAGTCTCCCAACAGGTATGAAAGGCCAGTAGGCCCTTCATGGGCTGCCTTTTTTGTCTTGAATATCCCCTTAGTGATGGTCCTTAGAAGCCGTTATAATTGTACCTGAATTGGTACCTGCCAATGTGGTTTGGGGAGTACATCCACCCCTCTTTGAATATAGGAAACCCATTCTATTTCAACTTCTGATTTGGCACAAAAATAAAGAAAAGGTGAAGCAGTGGAAACTGGCTCTCTTTTTCCACAGGGCTTTAATTACATTTTATAGAACACCATAAACTAGAATTGCAATTACATGGGATGAGAAGGCATGCATATGTACAGCTTCCAATCCCGATCCCTTGGAACCAGTGCTGCTACTGGTAAGATCAGAGAGATTCATTGAGTGTTGAAGCAGAAACTTCAACATAATAGGTCCTTAATAAATGTTTGTCATGTGAATGAATGCCACTCTTACAGAGGCATCATGCCACTCTGAAATTGTGCCAAGGTCGGGTCAGAAAGCTCAACCACCAACAAAGACAGTAAAAGATAACCCATGGACCTAGTTAGCCAAGTGTCTTTTTATCTTCTAATAAATGAACTGTAACACTGAAAGGTGCTTAATAAATGCTTATTGAATTGAACATTTATTGAATTTACTTAATTGAATCTTGAATTTCAGGAAGCTTCCTGTCAGTACTTGTGACCATCTTGATGACTTAACTCAGTCACCTTTAGGGGCAGTGAAAATAACTAGTCATCTGCCCTTTTAAAATTTGCATTTTCATTTCTTGGTAGCGGGATGAGCTAGCCTGGTCTGTGTCATACAGATGGTGTGCAAATGTGTTTTCTTCCAGGTCTATAAGTGGAAAGAAGTTATGCTCTGCTTGTGGACTTCCTCTGGGGAAAGGAGCAGCCATGATCATTGAAACGCTTAGCCTTTATTTTCACATCCAGTGCTTCAGGGTAGGTACTCATTACTTCTCAAGCTAAACAGGATCCCACGACATCCTTTTTGATCATTCTGTGTGTGGAGCAAACGTTGTGCTGGTATTTATAAGGTGGATGTCGTTCCTCATTCTACACTGCTACTGTGTTGTCTGTCCTTCTGTATATAGACTTATCTCTGCCGTCTTGTCATCCCTAGAAGGCACAGCTAGATTTTACTTGATTTTGCAGGTGTTTGCCCCAGACTAAAAAGTATGACATTGGAAGAAATGTATGCTCGAGTAGGGAGCTAAGAATTCCAACCTGAAATACTCCAAGAGGAAAATGCTAATTACAAGTCAATTAGCCTCTGGATTCATTCAGAATCTGAAAATTCTTTCTAATCCCTGAAATTTTGATGAATGAGTATCAGGAGCTGTTAGTATCTTGCCCAGTTCCCTTAGGTGATGGAAGATTTTGGTTTAACCCTAGACAATCGAACATGTCGATTGATTGCTGTGGTCTTAAGTCCCCAAACCATTTTTATATTGAGAAGTATAGGGTACAGAGGTGGGTGTTCTTTTGCTCTCTCCCCAGTCTTCTCTCTGTCTCTGCTCCTACCTCCCAACTAGAGATAAATGGCATCTCCTTTCAAACCACTGCCAAACACGGACCTAAGCAGAGTGTGTATTCACTCACACTTTCTATTTCCAGTCTGTGACTCCCTTAGTTAGGTTCAGTTCAGCAGCCATTTATACCTATTCTGTGCAGAGAATTAGGCTCTGAAGAAGTGACAGAGTTTAGAAAGGGTACATGCCATGCCCTCATGGTACTTTACAGATAGTCATAGGGCATAATTAATGTGTTGGATTAAATGGCCATCTGGCCTGTGGGCTCTATGGAGGACTAAAAGAAAAGAAGACAAAGTTAATAATGCTAACAGATAAATGATAATGTGGGCACTGGACACCATCTGGTTTGGGTGGTTTGTTTATTTGGAGGTGGGGGATGGGGCAAGAGGGTAGACACAATTTTATTGGCATAGAGAGCTTCTGGTGACGATGTCTTCCACCAGTACAGAACAGTAACTGGTTCATAACTTATAGTCTTAGAGGGTTAAATGAGGGGTCAAGTGATTTTTCCCAGTGTCACACAGCCTGCACGTATCAGAGTTTGGGACTCGAACTTGGGTCTTCCTGACTTTCGGGGCTATCATCTATCCACAATAGCACAATGCCTCTCAGTCAACTCTGTATCCACAGTGTTAGGCTGAATATGATTCTTCCCTAAGTTATGTTTTGTTTTGTTTTTTATCACAAAGCAGTTCATAAAAATACAAGCAGGCTAATTTTAATAAGATAACTTATGAAAATTGTTTTTTTTTTAATTTTGGTAACCTCAAAGACTAGATGTTTTTAAATGTAGAAATAGTCTAGGAAGGCTAAGTAGGGATTCCAAAATGCTGGTTCCTTCTTTGTTGAGTCTTGGTGAGGTTATTCTCTCTTGTCCAGTGATGGCAGCTGCCCAGCTCACTCGGTCTACATCCCTCCCCTGTCAAGATGGTCCCTCACCCAGTGACCTTGAGGCAGCAGGAGTCTTATTGGAGCCCCCGTCCTCTCCTACCTACTCACAAACCTCCAGGCTACACTACCCGTGGTTTCTGACCTCCCCGGAAAAAGACTGTACATGAGAGAACCACCCAATTCTCCTCCTCAATCACCACCAGCACCACTAACCCAGTGCTGAGGAAACCAGAATGCCCTCCAGTGTCTTTCCATACCAGAACAAATGCTGCTAAAAGGAACCTTGTTGGGGGGGGGGGGGGGGGGGGGGGGGGGGGGGGGGGGGAGGGTATTGGAGATCACCATATGGAAAACAAATCTGAAATCTCAGAAAGAAAGAAGAGCTTTTTGTCTCCTTGTACCAGATCTCTTGGAGCTTCAGGAAAATCCTGGAAATCTCCTGAGGTCTTTTTGACAGATTTTCCCCATGAAGGATTCCAATAAGTTTCATCAATTCTCTGAATGTCATTTGCTTATCCAGACCACCAGTGGGGTTATATTTGATCTGTACGAAGGGTTTCTGTTTTTGTGAAGATTTCTCTGTGAATGACACAACCAGTCAATACAAGGATGCCTTTCTCACATGACTTTCTTCTTGTTTAATGGACAGTGTGGAATCTGCAAAGGACAGCTTGGAGATTCCGTGAGTGGAACAGATGTCAGGATTCGCAATGGTTTGCTAAACTGTAATGACTGCTACATCCGGTCCAGAAGTAAGTGCGGTAGGCAGCCCCACGAGCCCCGAGATGCAGGAAATCTCTTGTGTCCATTGTGGCACATCTACTGGGGCCCAAGTCTCCCTTCCTATAGACTTTCTGCTCTATAAAGTCATATCTTGTAAACACAGCTTTATCAGCATCCAGGTGAAAAGAAATTCAATTCAAGAAGCATATGCTAGGCACTGGGGATACAACACAAAAACTAGGTGGTATGGTACATAGAGCACTGGGCCTAAGAGCTGAGTTCAAATCCAGCTTCAGACATTTAGTAGCTGTGGGACCCTGGACAAGTCACTCACTTTCTGTCTGTTTCAGTTTCCATACTTGTAAATTGGGGATAATAATAATAACCTCCCTAGGAAGCTGTGAGAATCAAATGAAATAATATTTGTAAAACTTTGCAAACCTAAAAATGCTCTATTTAAAGGGAGTTTTATTTGGTACAGTGGATAGAATGTTGGGTCTGGAATCAGGAACCTGAGTCCAAATCCAGCTTCAGACACTTACTAGCTGTGAGACCTTGGACAAGTCACTTATTCACTGCCTGCCTGAGTTTCCTCAACTGTAAAATGGGGACAGTAGTACCTACCTCATAGAGCTGCTGTGTCATTCAAATGAGAAAATATTTGTAAAGTGCTTAGCACAGTGCCTGGTATATACCGTGTTTCCCCGATAATAAGACCTATCCTGAAAATAAGCCCTATTGAGATTGCTACTGTAGTGAAGGTGATCCCCTGCGCTACACGCTACATTACGGTACCCTCTGTATGCACCGTCCTCCCTCCCCCCCCCGGGTGAAACGCACGCCGCGCTCCGAGCTGCATCCAATCAGAGCTGCAGCAGTGAGCGCGTCATCCTGTTCTTCCCCAGTGATTTGCTTATTGAATAAAGGTACATTTTTTTGTTCACATTTACCTGTTTATTAAAATTGCTGTCAGTGTTCATTAAAATAAGCCCTCCCCTGAAAATAAGCCCTCTGGTGTTTTTCTGTCCAAAAAAATTAATAAGACAGTGTCTTATTATCGGGGAAACACGGTAGTAAGCACTTAATAAATTCCTTCTTTTTTTTTTGCTTTTTGGAGAGGGAAGGGCAGGGCAATTGGGGTTAAGTGACTTGCCCAAAGTCACACGGCTAGTAAGTGTTAAGTATCTGAGGCTGGATTTGAACTCAGGTCCTCCTGAGTCCAGGGCCAGTGCTCTATTCACTGCGCCACGTAGCTGCCCCCACTAAATAAATTCTTATTCCTCCCCTCCGTTCCCTGGTACAACATATGCCCAGATAAGAAAGTACAAAGTGAATTTATTGTTATGAATATGGGAGAAGAGAGCGTGGAGATCACCAAGAGAACATTGAACTCTAAAGAAATCACCAGATGGGGTGGCTAGTTTGGCACAGTGAATAGAGCACCAGCCCTAGAGTCAGAGGGACCTGAGTTCAAATCCAGCCTCAGACACTTGACACAATTACTAGCCATGTGACTTTGGGCAAGTCACTTCACCCCAAATGCCCTCCAAAGAGCAGAAAGGAAGGAAGGAAGGAAAGGAAGGAAGGAAAGGAAGGAGGGAGGGAAAGAGGGAAGGAAGGAAGGAAGGAAGGAAGGAAGGAAGGAAGGAAGGAAGGAAGGAAGGAAGGAGAGAAGGAAGGAAGGAGAGAAATCACCGGAGTGATTTTTGGGCACCATCAATTCTTTGCTCCCATCAAGCCAATACCCTTAATTGTTCCTCCCATGTATTATGTGGAATATGCTCATCTCCATTTCTTTACCAAGGTAATAACCTCTAAGCTGGAAATGCGTTCTCCTTCCTTCTCTCCCAAGCCACACATTTTCCTGAAGGAGCATTTGCACAACTACCATGAAGTCTTCTCTAATTACTTAAGCCCCAATTCATTTCCTGAATTCCTCAATCGCTAAAATCTAGTATATACCTTGCATCATGGCTCTTGATTACATGCTGAAATATATGTGCAGCATTGGGGTCATAGAACAAAGAATTAGAAAGGGATGTAGAAGTCATATTTGTGAACTCAGATCTGACCCCAGACCCTTACTAATGGTGTGACCCTGGACAAATTACTTAGCCCTTCTTTGCCTCTGTTTCCTCATTCGTAAAATGAGCTGGAGAAAGAAATAGCATTCCTGTATCTTTGTCCAAGAAAACCTTAAATGAGGTCATGACTAAAGCTACTGAACAAAAACAATAAAATCCAGTTTCCTCTTTTTCTAGCTAAGGAAACTGAGACCTAAAAGAGAGAAAGCAATTTGCCCAAGATAACTCTAGTCATCAGGTCAGGATTTGTCCTCTGATTCTAGGTTCCATGCTCTTTCCACCAAACATGACAATCTTCCCAATTTATTTGTAAATGTAAGAAAAAGTATCATCTCTCCTACTCCTGGGTATCCCCCAAGTCCGTAGCAAAATGTGAAAAACAAAAGGGGGAGATGGAAGAGGAAATGGATTGCTCTGGGAAAAGGCTGCTTATATATTTTGTAACACCAGAGGGCGATGTTGCACAACTGCTCTCTCCCCTTGATAAATTCTGTTCCAAGTTGTGAGCTCTTAGAAAACGCTACACTCAAGTCTTGGGGTGTTTTAGCCTGAGAAAATTTTAGTCAACTGCAACACAATTAGGCAGACATTCTGCAGTCTTTTTGACGTCTTGTGTTTGTTTTAGGTTAACAAAATCTTCTTTGAACTGTGAGATAGTGGGTTTTTAAAAATCTGATAAAGTTAAAGGTTTTCATGTTTTTACCAAAAATAATTAAATACAATACATAAACAATTTTAACTTTGAGGGGAAAAATTGAAAATTTTATTTATGATCTTTTAATTTTGTCTGGATAGTGTTTTCCTTTTAAAAAGTGGAATTGCTAAGGAGGGAATAGGTACCCATACCTATTACCTTAAAGAAAATGTGAATAGCTCAGTGGATTTCCAGTGAATCTGGTTTGTTTATTATGGAAGCTTGTCTTTGATGGGCCTGGGAAATGAATACATAACACCTTCTTGAGTGGCTATAATAGAACCCTAGCAAGATTTATGTATACAACTGGATTTACTTTTAAAATACACAACTTTTTTACCACTTTTTCTTCTTTTTTCTTTTTTTTTGGAGAGGGGAAGGTAGGGCAGCTGGGGTTAAGTGACTTGCCCAAGGTCACACAGCTAGTTTTGTGTGAAGTATCTGAGGTCGAATTTGAACTTAGGTCCATCTGACTCCAGGGCCAGTGCTCTATTCACTGCACCACCTAGCCACTCCCCTACATTATCTTTTTCAAAATGATTTTCCCCTCTTCTTCCCAAATGAAGCTTTTTCTTCATCATTCCAGTTGAAGGTGACTTGAGTAATCAGAAGAGGGCACTGTTAAGTCGGAAAACCATTTAGCAGAGAAATAAAAGTGACGGTGCATGGTGTTCTCTGTCCTTCCTCACCTGG
Source organism: Petaurus breviceps papuanus (assembly GCF_028583685.1). Classification (NCBI taxonomy): domain Eukaryota; kingdom Metazoa; phylum Chordata; class Mammalia; order Diprotodontia; family Petauridae; genus Petaurus; species Petaurus breviceps. The sequence continues at coordinate 1,590,159 of NW_027186473.1, forward strand.
AATGGCACTGAGGATACCAGAGGAACATAAAAGGCCCTTAGAGTTGGAAGGGAAAGAGTTAAATTCCTTTCATCTTAATTTTATTTTTAAGGATGTTTGCAAATTAAGCCATAAAAAATGTGACACTTAGGAAAATTACCTTGTTCAAAGAAATTTTTTTCTTTTAACCTTTAAATATAAGATGAATTATTTTTAAAGGAGAAGTCCTTTCATAGCATCACTGATCTAGATCTGGAAAAGACCTCTGAGGCATCTGATCCAACACATTTAATGTTATCCCATGGGCCAGGGAGATTGCTCAGACTTCCAGAGAGAATAACCATCAGAAGTGGGATTTGAACACAGGTTCTCTGAATCCTTAACCAGTACACTGTCCCTTGGACTGTGTTGAATCTCTATAGTTATTATGCCATTCTGTGTAATCTGAAACCTGGAAATCAAATTTCCAGTGTGGTGACACAGCTACATTTTTCCTTTGCAAACTTTTATTAAAAGTGACATGGGGAGATGAATCTGTTCACCTGATTTAAGCCTGTATTTCTCCAAATGTAGAAATCACACTCATAGTTGGAACAGCAAAAATGTTTCCAAGAAGGGCTGATGGGGTTTTCATGAAAGGGGTTTAAAAGCCCTTTTCTACTTCAGCAAGTTCTCTTTGCCTTTCTTTGCTGTTATAAAAAGTGAATTAGCTTTGAAAGTTAAGGGGGGAACCATACATTTAGTTAGAAGAGTGTTAATGCATTTGAATGGATGAAGCAATCCCAGATACCAGAGAAATAATCAGATCTGTAGGTAAGCTCGAGAAATGTTTTTACATATCCTTTCTTATTTTTATCTGAGAAAAAAAAAGAGACAGAGAATGGATCAGTATGGAAGGCTTATTATAATAGTTTTCTAAGGAAATGAAAATAATTTTATTCAGTTGAATAATAAAAATGAAATATACATAATCTTGTTTTCTAGGAGTAAGGAGATATATTCAAATAGTTTTTAAACTGATAGCATGAGAGCATATTAAAATAGAATTCCTGAAAGCTACCTAAATACGTTTAAGATCTTATGCAAATAGCATCCAAAATGGGTCCTAAATTGGCCATAACACGTAATGCTGTCACATGCTTAATTTTTGTCCCTGGTTACTTATGTGTTAGATGAGCTTGTCTCTGTATACAGTGCTCTGTTCAATCATCTCTTACTATGAAATACATTTAGGAAAGGTCTCTGGGTACTTTATAATTGAATATGTGCCTCTTCCTCATTCTTTCGCTGAAGACAGAGGAATGCTATGAAGATTTCAATGAAGAATATAGAGACTAATATCCCGCCCATCCCGCCCCTCCCCCCCATTGGTCCAGAGTGACCACTTCCGTTTTGCTCCAGATGCCCACTTCTTTCCCACCACCTACTTCCAACAGATGATGTTTGATCCTGGGGAATATCAAGACAAAAGAGGGAGAAATTTTCCAGCCTTCTTTTTTATCCCCATAGAAAATAAAATCTAGAATCCCAGAAATTTCCTTTGGCTCACCATGGAGTGAGATCCCAAGGTTAGGAACTGTCCTTTGCATATGGATCAGTGTGTATTGGTGTGCTGATAAATGATCTCACTTGGAAGATGTCACGCTTCCCAACTTTTCCTTCTTTCTCTAATATTAAGGGGAAATGGTCAGGATGGCAGGTACCCTAAGTGCAAAACTTGGAGTCACAAAGTCTAGAGCATGACTAGCCTCAGGCACTTACCAGCTGTGTGATCCTGGGCAAGTCATTTAAACTGTCTGCCTCAGTTTCCTTATCTGTCAAATGGGAACAACAATAGCATCTGTTTCAGAGAGTTGTTGTGAAGCTCACATATATAAAGCCCTCTGCAAATTTTAAAATGCAATATAAGTACTAGCTATTATCATGATTGATTTCTTACTTGAAATACAAGCAAATGGTAGTCCCTATTTATCACGCTCATAAGAAACTATGATGAATCTCTTGGAAACTAGTCAGTGTAGTATACCTGATGAGAAACTTGGCCTCATACTTTCTTTCCAACCTGATTCTCATTGGAACCTGTGTAGGTGGGACTCCAGGGTGCATTTTCTTTGGGCAGATAGCTCTGTTTACTTGCAAAGAATTATGTGGAGAATGCATTGGAATGGTGAAGGGCCAAAATGTCTGGCAAAACCAAAAAGTAGCAAAAATACAAACTGCAGGCCTTTATGAAACTGTTCTGTATAGGTTATACAGGCTGATGGAATCAAGAAACAAGAATTGTTGAATACTGTCCCTCAATTCTCTTTGGTTTTCTTTTCACCTAGGTGCTGGTCAGCCAACAACATTGTGACATGGTTTTCACTCCTACACATCACCTCCCACAGCTCCCTTTGGGGATGTCCCGGACAATCGCTTATAAATGCCCATATTTATGGGGCTTCGTGGCACTCATTTAATTTTTCAAAAGCTATTATTAAGAGGTTGTGTCTGTTCCTTTATAGCGCAATGTATGTTTGTGTTTTCCTTTTATTTTCCTTTTTACATTTGCACAGTATCTCTTAAGAGAATATTGAGTTGTTTTGATCCCGAATCCTTCGGAAAGTTGTGTGGGTTTTTTTTTCTTTTTTTTTTGGTAAGGCAAAATATGTTGATGATTTAAAATGTGATATTATCCTCTTCGGGAATTAAGATTTTAAAAATGCAATAAAACCATTTGTTTTGAAATTTCTAGAAACTAAACATTTTAAGTTTACAAAACTAAACTATCGAAAGTGCAGGACATGCCAATGTAAAATGAGCACTCTGCTGAGGGAACATCTGATTAATACATTTCTGAACTAAAAATCACAGAAAGGGATTTTCTGTTACTGAGCTATAACCTTTTTTTGTACGAAGATACTAGTTTGATAATACATACTGTCATTCTGAACCATTTGTGTTCTGTACCTTTTGAAGGCAGGCCCATAAATTATTGCACCATTAACGTTCATGTACTTTCAAAGTCACATCATTAATGTAGATTATTCTGTCAAATAAAGAGAACTCTTGTAAAGCCTGCTGGGCCTGTCCTCTGACTGATGGAGGCATTTCCCAAGAGGATGAGAAAGCGAGATGAGGTTTTTTTCAGTAGGTCTTTTTTTCCGGATTATTGCAGTACTGTACTACCCGGACTGGGAGACAGGAGAAGAAAGCTGACTCTCTCCCAACAAGTGGGACATCAGTAGCAACAGTGATAACGTGATGTTCTTGGTCTATTATCATTTACAACATTCCCAGGAGAAAAAGCAGGAGTTGTCATGTTTCAGTCTGGGAGGGAGGCATCCTATGCCTTGGGTACCTGGTGCCCTGTGCCATATATGTGCAGAGATAAGCTTTGAGAATCTCTGCTGCTATCACTTAAAAACGATGTGATAATGTGTGATATTTCACTGACTTATGTGTGACCATTAAGATCCTACAGTTCACACTGTACCTTGTCCATTTTAATGGTTATTTGCATGTTCCCTTTAATTCTCCTCTTCGTTGTCAAGAGTTCTAGCTATTAATCATGGAGAACTTTAACCAAGAATTGATTTGCTGTTCCCTTAACTCCATGTGTCACATAATGAATTCTAGCTGGCTGAAGAAAGGAGAAAGTTGTTTAAAGTCCTCATTTTACCTTTCCCGGGATTTTTTTCTTTAAAACTAGGGTGGGAGGGCAGGGGAGGAGCAGGTGGTATTGGGACATCTATTTATTCTGCCTTAAAACCATGTTAAATTAATCAAGATTTGTTGCGAATGTAGAAGATGAACCCATTCATGGTATGTTGCTGTATTAGTAAAGGGATATAACGTGGATGTTTATTAGATAAGCAATAATTTTTCTATGTGTTATTTGATACAGCTAGCGACTATTTATTTACATGCTATGCTAGATGGTCCTTTGCATGCCAGTTCCGTGCTCGTGCAGAATTTCTCCTTGGTCACTGAAGGTATTTTTACTACGTTGTCCTGTGGAAATGTTGTTGGATTGAACCTTACACATCATTTCATTAAAATTGTGCCTTAGAAAATGCAAAGCTATTGCACATAGTCAGTGATGACTTATGGATACAGTGAATTCAAGAGGAAAGAAGTAATCCCTGAGACCTTCAGTTCCCGAGACTCCTGCTGGTAGTGGTTGCTGTTTTACAAACATGAAAAAAAAAATAGTTTTGGAAATGTACAGATATTCAGTCTGATATTTTGATTAACCACCTGCATGTTTTATTGTTAGATATTTTGATAATGTTGATGTTTACATTTTGCATGGTGTTCACAGAGTACTCTCCCATGGTAATGCACAAAACATGCACAATTTCAACATTCATAACCGATTTTTATAGAACCCTTTTTACCTATGAAACTCCATCCGTTACATAAGGATACATGAATATTGCACATTCTTTTCTGGTTCCCACAGTCTCGTTTATACATTTTTCTTAGTGAATCTCATCATATATGTATTGAATCTAGAATCCAGTCAAGAAAAATGAAGACCCATTTTCCAACCACAAGATGGGCTTTTTTTTTCATAATTAACTCTAGTCACCAGCACAGAATAATCTCCAGCATTCTAAATTCTAATTGCCAACTGTTCCTATTTCTATTTGATTTATATTTCATTTGGAGTCTGTTACATGACATTTTAGAAAGTCTAGGCCTTGTTTTCTCCAATTCAACATAAATTCTTGTTAAATAAAAAAAAAAGATTTCTTGTTAAATAATCTCGGAGATCCCAGGGGAAGAAAAAAAAAAAACAATGCTTTACCACACTTGGTTGTAATATATGTGTGTGTTTAGTTTTAGAATGAAACAAAGAAAGTAAAGGAGAAAAGTAAGTGATTTGTTATTCTTGTGGAAAGATGAGATCTGATTTTTTTTTAAGATCCTCCAAAAGCTGTTCCCTTCTCATTCTCCAGAAAACATGGATAAATCCCCACTATGACTATGTATGTGTGTTTCACTATCAAACTTTCATGGTGTTTCCTCACTCTTTCTATGTAGTGTTATATTAATACAAAACATACTGTAGTTATCTATTTGAAGCATCAGAGTTAATGAAAAGGACCTATGTCGTATGCAAGACCAGCCAGAAGAATTAATTACTGTTCTAGGTTGGCTAATGTGCTATATCAGTTACACTAACCTTCATTTACAATATTTATTCTAAAATGCCTCTCAAGAGTAGCAAAAAGTTGTCTAAAATGCAACAGCTTTTATAGTAAATGTACATTTATAAATAAAATACTCAAATGAATGTTGGTGTTCTATCATTTTCTGGGGCTTCTGGGAATTGATGATTCATTTCTTACCTGCCTCAAATTTCTTCCTACTCTAATTCATGCTCCTATCAGCTCCCAAAGTGATTTCCCTAAAGCATAGGCCTGACCATCCCACTCCAAACTCAGTCAATTCCAAGGACTCCCTATTATTTCCAAGATCAAGTCTAAAATCCTTTATTTTGGCATGTAAAACTCTTCACAATTGGCCCAAATCATCTTCTCTTTCTTTCCACATACTCTACAATCCATCCATACTGGCCTACTAGCTACTAGCTGGGTCTTCCATATTACTACACTATGGCTTGTTTCTGTCTATTTGCAGTGGCTGTTGCCCATGCCTAGAATGCCCTCCCTCCCAGCCCCCAATTCTTAGGCTCTCTGGCTTTCTTTGAGACTCAACTCAAGCAGTACCTCTTCCAGGAGGCCTTTCATGGTTTGCTCATCTGCCAGTGCCACCATGCCATCCCTCCATGAGGCAGGGCACTATCATCTCTTTATTCAACTTGTCCTGATCTGTATGTGTTATCTCCCCCATTCAAATGTAAGTTCCTTGAGGACAGGGACTGTTCTTGCTTTTTCCTCTGTGTTCCCAGCACTCAGCCCAAGGCCTAGCTCATAAACATTTTATAAATGCTTATTGTCTGATTGGGCTGTTGAGGAGCCCCTCTGACTTGATACAACTGGATGGAAGGTATGAGTTGAGGAAAATCATTTTGAATAACTCCTACTCTGACCTTTTTTTGTGATATCCTTCCATGAGGGATAAAGCCTCTCTGTGGAGGATACAGGAGCCTCTTATTACCCCTGATGATTCTATATACAACCAAATCTGTGTAGAGTCACAACCTAGTAGAAATGAAGTGGGGATTGGACATTATCTGAATGATTGTCCCCTTCAACATTGGTTATTGAAACCTGAGGTCCTTCCAGCTTCCTTAAAGTCCTCCTCTCCTCTCTTTCTTCCCCCAACCTGTCTTGCTCACACACCTTACACAAGAATTCATAGAATATGAATAACTCAGCTTAAAGATAATGGTTCAGAAGCTGCGCCCACCCCACTCCAAGTCCCTATGTGTATTTTTTTGTTGCTCTAAAAGTATGATTTCGTCCATTTGTGAGTTTTAGAAGTCATTGAAATGATTTATAATACTGTCCTCCAAGAATTAAAAGTATGTCCATTCAACTGGGAGTTCATCTTGGCAACAGAGAAAACTATAGTCCTCTGAGCGCTGTTTCCACAAATAATATTCCTGTTAAAGCAAAACTTAGCATCTAACAGTTTGTATTTATTAGACCAGGCCTAATTATAGACAATATGGCATGTGTTGTATGTCCTTCCATACTAAGCTCTGTACCTAATGATTTGTTTCCAAGACCTGAATAAACACATAATAAGCCATTGTCACCTGCAATGCCTAAGTTAGTGGAATTTTTTTTTAAAGCAATCGGGGTTAAGTAACTTGCTCAAGGTTACACGGCCAGGTGTTTCTGGGTGGGTGCTGAGTGTCTGAGCCCGGGATTCGATCTCCAGGTCGTCCTGACACTGGAGCCGGTGCTGTTACTCTCTGTGCTACCTGGCCGCCCCAAGTTAGTGGAATTTTTGGAGAAGAAACCAACCAGGAGAGGGTCTCAGAATAACGCCATGTAAGGGTGGGTTGATGGAATTGGAATGGAAAGCCGAGAGGAGAGAACACGGAGTCGGGGGGAGCACAGCTATCAGCAAATAGAGGAGGAGCTTTGATGTGAAAAATCCTACGAAACTTGCTTTGCTTGGCCTCAAGGTGCAACCAGTAGAAGTCGGAGAGGCTTAATATCAATGTATCTCCCTGACAAAGTCATCATGCTGAGCACATTGCCTTGGCACGTAGCCACTTAATCCATGCTTGTTGACTTAGGGCTGCCTCCCCCCCAAATAGAGTGGGCTCCTTCACAACCTCAGAAAGTCACAAGTTACCTCACAGGCCACCTGTTCCAACTTGGACCCAAACCATCATCTTGACAACATCACTGAAAAGGGGGTGGTCCAGTCTCTATTGGAAGACCTTTGTCTCTAAGCAAAGTATTCTTCCAAATCTCTAGAAGTCTGTAAGGGAAGGCTGGATGAACTTCTTTGCCAGGAATGTAAGAGAAAGGATTCCTGATCCACTATAGTTCAGACCAAATGACCTCTGAGATCCCTTCTTATATTGAGATACTGGGATTCTGTGACTGATTCTCTTTGTGCTGCTTCCAGCTGCTACCCAATTACCTTCCTGCTGTGAGTCACTCTGGGAAATACATCAAGAACAGGCCAGGCTACCCATTTCCTTTTAGCAGTACGTCAGGTTAAGTAAGGGAAAAGTGGCTTCAGGAGTGACTAATCAGTTGGTCATCAGGTAGTGGTTGGTTTTTGTAACATATGTTGGATTTATGCAACAGCAAAAATCATTTATTAAATACCTGCCTGTGCGCACTACTGAGTTTAAAACTGCCTTCTGGGGACTTGAAATCTATATGTGGATAAATGTATAAAAAGGCCCATGGACCTCCATAAAACACAGACATCAAATGGTCTTTTTTGTCAATTAAAACATGTTTCTTACAAAAGGTTGCATAATGGATAGAGTACTGTAATTGGAATCTGGAAGACTTGGGTTTGAATCCAACTTAATAACTGTGTGACCATAGTTACTTAACCTCTCTGAACGTATTTCTACATCAATAAAATTGGGATAATAACACCTACTTCAGAGAGTTTGTATAAACAAGAATCAAACAAGATAATGTATGTAAAGTGATTTGTCAACCATAAAGGCTAAACAGTGAGTTAGGGAAGGGAATGATATGCAATTACTTCAGTAACTGGAGTAGGAGTGATTTTTATCTCCATGAATATTCCTTTCTCTACATACACCACTTGCATTTTATTGACCAAAGCTAGAAGGAACCTCATAGATGCTCTGGTCCAATTTTGTCATCTTACAGATAAGAAAAAATATTTGATGTAATTTGCCCAAGGTCATATATAGGTAGTAAAACATGTATTCCTGATGGTTCAATGCTCTTTCCCATGTTTTGATTCCCTCAGCCTTCAATGTCTCCAGTTAAGCTACATGACCTTCTTTTTGATGTGCCAAACTAAGTCCCAAAAGCCAGAGACTTGGAGGAGGAAACTAGATTCCCAACTAGATTATCAGTGGCCACCTCAAAAATAGATGGAGAAGGAGATAGAAAGGAGTCAGCCATGTTGGCAGAACGTCGGTCAGGCATGATGGTTTTCAGATACTGCCAGGAGGAGGCAGGAATTCACAATGATTCTCCCTAGACCCAGCACTGGGTCATACCAACCCCACCTCTAATGTTAGTCATTGCCTTATATATAACTGGACTTCATTACGTTGCATATTCAAATGGATTTGAAGCTTATACCAGGATTACAACAGGATTTGCAGCTTATATTTACACTCACGTCCATTTGTAATGAGTTTAAGCATTTACCTATACACGGAGTGAACAAATCTCAGAGAAACTGGGGAAAACATCTGAATTCAGTTTCTTTGTTTCCAACTTATTGAAACCAAAGTATTACTAGAATTAATGTTTTTTACATACTCACAGAACTACTCTGTAAGGAAATTAGAAAAAAAAATAATCTAGCTAAAAATGCCTCTGCTCTCCCTAATAAGACAATAGAGTATTCCAGACATCTCTTATTGTTCAATTAGACTTGAAGAAAATTACTGTAGGGCCTTTGTCCACATTTTGAAACTTTTTTATGAAAAAATTGTTCCCGTTAAATGTCTTTCTAAAATATGAACTAAATAATATACCCAGAGGTATAATTGTAATTTTGGCACCCAGGTCAATAACATAAAAGTCCCTCAAATCCATCTTATAAATTATGATGTGAAAATAAATTATTTTCATAGACATAATTAAGACATTCAGTTGAATGTGGTGGGATTAGTTATGTAACTATGTGTTGCATGCTCTAAATTTTAGTGTGCTAAACCTCAGTTACCCTATCCTAATTATGGTTCCAAATACATCAATATAAAAATCAGGCATAAAAACCATCTATGGAAAATGTGATACTTTGATATAGACAGCTGATACATCCTGGAAGGTTGCCAGTCACTTGGTGTAACATGTTAGATTAAATTGGACTTGGGGTCAAAAGACCTGGCCTTGAGTCCCAGCACTATTGCTTATTAGCTGTATGACTTTGGCCAAGTCATTTAATTTCTCTGGGCCTTGGTTCTCTCATCTATAAAGATAATAAAGCACACATTACCTATCTCACAAGGTTGTTGTAAGGATGTATGCAAATGTGTGCAAAGCTCTTTGTGACCATTCAAATATTATATAACTGTGAGCCATCCGTATACCATCTGCTTGGTGTCTGGATCTATGGTCATTCCACAGGAGGTCAAATATCAGACATTCAACAAATTTCTGAAATGGGCATCCACACTTCTAACTGAACCAAACAATTCCAGGAGCAGCAAGCATATACTAGGGCCCACTGGCCTCTGGTGATATGGCGGAAGTAAGCAGGAAACCCATATGAGGTTAGGGCTGGGGTAGCAGGTAGATAGGAAGGAGATGGGTTACCTTTCAGTTATCTTGCTTTTTCCAATGGAACTCACCAAGAGCAAATGTATGTTCCCTTTATCAACCCTGTCCCAAGTTATGATTGAAAAGAAGAAACAAACTTATCTTTATGCCTGCCCTCAAACAGATTATTTGAATATAAGTCATTAATAACACCAAATAAACATAAGCTCTAGGGATCCTACCACTTCCGTGCTGATATATTGCAAGAAAAAGAGTAAATTCTAGAATCAGTGTCTTTCTCCCTTACTCCCAAATATTTACCACAAACCCTGAAGAGATGAGGCTGCAAATATAACGTCCAAAAGGATGCCATTTTGATCTGCAATACCAAACCATGGCCCTAGAGAATTCTAAAGGGCATGGGCTTCCATTCATTTTTCAATGGGATGCAACTCCTTGAGCTGATCTTAGGATATCCGACATAATAATGATAATGACATTATAATAATAATAGCTGACATTTATATAAGGCCTTAAGGTTTGTAAAACATTTTTACATATATATATATATATATATATATATATATATATATATATATATATATAAAATCTCATTTGATTGTACCGAGAATCATACTGTGATAATAGAGGGAAATGTTGGTCATTCATTCATTCCATATGCTACAATATGGTATAGCAGAAAAAGTCTTAGATGACAAATGAATAAACCTGGGTCTGAGGACCAGCCCTGCCATTTCTGGCTTTGTGTGACCTTGAGCAAGTTATAACCCCAGTGTCCTTTAATGGAAAATAAAAGCAATAATACTTATACTACCTGCTTCATAGGATTGCTGTGAACTGAGAAGTCTTATGTAAAATTGAGCTATTGTTATTTTAAGTGATTTTCTTTGATAGCCTGGACATCCAAACTAAAAGACCTAGCCACTTGCATCAGTCCCCCTCTACACACACACACACACACACACACACACACACACCACCATATTCCAAGCCCTCATCATCTCTTGCCTGCCCTAGACTATTGCAACAACCTCCCACTTGGTCTCCCTGCCACAGGTCTCCCTGCCACAAGTCTCCCCCCAACTTCAATTCATCCTCCTCCACCCAGATACCACAGTGATTTTGCTAAACCACAGGTCTGACTATGTCACTCCCCCACTCAATAACCTCCAGGAGCTCCCTATTAATTTTAAAATGAAATACAAATGCCTTTAAAGTCCTTCACAGTCCTGTCCCTGAATTGCCTTTTCAGTTTTATTATGCCTCAACACTTTCTCACAGTCAAATTGACTTTCTTATTTTGCCCCCATATATAACACTGTGTTTCTCATCTTTACTTCTTACATATTATAAGAAAAATAGTCACCTCTAGACCTAGTGTGTTTTATCCTACTGCCCAGGTACCTCCCACTAACCCTGGGGAAATTAAACTCCCCAACCAGCACCCAAATTGTTTCTCAGCCATTTGGAGCTTCAGTGCCAAACCACGGATGAAGACCGTCTCTTCCTATCTGCCTTCCTAGAACATACTTCTTCCTCACCTCTGCCTCTATGGTACCTGGCAGATCCCCATGCCTAGAATTCTCTTCCTTCTCATTGTCTTCCCACCTCCTGGATTCCTTGACTTCCTTCAGGTCCCAGATACAATCCCACCTTCTGCATGAAGCCTTTTTTCATCTTCCTTCATGCTAGGGCTTTGTGTTTATCGATTATCTCCAGTTTGTCCTGTATAAAGCTGGTTTATACATAGCTGTTTGTCTGGTGTTTCCCTCTCCCCCCCATTAGACTGTGAGCTCCTTGAGGGCAAGAACGGACTTTTTTTGCTTATTGTCTTGGCACATAGTAGGTGTCTTATAAATGCTACTTGATGGACTGATTCTACCTCTTAGAATCTAGATCAGGCCAAGGCTGCATGAGCCTTTCCTGATCCTTCCAACTCCTAGTGCCTTCCCATCCAAAGCTAACTTGCATGTACTATGTCTATATTTTATAGATACTTATATATAAGGCAGCTAGGTGGCGCAGTGAATAGAGCACTGTCCCTGGAGTCAGGAGGACCTGGATTCAAATCCAGACTCAGACACTTAACACTTACTAGCTGTGTGATCTTGGGCAAGTCACTTAACTCCAATTGCCCTGCCTTCCCCCCTCCAAAAAGGCAACAAAAAAACCCCTAAACCTATATATGTAGGTCTTATTCCTCCCCACCTCCCCCCACCCCCAGCAGAATGTAAGCTCCTTCAAGGTAAGGACTATTTTACTTTTGTCTTTGTATCCCCAGCACCCAACACAATGCTTGGTACGTGGCAGGTACTTAATAAATGCTTATTGATTAGTGAAGTTAACCTTATGGATTCTCCAGGGATTAATCCATTGTTTAAATGACTGGAATGCTGGGCCTGGAGTTAGGAAAACTTGTCTTCCTGAGTTCAAATCTGGCCTCAGATACTTACTAGCTATGTGACCCTGGGCATGTCACTTAACTCTGTTTGACTCAGTTTCCTTTTCTGAAGGAATGGCAAACCACTCCAGTATCTTTGATAAGAAAACCCCAAGGGGCGGCCAGGTAGCACAGCGAGTAAGAGCACTGGCTCCAATGTTAGGATGACCTGGAGATCGAATCCGGGCTCAGACACTTAGCACCCACCCAGAAACACCTGGCCGTGTAACCTTGAGCAAGTTACTTAACCCCAATTGCTTAGGGGTGGCCAGGTGGCTCAGCGAGTAAGATCACCGGCTCCAGTGTTGGGATGACCTGGATCAAATCTGGGCTCAGATACTCAGCACCACACCCAAAAATAACTGGCTGTGTAACCTTGAGCAAGTTACTTAACCCCGATTGCTAAAAAAAAAACAACAACAACAAATTGGGGCGGCTAGGTGGCGCAGTGATTAGAGTGCTGGCCTTGGAGTCAGGAGGACCTGAGTTTGAATGCGGACTCAGATACTTAACACACACAAACACAAAACCTAGCCATGTGACCTTGGGCAAGTTACTTAAACCCAATTGCCCTTCAAAAAGCAAATAAAAAGAAAACAGAGTAGAATGTAGCTGAAAACAACTGAATAAATAAATGACCAAACAAGATTGTTTTGGATGAAGAGTCTATCTTGTTTTTCAGTAGTGTAGAATATAAGGTCTTTGAGGATAGGGACTGTTTCATTTTTTGCCTTGTATCCTCAGTTCCTGACACATAATATGAACTTTATAAATGTTTGGAGCATGAATAAAGTGGGATCGAAAGATGGTAAATTTAAATCAAGTCTAAGCTCCACATTTTCAGTATCATGAATGGAACAAAACATTTAATATGGATTCTTTTCTAGCTATTCAATTGATTTTGAAGAGAGGGAAAGGGGGAAACCAAGGAAGAGAAGGCTATCTAAATAAAATATTCATTACAGTTCATTAGGCTCTCTCTTTTTTTTTTTCCAGCTTGAATGGTATCTATCTCCAGCCCCTAGTGGAAAGAAACAAGCATGATCTTATGAACACGAAATAAGAAAAACTCACATTTATATACACTTTGCAATGAACAAAGTGCTTTTTTTTGCACTACGTGACTAACTCAGTACAGAGTTAAGATTCATAGCTGAAGATATGTGAATAACACAGGAGATGAGGCTTGTTAACGCAGCTCCCCAACTCTCCATTCTATACCAGCCAGCAAAGGGGTTCCTGCAAAGCCTTTCCAGAAGCAACAAGGAGCATGATTATATCCCTAACTGCCTCTGCTGAGGAGGGGGAGGGAAGGTGGACATGGACCTTGCATCCCCCAGAGAGCTATTTAACCACAGCTCTGCTCTCAAATCCCATGAAAATGAACCTAGGTGGCTGGGATGCCTTGGGATGCAGGGCTGTCTCAACTTTGCTAGTTTGTATTTACTCTTGATATTAGCTCTCCTAAACTTCTGCAGTTTTGCATTAGCAACATCGTCTCTCTCTTGGAGTTTTGGTTTTCTCGGCTCAATCATTTGCCCCTTCCTTCATTTTGTATTTTAGGGAAATGTGGGAATAGTTCCCAAGCTCCCTTTTCTGTTCTTTTAACATAAGGAAAAAGTTTAACGTGCTTTCTTAAGTCAACATAGTTACAGCCCTATAAAAATTCTGGAAAGCTAGCTGCATTCATGGAAGGAGGGCCCCCTCCTGTTTATGAGGCCTCTACATAAATAATAAAGGCCAGATACTCCTCAGTTGAACAGAGTGATGGGAAAGAAATGTGGCCCGGGACAGTTTTGTTCAAGAAGAGCCACTTAGGAGTCAAGTCCAACTCCATATTTTTCTACCATAAATCGCAATCAAAATATTGCCTCACAGGTCTTACATACCCCCTCCTAGCATCCTTCTTCAGACCTAAGAAATAATGAAGTCTAAAGGCTTTAGGTGAGTAAATATGATAGGCATGGAATTGTCCAACTGTTTTTGAAATCAGAGTTAGGGTGGCATGGGGAGAGGCTGGGGAGGGCATCTACTCCTAACTGTACCCATGTTCACATAGCTAGTATTTAGCAAAAGTAGGAACTGAAACTAGGTCTCCCCTTCCTGACTCAAAGGGTAAACTGAAGAAGCAACTGGTCAGGAATGTGGCAGAAAGGATTCTAATTTAATGCCTTCTATATTCCAACCAGCATGCGGCGTGTTGGGTACAATTGTTACTCTCAGAGAATTTGCCGTTTGTTGGGTTTGGATTAGATCTGATGACCTGAAAGGTCTCTTCCAATTCTGAAATTCAGATTATTTAAATGTCTTGAAAAGAAACTTCCTGCCATGATGTCCTCTTCTTGAAGAAGTAGGGTACCAAAACACCTTCAGAAGATATTCCCAGGTGACATCTCCACAAAGATTGCTTCCCTGGATAATGACTGTAAGACCACTGTTCTAGCAGAGGGGGAGTGGGGGTGGGGGGAGAGAAGTGGGAGCATCTCATTCCTAAATCCTTGGGCTTACCTATAAGGTGAGGGCTGGGTTGGACCCCTTATTTATTTTAATTTTCTAATATTTTTTAACAATTCTGACACCAAATAAAAGGTGCATATACATCACAGAAGAGGTTGTACATTAATCTATTAATCTATTATGAAAAGTTTTCTATTTCTATTTTTCTATTTTAAATTTCTATTTTTTCTATTTTTAAGTATTAGAAATAAATTCAACATGGAACTTGCAATGTTTCCTGATTGGGATTCCTTCTGACATTCATTCTGTTCTCTTTTTATTTAGGGAAGGGGGGAAAAGAGAGAAAACATATACTCTCCTCTAATTTATACATCTCCCTGCTCCCAATTATAAAAAAGAAAACCCTTGTAGTAAATACACATAGCCTAGCATAATAAATTGTGGACTCCTTTTTCACAAGGGTTGCTGATGATTGGAGCAGGGTCAGTGATATGGGGAGAACTGCTATTACCACGGCTTGTAGGGTGTATCCACCATGATCTAAGGGAAGGTGGTGGGGTGATTTGCCCCATCTGGCATATATCACCTACTGTCACTCCCTTAAAGCATCTTATCCTGAGAAGTTTGGGGGAAGACATAATGTTACCAATTTCCCTTCTACCAACCTCAATGAAAAGCTTCCACTATACAACCCATGCATTTAAAAACAAGAAAAAAGGAGTGGCCAGATAGCACAGCGAGTAAGAGCACCGGCTCCAGTGTTGAGAAGACCTGGAGATCGAATCCCGGGCTCAGACACTTAGCACCCACCCAGAAACACCTGGCCGTGTAACCTTGAGCAAGTTACTTAACCCCAATTGCTTTAAAAAAAAAAAAAAAAAACAAGAAAAAAATGGTTCTCCATAAATGTGCAAGTCACATATGAGCTAAAATCCAAGAGACTTACACTGTTTGCTTGTTTGTTTTTCCAGAAACAAAGCCAATCTCCAGATCTCCTACTATGATGTGAACTGGAGTCTATGGGTTAAAGGAGAAGGATATTAAAAGGTTAAAGAAATTATTTCATCTTAGTGAATACCCCTGCTAGATTTTTTTTAAAAGTCTGTTTAGCTCCAAAAGAAATTTACCTCTAAACCTCTATTTCTCATGACTACAAGGGTTGCAAGTGGAGTCATTGGCCACCAAGTTTAAAGACTGAAAGGCACTTCAGAAATCAAATTTCAGCCAAGGAGATTGGTTTTGAGAAACAAGGAGCAAGACGAAATCTTTCTGCTGGAAGATCTGTGTGTCAAAGTTTATCATCATTATATTATTGCAAGAAGAAAAAAAAACAAATTAAGACAGTTAACAGCTGAAATCTTGGGAAACAATTGTGTTTAATGCTGTAAATCTGGTTGTAGTCCCTGCAGGCTTACCTTTCTCACACGTTAGGCCTGGTTTGGGAGAGCAAGTATCACTGTTTATCATGGAATGGAACTGGGATAAGTGGATTATTGTGCCCCTGGGTGCCCTGCCCATTGAAGAGAGTTCTGCTATTGCCATGAGTCACTGAGAGAGAGGAGACGTGGGATTCAAAGAGTTTGTGAACCAGACAGGACGTCCTTCCAAATAGAAAGACCTTAAAATCTCCTCCCACGTACCCAGCTGGAGCTACCTCCCACCCCAACCCACCCGACACCGTGCATTAAATTAATGGCAGTTTTAAGATTACACATGTTCTAGCTTTTAATATCAGGGGTCATTCTGACTCTCCCGCTGGTTATTCTTTCAAATTGGCTTTTGGGAGGAAAGACCCATTAAGGCTTTAGTGATGTTCCAAGAACTCTTCTTCCAGAAGGGGAAAAAAAACCTGGCTCCTTTTTTTCTTGGCTGGTGACCCAAATTTTAATTGAATTTTGATGAGATGATGGATGCTGTACCTTATTCCAAGTCTATATGCTAAATTAACAAGGCTGTCTGCTTATTTTCCTCTTTTGAAGCCACCCCAAGATGAGTTTCTGCTAATTCTCTTACACAAGACATGAGGCAAGTGAGGTAAGTGTCTCAAATTCTTGCTGGATGCTTGGAAATCAACATTGTTCTCCAGGCTGGGGCCAGTCTGACCAAGAAGCATCTGGTTTCATAAAGAATCCCGAGCTGAATGATTTTCAGTCAGCCTAGGAGGATAAATCTCAATGCTCTTCAGGCATTCATTAAAGTTATTTTGAGCTTACTAACCATATTTTAAAAAACATGTTTTTGCTTGTCACTACAGGAAGGACACTTCTCTAATATCTGTTGTATGTAGTTCATAATTATCTACAGTATAACAGTGATGAATGGAGCAAGAGCAAAATGAATGAATGATTTCAGCAAATCCTGGGACACAATTATTGGACCCTACCTTCAAATCAACAAGGATTTATTTATTACATGTGCAGTGTGTGCAACATACTGTGCTAGGCACTGAGGATGAAAAATCAAAAAAGGAAGGAAGGAAGGAAAGGAAGGAAGGAAAGGAAGGAAGGAAGGAAGGGAAGGAGGAAGGAAAGGAAGGAAGGAAGGAAGGAAGGAAGGAAGGAAGGAAGGAAGTCCCAGTCTTCAAAGAACTTGATCCTTCTCTATGATTTGAAGGATCCTTTGTTCTAGGGGCACACTGAATGCAACTGGATAAATGACCCATTATCTAGAGGACAGTCTATGAAGCATGGGTTCCAAAAAGGAATCCAAACTGTGGCCTATATCTGTCAGTTAGCTGAGTTTTATTACATATACTCCTAAATTCCTAGATTCAGGGATCATTGCTGTCAATCTGTATTTGTAAGAACTCAAAATCCCATTGAAATAGGGACCCAGGCAACTCTTTATGACCACAAGTTACATTAAAAAATTGACTTTCCTCACTGGGAGCTCCCTACACTTTTTTTTTTAAGCAATCAGGGTTAAGTAACTTGCTCAAGGTTACACGGCCAGTTATTTCTGGGTGTGGTGCTAAGTATCTGCGCCCGGATTTGATCCCCAGGTCATCCTGACACTGGAGCCAGTGCTCTTACTCGCTGAGCCACCTGGCCGCCCCGCTCCCTACACTCTTGAAATCACAGATCTTGATTCTCTGCCCTCCCCCTTTAAAAAAAATGGCACATATTTCTAACAGTAGCAAATTCCCAGTTGATGTATGATCAAAATATCAGAGGGGATGAAAATGGGTTGCATTTCATCTTCCCTGAAACAGCCAAATATGGGGCTTGTTTCCAACAGACTTTATCTAGCCTTCATCCAATATAATCTAACACTAATGGCAGTAGACAGATTACTGGGCCAGAAATTATAAAGACCTGAGTTTAATTGTCTCAAACGCTTCCTAGCTACCATGTTTCCCCGATAATAAGACACTGTCTTATTATTTTTTTTGGACAGAAAAACACCAGAGGGCTTATTTTCAGGGGAGGGCTTATGTTGTCCTGCCTCAGCTCTCCTCCGCAGCACTGCTCTCAATGGCGCCAGCAAGCAAATCACTGGGGAAGAACAGGATAACGCACTCACTGCTGCAGCTCTGATTGGATGCAGCTCGGAGCGCGGAGTGCGTTTCACCCAGGGGGGGTGGGGACCATGCATACAGAGGGTACCGTAATGTAGCGTGTAGCACAGGGGATCACCTTCACTACAGTAGCAATCTCAATAGGGCTTATTTTCGGGGGAGGGCTTATTTTAGAGGAATCTTACACAGTAAGGGGAGGGCTTATTTTCGGGATAGGTCTTATTATTGGGGAAACACGGTATATGACTCTGGACAAGTCACTTAACCTGTTTGCCTCAGTTTTCTCAACTATAAAATGATAATAACAACAGCACCTATGTTGCAGGGTTATTGCAAGGATTAAATAAGTAATATTTGTAAAGCCATTCGCACACTTCTGTAAATGCTCTTTTTCTTCCCTGGCCACCCATGGCACCATCTACTCAAGTGCTATTGGGGAAAATCCTCCTCTCTTTCAGGACAACCACACCCTGCTTCCTAGATTACCTCCTGACTGAATATCATAGCAGGCACCTCTGAGAAGACAATCTAGGCATTCAGCGGCAATGAATGAATCAGAGCCATACATCCCTTTCAATCAAGGGTAGAACGGGGTGAGTCTCTGTATAGGATGAGCAAGAATGAATGGAATGGGATCTGCTTTGCAGATCTACCTTCTCCCCTTCTAGGGAGAAATGTCTTTCCAGTGACCCAGGTTCACAGCCTCGGTGCCATCCTCAACCCCTTATTCTTTTGCTCATGCTGCACATCTAAGCAGTTACCATATTTTGTTTCCTTCTACTTGGCCTCTGTCTCAAGAGTCTCTCTTCTCCATTCTATCACACACAGCTACCTCTGGGATTTTCCTAAAGCATGGGTCTGACCATAGCACCCCTCTATTCCATAAGTTCCAGTGATCCTTGTTTCCTCTGGGATTAAATATAAACTCCTTTGTTTGACATTTAAAGCCATTGACAGTCATATTATATAGACATTACTCTCCCCTCCTGCACTCTAAGGTCCAGCCATGCATTTTATTTTCAATCAAAAACAAAGCTATAATACAAACATGAATAGGAAATTAAGGTTGTGCTGCTATCCTTAAAGAAGAATAATAAAAAGAAGAATTGATTCACTTTGAAAACTTGGATCCAAAGTAAATCAGATTGTAATGGAATTTTATTGTGTTTTAAGAAATGACAAACAGGATGATTTCAGGGGGAAAAAAATGGAAAGACTTAGGTGAACTGATACAAAGTGAAGTGAGCAGAATCAGGAGAACATTGTACACAGTAACAGCAATATTATATGAGGAAGAACTGTGAATGACCTAGCAATCATCTCAGCAATTCGATGATTCAAAATAATCCCAAAGGATTCATGATGAAAACTGTTATCTGCCTCCAGAAAAAGAACTGAAGTTGT
>NW_027186473.1:1609918-1641226 GCF_028583685.1 Petaurus breviceps papuanus
CTTCCTTCCTTCCTTCCTTCCTTCCTTCCTTCCTTCCTCCCTTTATCTTCCTTCCTTCCTCCTTCCCTCCCTCCCTTCCTCTTTTTTCCTCCTTTCTTTCTTCCCCCATCTTTTTTTTTTAGTTTTCTTGAACAAAATCACTAATATGGAAATATTTTACACAATTGCACATGTATAACCTGTATCAGATTACTTACTGTCTCAAGCAGGGGGGGGGGGGAAGGCAAGAAGGGACAGAATTTGGAACTGAAAACTTTTTTTTAAATGAACATTAAAATTGTATTTACATATAATTGGGGAAAAATAAAATATTATGAGCAACTTTAAAAATCAGAGACAATTTACTTTTTTGCATTGTGTATGGTGCCTGCAGAGAAACATGGATCCTTTTATAAAGCTGTTTTGTTCACTGACTGTTACGACCTGTTATTTGACTGTTACATTGTATACCTTTTAATAAGAATATATCTTTTAAAAACATTTAACTGTTTGTTTAAATACATCAATCAAATTCACTGAATGATGAATTACTAACAAACAATTATTATTGACAAGGCCACTCAGGACATACACATAGGGATTTTTTTTTTAAAATAAAAAAGCATATTTTGTCATAGGGCTCTCAGGAGCAGAAAGGATTTTTATTTCACTAATAAATGCAACCTAAGATGTTTTAAATTTTGCTTGTGTCATATTTATCTCATCCTTTTAAAATTATTTAAGCTACTTTTTTTTTCTGCTTTTTGGAGGGGGGAAGGTAGGGCAATTGGGGTCAAATGACTTGCCCAAGGTCACATGGCTAGTTTTGTGTGTGTGTGTGTGTGTGTGTGTGTGTGTGCGTGTGTTAAGTGTCTGAGGCCAGATTTGAACTCAGGTCCTCCTGACTCCAAGGCCGGTGCTGTATTCATTGCACCACCTAGCCACTCCAGTTACTGTTATTTTTAAATGTATTATTCAAAGTATTTTGTGTGTTTTATAATGTACATAATTTATTAATTAATAGTAAAGTTAAAATACATATAATTTATAAGTAAATAGATATACATATATTGGGAATACATGCTTTAAGATATTTTGGGGGTGAGCTATAAATTGAAAAGATTTGGAGACAGTTGCTGTGAGGCATAAAGATGCCAAGCCAATTCATGCGTTTCACAAGGAAAGCTTCCAAGCCTTCAATGGACAGCACTCCCCCTAGGGGGAGCAATTTTCAAACCTTCCCAGGGCAAATAAAAGCCTTCTGTTGACTCTGGTCAATGTCCTATCTGTAGACCCTCAGTGTTCCTGGATAGCTGATGATGTTGGGGGGCGGGGGGTGGGAAATGTTTTTTCCACTATGGGAAAGCTTCAGTGTGAAAACTGCTGGATTAAAACTGAATGATTTCTACTGTGTTTCTCCTGATCACTGAATGCCTAGGATTCCATACTACGAAGCTCAGCTCTATCTTTGTTCATCATTTATTCATAGAAAATCATTTTTTTTCTTTAACAAATTGTAAGAGAAAATATGTTTTTGGGTTTGGGTTTTTCCCCCCATGGAAGAGGAAACAGGAAATATAGAAACTGTATATCCATTGAATTAAATACCTGCTGAAAAATTGTTGTTTCCACTATTCAGAAAAGTTTATCATGGCTAATTTATGACCTAGATTTTATTTCAGTTCATTTTTTATCATTAGAATAGCATTTTCTAAGTGTATTTTTAGGAGGTAAATTAAATTATCATCTTCTTATTTAGCCATTTAGCATCTAATATTAGTAATAATACTTGGAGAAATAATTATGTTTCATTTTAAATCTTACAGTTCAGTTTTATAGCCCCAAATAAAATCATTATGCAGTCTATCCAATGCTTTCTCACCTAAATACACCTGAGCCTTACTTGGGATGTAGGACCTTAGCTTCAAAAAAGGGAAGGAAGAAATTCTCAAAAAACAAAGAATCTCTTCCAGAGCTGTAGTAGAAGATGAACAGAAGATTAGACAGGGGAGGGGCAGATAGGTGGTGCAGTGAATAGAGCACCAGCCCTGGAGTCAGGAGGACCTGAGTTCAAATCAGGCCTCAGACACTTCACACACACACACACACACACACACACACACACACACACACAACTAGCCATGTGACCTTGGGCAAGTCATTTAACCCCAACTGCCTTACCTTCCCCCCTCCAAAAAGCAAACAAACAAAATATTAGACAGAGGAGAGGTGTGGGAAGGTGAATAGGAGTCAAAGATGCCATAAAAGATGACAATGTGCTTTGAGCAAGTGTTCACCTAATAATTCTGAATGGAAAAAAATATCTTAATTTTGTTCTCAAACCCCAACTTTTTTGGGGAAACTCCTGCTTCCAGAGCTCAAAGACATCAGGAGTAGGAAGGGGGAGCTGGAATAGGAGAGAGGCGGGTAAAGCATCTGCCTTCCTAAGGCAGGGGAAGCAGAGCTTTGCCCCCAAGGACACTGAAATTTAGAAAACACAAAGATTTTAAACAATTCCAAATAGCTGTACAAATTTAAACTTTATCCAATTTATACTTTGATGGAACTCTTTTTGCTTCAGAAGCATAGATTCTAATTAGGAATCCTATTAGGAATTTGTTGTTGCTATTGAGTCATTTCAGTTCTGTCTAATGCTTGGTGACCCCATTTGGAGTTTTCTTGGAAACAATACTGGAACAGTTTGCCATTTCCTTCTCCAACTCATTTTACAGAGGAGGAAACTGAGGCAAACAGGGTGAAGTGACTTGCCCATAGTCACAAAGCTAGGGGTATCTAAGGCCAGATTTCTAACTCAGGTCTTCCTGACTCCAAGTTCAGTGCTCTATCCACTGAATCACCTAGCTGTCCCCAAGGAATTAGCTTCCTGGTTGAAGGAGGCAGTTAGCAGATGACATGTCCCCTCCCCACTACTCCATCTACCACCGACTCTACCGTTACAAACCAGGTGAGCTCCTCTCTGACCTGATCGCAGGTTGCTCCGTCCTAGCAGTGGCCTTGCAGGGTCCCATGGTCCCAGTCTTCCTATTCAGAGGCACTGTCAGCAGAGTCTCTCACCCCCCTCCCTTCTCTACCCCACCCCCCACAACTGATTAAAGGCAAAGTCTAGGATTACTTGCCTGAGTGCTATTCTGCACTGATTTCCCTGGGAACCATTTCATTTATTTTGTCAAAATTACTTGTTGGGATGCCTGCAGACATTTCTAATATAGTGAGGGATCTGGGATCCTCCCCTGTTTTCCCTGAAGTCCAGTGGGGCTCTGTACCATTGGAATTAGGATACTCCAAGACCAAAAACATTTCCACAAACCCCACATGGCTGGGGTCAATGGGTGAAGAAAGAAGGTTTGACGTTGGGATATGCTGAAGCAGGATTTCTTCAGCCTCCCCTGCCTTCTCCCCAATACCCAGAGAATAGCAATTTTCTTATAGACCTTCTAGGAGAATTATTCACATAAGCTGAGAATTGCACTTCAATGTAAATATCTTGAAGGTGAAAATGTCTATTGCAGCTCACAGAGTCAGTGTAAATATAAGCTCCAAGCTTATATTCAAGAGTCAAGGAGCTTTTGAAGTATTTTGAAATTCAATTGATGTGACATGAAGATTTTTGGACATGGACCAGTAGGAATTGGTTTTGCTTGACTATGCATATTTTTACACCGATTTCTTTTCTTTCTTTTAAATTAGTGGGAAAGGGAGAGAAGAGAAGTCAGTATTCATTGAAAAGGGGGGAAAGCAAAAGAAAAGAAGGAAAGAGTTGTTGAATTTTAGGATTTCTAGGAAGACTAAAGGATATTAGGGAGCAGATCTAGGGATTTTTTCCACTAGCTACATTACCTCAGAAGACTTGGCCAAAAAAATACTTGGATGACTCAAGAAAAGTGACTGGTTGGGAGTGGTTTCCCAGCTCTAGTGGGACCATCCATTGTGAAAGAACCAATATGAACTTCATCCCAGCAGTTTCAATAGCTGCCAGGGAGTGTTTACTCTTCAGACCTGTGTTCTTCAAAGGGATCATAAGATCATAACCCAGGGACTGGGATGAATTATGGAAACCATCAAGTCAAACTTTCTCATTGTACAGATGATAGAGTAAGGCCAAGAGCCCTGCCTAGGCTGGCACATCTCATAAATGCTCCAGATGGGATTTGAACCTAGGTTTTCCTATATTTAAGCCTAGCATGATATCCACTGTACTAAGCCTTCTCTCTATTGTCTTAGGGGGGTAGGAGGTGTGGAGAGGTATGCTGTCAGAGCACACACACCCTTTTCAGAAAGTCCCATTTACTGACTTAGAGCTATCATGTACAATCAACTCTGCCTTTCTTGCTGTCTCATCTCACCTTATTAACTATGAACTTGAAACTAATAAAAGGAAAGGGAGTGATGAACAAACAAGATTGGCTCTTCTTAGAGGCAATCAGGGTTAAGTGCCTTCCCTAGAGCCACTCAGCTACTAAGTATCTAAGGTCACATTTGAACTCAGTTCTTGCTGATTCCAGGGCCAGCGGTCGATCCTCTGTGCCACCTAACAAGATTCTTTGGTTTCATTCAAGAAGAATCAAAGCAAATTATAGACTTGAACTACTCCTCCAACCTGAGCTGGAATTTTCATTTTTTAGCAAATGAAAAAGAGAGAAGTCTGCAGAGAAAACCAGCACAGAGAAATATTTCAGAGGATGAGTAAGGATCATTTTTGTCATATCAGATAATGTCATTTCCTTAGCAATGGGCAGGAATCAATTTCTTAAGGAAGTGAAACGAGGAGAATAAAAATACATTTAAATTAATGCTTGCTTTGCTTCTGGCAAAAATAAATCTATGTTCAAAAAGTTGAATATTATAACTTGATATGGGTTCCGGAGCAGCATGTAGCTCCCACTACATACTGGGCCCTCCTCCTTTTCTAAATGGATGATTTCTTTTATACCATCCTATAGATTTCTTGACATTACAGGACTTCCCATGCAATATGTGGAATCACAATATGGTCAGCCCAAGTCCCTTTCTGTCATACATCTCCTCGATAATCTATTGCATACTTCCTTTTGCCTACATTTCACTGTGAGTAATATGCTACAGTTTATATCCAACATTCATTTCTCCACTGACCTTTGAGTGATCCTCAATCTCTATCTCTTGAAGACTTGTATTCACTGGGTAGAACCTTTGATTAGGATTTATGGACAGCATAGATAATAGTTACACAGAATGAAAAGTGAAGCATGGGTTGCAATCTATACTTGTTGGTGGGAATCAGACCATTTTTGTAGTGAGGTGTCTCTCATGCCACTTTTTACATATCAATAGCCATTGTTAGTGAATTTTAACCACCTTACACCTGTCATGGATTATTGTCCCTTGGATCACCTACCCTTTTGATTCCTCAGAGATTGTGAAGTTCCATGATTTATAGATATCTAGCATAAAAAAGGATGAGTTGAGAAACATGGGCTTTGTGTTTGGGAGTACCATGGAATCTATAAAAAGCTCTGTATAATTGTCCTCATTTGATACAGCCTGCTCTCTTCCTTTTATTCAAGGCTAATCCCATTCCATTGTCTGGCTACAGTGCCTATCCAAGACAGATATCCTGATGGCTCCCCCAGTCATGTGTCATTCCATGGGCATTTTCCACCTACTGGGTTTTTTCTAGTCTGTATTTTTAGCTGATATCTTTTGAGTTGTCATGAATTTCATTGAAATGGCCCTATAATATTCGGAGACTTGATGTATCCAGCAAAATATCCAGAAACAGGAGTCATGGTATCCTTTTTCTGGTTAGTCATCCTCTTCCTAACCCCTTAGGGTGAGTATTTTCCAAGAACATACCCTTGACCCTCTTTTCTTCCTTTTCTACAATGTCTTTGTTGGCAATCTGATTCATTCCCATGGCTTCAAATATTCTGCCCATGCAGATGATTCCCAAATCTCTATCTACAGGCCTGATGTCTCTGGGTTTGTATGATAGCCATTAGGTTTGACAATTAAAAGATCATTAGACACTCTGAAGAGAACACTTTCAGTTGAATGATGATGCTGGAAGCCAGATTGCAGGTTTCCAAGAAAGTGAGAGGATCTGAGTGGAGGCAGATAGTGTACACTGCTTTCTTAAGAAGTTTAGCAAAGAAAGAGAAGAAAGATATGGAATGATAGTCTGCAGTGATGGTAAGATGAAGTGAAGACTTTTTAAGGATGGGGGAGATAAGAGAATGTTTGTAGGCATCAAGAAAGGAGCCAAGAGATAGGGAGAGATTTAAGATTAAAGAGAGAGCAAAGATGATAATCTTTTCTGCTAGGGAAAAAATGTGAAGGAATGGGTTGAAAGATGCATGCAGAGAAGCTTGCCTCAGCAAAAAGGAAGTACACTTGATTAAAGACCAGGAGAAAGAGATGTGGATGCCAATCATCTGAGTAATGTGAGAAGAGAAGTGTGGAGAGAAAAGGCAAAATACAACCCCGATTCTTCCTAAGTCCAAGTCCAGAGCTCCATCCACTACGCCATGTTGTCCCTCAAGATAAATGAGAAAATAGTAAGAGAACACCTATTTCTTAATGATAGTAGCAATTTTGACATATGTAAAGTATATATAATTTGCAAATGACATGAAGCTGGGGGCAGGGATAGCTAGTGCACTAAAAAACAGAATTATGGCATAAAATATAGCAGTAGGAGAATGATGAATCAACCTAAAAATGAAATTTAATAGGGAGAAATGTAAGGTCTGAAAATTAGGTTCAAAATGTCAACTATAAAGGTACAAGATAGGCTAGACAATTCACGTGGGAAAGATTTAGGTATTTTCTCACAGGATATGAGTTTAGTTTGAGTCAACAATGTGACATAATACTAATAGGTACCATTTATATAGTGCTTTGAGATTTTGAAAGCGCTTTATATATGTTAACTTATTTCTTAGAGGACAGCTAGGTGGCGCAGTGAATAGAGCACTGACCCTGGAGTCAAGAGGACCTGAGTTCAAATCCAGCCTCAGACACTTAACACTTACTAGCTGTGTGACCTTTGGCAAGTCACTTAACCCAATTGCCCTGCCTTCCCCCCTGCAGAAAAAGAATCTAATTCTGTCTTTATCAATACTAATAGAAGTATGATACACATAACAAGGAAAGTATTGTATTCTATACCAAAAGTATTGCGCTCAGTGTTATACAATTGTATTCTGCCCTACCTCGTTCTATCATAGTGTGTTCAGCTTGGCGTGCCGTGTTTCAGGATGGACAGCTATAAATTGGACAGTGTTTAGAAGAGAGTAACCGACATGCTGAGAGAACTAGAAACCGTACCATAAATGAATCAGTTTAAGAAACTAGGGATATTTAACCTGGAGGAAAGAAAATTTAGAAAGGATGAAGCAGTTGTCTTCTACTATTTGAAGGGCATTCATTTGGAATAGGGAAGCCAACTTGTTTTTTTGGGGGTTCCAGAAGAAAGAATTATGAGCAACGAGCAGAAAATTCAGAGGAGTATATTTTGGCCAAATATAATGGAAAATTTCCTAATAATTAGAGCTTTGCAAACATAGAATGGGCTGCCTCTGGACACAGTGAGTCACGTCACTGGAGGTCTTCAAGTGAAGGCTGACTGAACACTTATAGGAAATTGTGTAGACAGAATTCACTCCAGAGATTGAACTTGATAAGTTCTGATGATTCTTTCAATTCTGAAATTGTTATTCTATTAAAATTATGGGGTTGGGGTCCTGGAAATCAATTTTGAATTATCCAAAAAGAGTGACAAAATTGTATGTCGCTTTTGAACCAGCGATTCCACTACTGGGCATATGTCCCAGTAAGGTCAAAGACAACAACAAAGGTTCAATATGGACTAAATAAATTATGGCAGGACTTTTTGCATTAGCAAAGAACTGGAAACAAAGAGGGTGCCTATTGGTTGAAGAATGGCAGAAAAAAATTGTGGCATGTGAATATAATAGAAAATTAGTGTTCAGTAAGAAACTAATATGTGGAATTCAAAGAAATATGGAAAACTTTTTATGAACTGCAACAGAATGAAGTAAGCAGAACCAGAAACCAATATGTAAAATTGCCATAATATGTAAATGAAAAGACCGTTTAAAAGAAACCAAAACTCTGAGCAATCATATTAACCAATCTTGGTCCTATAGAAGAGATAATAACACATATCTTTCTCTTCTTTGTAGAGGCAGACAATGAAAATTGAATGTCTCATATATTATCAGATATGATAACTATATGGACTCTTTTTGCTTGGCTCTTTAGCTCCATCACAAAGGAGGGTTCAATTCTGGGATGGGAGGCAACCTTGGAAAAGGCTCTCTTCAGAAATGACTACCTGAAAACACAAAGACTGATTTCTCTAAATCCTATGATGATCTCTTCCAGACTCTAGACCTACATCTCAAAATGCCTGCACCCTCAACTTGGGTATCTCACTAATATCATTTATCAACCAGGAAGAAGATTGGGTTGATTTATTTGGTTTTGGTTCAAGAATGCAACAACAGGAATAAAAGAGTCAGAATAGAGTGCACCAAGGGAAAGAAGGAATTGGAGAAAACAAAAAAAGCAAAAGTGAGAGAGGAGAGGAGAAAAGCACAAACACTGTAACCCAGTGACACTGGCCTCCTTTTTGTTCCTAGCACACAACACTCCATCTCCTGATTCAGGCATTTTCACTGGCTGGCTCCCCCCACCCCCCGCCCCCTTGCTTAAAATGCTCCTCCTCTTCTGTACTTCTTGGCTTCCTTGACTTTCTTGAAGTCTCATACTCAAGTCCCACCTTCTATAAGAGGCCTTTCCCAGTCCTCCTTAATGCTAATGCCTTCCCTCTGAGAGTACCTCCCATTTATCTTGCATTGATCTTGTTTGTCCATAATTGTTTGCTTGTTGTCTCCCCCGTTAGACTGTGAGCTCCTTGAGGGCAGGACTATTGTTTTTCTTTGCTTCCCCAGAACTTAGCCTGACACATGCCTCATAAATACTTGTTGACTTACTTACATGGGTTTATAACATGGTAGGTGGTAGCTGGTTGACTGTGAGTTCACCAATTTTAAGGACATTTTTTTCAGTCAAGATTTAGAGTTTGATAGGATTTTAGAGACCATCTATTCCCAATGCTTCATTTCACAAAGGCCCAGAGATGCCACGTATAGAGCAGCAGAATCTGAACTCAAACCCAGGTTGTCTGATTCCAGATTCAAGACTTTTTTCCCTACCCTATACTGGTGAGAAAATTTATATAGAGACACAGTTTCTTCTCATCTTATTAACTGAAAAAGGGGGAATAGGGGGGAAGCAACAAGAACTTATCAAATGCTTATTATGTTCCAGGCAGGAAAACAGAACAGTTCACCAGAAATGATGAAGAAAGTACAGCCAATTATTAGAGCACAAGCACCGGGACAGAATGGAAACAGGCCTTATTCAAGTTCTGTAGGCCACTGGATCTTCAAATATTTTTGGAAATGTTGAATTCAAAGCAGTTTACCAAACATTTACTCAGTCCCTCCTATGTTTAGAGTAGATAGATTGTTTGTCCTTCATTCTCGGAGAGGACAAATGACATAGGGAGGATGATGTCTTGACTTGTAAGCGAATTGGATTTAAGTGAAGCAGAACTGTGCAAAGTCATCAACCTCACTTTCTCCTCTAGAGAAATAGCATGGGACATGGTGGATGGATGGTTGAATTTGACACAGGAAGATCTGGGTTCATATTTCATATGCAACATTTACAAACTCTGTGACCCTGAGCAAGACATTTAATCACTGGAGTCTGAGGCAGCTATTAAGGACTTGTAATAAGTCAAAGATAGGTTGGGATCTGCCTTGGTAGATAGGAGTCCTTTATACTTTGGAGGTCCTTCAATTTTTTGTAGATTATGGACAGCATAATCTCAGGCAATGTGAGAGCTCTAAAGTTCAGATAAACCTCTCTGCCCTCATGTAGCTTATAATCTAGTGGTTTATTGAGTGATTATAGACCCTAATAGGACTAAAAGAACTTGAAGTATACAGTCTATAAATTTAATACTTATTGATTGATACTTAACAATATTGATTCCACTGTATTAGATTGAGTGGTTTATTTTAAACTGTTATTTCAATGCAGTGAGTACTACTTTGCTTGAAAGTAATAAAACAATAATGATAGTAATTTTGCTTCCACCCTCCCCACCCCCCACTCCCAACTAAGCTTTGGCCAAGGGAGGATAAATAAAGGAAACTACTAATTTACAAAACGTGCAGATGACCTAGTTTATTCATAACCATAGGAGTTTTAATTTATTAAGCAACAATTTAATATAAGCAGTGCCTAGTAATTCCAGCTCAGTGTTTGTTTTGGAGAAGAATAATGGGTTACTTAATGGGGAAGATATATTTATTATTGAAAAATTTTAATAATAAACAAAATTACGTTTGGGGGGTTTCAAAGGAAGTAATTGGTTGGAAAGTGAGCCTTCCCTGAAGTGGGGCTGCATGTGTGGCAGGGGTGATTTAGTGTTGAGCTAACTCCCTCTTGGAGAGGGGCCTGTGGAAGGCAAGCCTTAGCCAGGGCTGACCCTTGTGTTTGTATAGTGTAGGTGGCCCCAGAGTGAGGGCACACCACTCCAGGGACCTGGAAAAAGCTCATTAAGGATTGGTCTCCATGTGCCCCAGCACGGATCCAAGTTCCTGGTTACCTCAATGGGGATCTTAGAAAAGGAACATTCTCTCTGCAGAGCCTGCAAGGAGTGGGGGAGGGAGGGAGCAGAAGGAGGACGTCCAGCTGCCTGCAGCCAAGAGAAGGCCCTGGGTAGGTAACCAGAGGCCAAGAGGGAGAGGAACAAAGACTTGGGGGAGCGGTAGGCACCCGGAGGCAAAGTAGAAAGTGACTCTCCTTTCTCCTTCACTCCCCTGGTCCAGAAAATTCCCAAGTCTTTGGAGGATTAAACCTCCAAAGCTTCACTCCTATAATGTCCCCCACGGGCATCCATTTCTTGTCATTCACATAGCTGTCTTCCTAGTACATCACTATCTTAGCTCTCTCCACACCTCTTACTTGGACTTGTCACAGTCTCTGTGTCTTCTCTTCTTCTAGTTGCCAGAATGATCATCCTAAGGCACAGGTCTGAACATGTCACTCCTCTGCTCAAAAACGTTCAATGGCTCCCCATTATCTATTAGACAAAATACAAATGTATTAAAATGGCAATTTAAGGCCCTAGACAATCTGGCTCTTCCATATCTTATTTCATATTGCTCCCTTTAATTAATTTCAGGCAAACTAGATTGTTACTACTACTGACATTCTCCAAACTCAAATGGTCCATCTTCTGCATTCATCTAGAACCCCATTCCTGGAATGCATTCCCATGTCTGCCTCTTAGAAACCTTGTTTTCCTTTAAGGCTCAGATGAATTGCTATCTCCTCCATGAAACATTTCCTAATACCTCCAATAGTTAGTTAATTCATATTTCTCAATTTTCCTTGTGTTAGATTTATGTTAGTACATGAGCACTAGTAGAATATCAGCCTCTTGAGGGCAGGGATCATTTAGATTTTTGTTTTTGCATCTCAAGCAACCTAGTACAGTAACCTGCACATGGTAGAGGCTTAATGTTGTTGTTCAGTCATTTCAGTCACGTCTGACTCTTTATTACCCCATTTGGGGTTTTTTTGGCAAAGATTCTGGAATGCTTTGCCATTCCTTTCTCCAGCTTATTTTGCAGATGAGGAAACTGAGGCAAACAGAGTTAAGTGACTTATCCACGGTCACACAGCTACTAAGTATCTGAGGCTATATTTGAACTCAGGTCTTCCTGACTCCAAACTCAACCCACTGTGCCACCCATTTGCTTCAGGAGCTTAGTAGGTTTGTGGAATTGAACTGGATTTCATTGAATTGAAAGAACAACTATTTTCCAATTTTTCCTTGCACCAGTCCTGCCTAAATGACACAAAACTCTTAGATAGGAGGATCCTGGTACAGAAAACCTTGTAGGAGTTGTCTTTGTCCAAGATCTTTGTTTGAGGGAACTGAAGCCCAAAGACATGAAAGTACTTCCCAAAAGTCACAAAGGAAGTTTAGTAAGGCTAGAATTCACACTTTCCAATCAAGTGTTCTTTTCACTAGGGGCCATCTCCAGTCTCCTGATCCATATCTGACCACTGGATCCAGATGACTCTGGAGGAGAGAGTGAGACTGGTGACTTTACACAAGCCTCCCTCACTTAAATCCAACTCAGTTGCAAGTCACGATGTCATCTTCTTGATGTCATCATCCTCTTCAAGAAGAAATGACAAACCACCATCTTTTCACTAAATCACACTGAGGCAGTATCAAGTATTTTATGAATACTTATGTCACATTTCTTCAGTCACTCATCGGCAGACGCCTGCAAGCAATGGAGATTGTCAAGGAAGGAAAATGAGGAAAAAGAAGATGGTGCACAAATACCCTTCTGTACCCTGCTTTTTGACAACAATAGCAGACTCACATTTATGTTGATGCTTTGAGATTTCAAGGTACTTTCCTTACAGCAACCTTGCAAAGTAAGTTGTGACTTACTTGGGATCATATAATAGTATAATCAGGATGAAACTAGTGCTTGCCTGACACCAAATCAGCAGAAAGCCTCTCTCTCCAAGCTAAGCTTTAAGTTTATTTCCCTCCAGAGACCCTCTTTATTCAACATTTACACATTCAATGGAATAAATGCAGAGTTCCATGTACCAGGGACATGAACTATAGAAATCCACTTTTTTTTGGTAGTAACAATAGTCTGGACATAGAGAATGTGCCCTTTGATTGTGGAAGAGTCAAAGTATGTGAATGCAATCGAACTTTTTTGCCTAGAAAATATAAGCAACCTAGAAAAACATGGAAAGATGTGTAGGAATAGAGGTGTAGCAAAGAGAGTAGAAGCAAGAAAATATAAACAACTAGAAAAATGGAATAATAACAACTCTAAAATATAAGAGAATTCTGATCAAATGCAACCTTGATTCCAAATTACTGCTGTTGAAATACACATCTGGGGTGGCTAGCTGGCACAATGAATAAGAGCACTGGGCCCTGGAGTCAGGAGGACCTGAGTTCAAATCCAGCTTCAGACACTTGACACACTTACTAGCCATGTGACTTTGGGCAAGTAACTTAATCCCAATTGCCCTCCAAAAAAAAAAAGCAAAAAAAATACACTTCCTTTTTGTAGAAAAGAGATAAACTACAGTTCTATGTCCTGTGTTCTGTCAGTCATGGTCTCTACTGGAGAGTTTTACTTTAAATGGTTAAGTGTTTTGGTTTTTAAAAAAAATTGTAAGGGAGGCTACTTTGAGAAGCAGAGTTACAATATTGAGAAATTCCCATGGTGTAAAAATAAAATGCATTAATAATGTATTTTTAGGAGCAGCCAGGTAGCACAGAGAGTAAGAGCACCTGCTCCAGTGTTGAGAAGACCTGGAGATCAAATCCCGGGCTCAGACACTTAGCACCCACTCAGAAACACCTGGCCGTGTAACCTTGAGCAAGTTACTTAACCCTGATTACTTATAAAAAAAATAAAAAATAATGTATTTTTGAAATAAAAATAATATGATGTAAATATAAAAATTTAAAAATTAACCAGAATAATCTATGGGCATTATATCCCAGGGTGTGAATATGATTTAAGTTAGAAGAAAGAGATCAGGAGATGCTTCAGGTTCTACCTTATATTCTTTTATTTTTTTGGAGGGGGAGGGCAGGGCAATTGGTGTTAAGTGACTTGCCCAAGGTCACATGGTGTTAAGTGTCTGAGACCAGATTTGAACTCAGGTCCTCCTGACTCCAGGGCTGGTACACCACCTAGCCCCCCCCCCCCCCCAGCTTATATTCTTAGAACATATTCTTCTCTCCTACAGGAGCTCCTGTGGAATTGTGTGGATGTGCAGAGATTCTCAACAAGAGAGAGACAGATAGACAAAGACACACAGAGAGGCAGATAGAGAAACAGAGAAAGAGACAGAAACAGAGAGTCCAAAGCAAGAAACACAAAGACAGAGAGAAACAGAAAGAGAGACAGACTAAGGGGGAGGAGAGAGAGCTAGTGAAGAGAGATGAGAGGGGATAAGCCTGAGACAGAAAGAGCTCAGATGTGCTGCAGGCTTTCTGGCTAGAGCTTTAAGATGGGAAATTACAGGGCTCTCTGGTCTTCCCACTTATGGAGCCTTTTCCTGCTAAACTGAATTTGAAATAAAATGTGTGTTGGTCAGAGTCTTTGTGATCTCACCAAGCATTTTGTCCCCCTTGTTTTCTCAATAATCAATCAACAAAGCCTTCCACAAGCGTTGTAGATCTGTGGTTTCCTTAGGGGTGTCCCATCAGCACTGGTATCTTTGGGTCTGACCCTGTCAAGACATGTTTAGCTATCTACTCTAGAAAATAACTCCACACCTAAATGATTTCTGTTCAGGTTTGAACTTAGATGGGCCTTTAAGAAATCAAGCTGTGAGAAACTCTGAATATCATTTAGAATACGAGCCTCCTCACAAGAAATGCACCTCTTTAAGCTGTTGGTTTTCTATATGAGCTATTGGTACAAGGTATGGTCAAGGATTCATACAGACCTGTGGAAAATGCTCTAGGTATATTAAGTCTATTTGCAAGACTTAATCACCTACTTCCCAGGATGGTTGTGAGAATCAAATGAGATATTTGTAAAGCACCCAGCACAGTTCCAGAGATGAAATAGGCCTGGCAGATAGAGTATTGGTCTTAGGGTGAGAAAGACCTGAATCCAAACACTGCAACAGAAGTTTGTTAGCTGTGTGACTCTGGGCCAGTCACTTAACCTCTGTTTGTCTCAGTTTCCACATCCATAACATGGGGATAATAATAGCACCTACCTCATAGACTTGTAATGAGATCAAATGAGATTTTATATACATATATATATATACATTTATATCTGTATATATATACATATATATATATAAAAACCTTATATATCTCAAAACCTTAAAGTGCTACATAAATCTTAGATTTTATTATCACCATGATTTGGTCCTTTATTCAGAGAAGGTAAAGTAACACATCCATTAGCTTATTCTAAGGATATTTGTTTTGCCAAAGCAAATTCAGGCCAGTGCCAGAACCAAAAAGAAAAAATGAACAAATTCATGAGCTTTGCTTTAGTTTGTATTTTTCTTTCCAACTTAAGTGTATAAGAAGAGATTTGTGGTTGCAATCACAGTCACTTAATAAATTAAAATGTGTTTATGTTTTTAAACCTATTTTTGAATCTCTAGTGAACAGTTGGCATAATTTCTAGAAGGCTGGTCTTGGAGTCAGGAAGGCCTGGATTCAAATTCTGTTTCTGACACATACTAACTGTGGGAATATACAGTTCCATGGAAGAAATTCAAAACTTGAGATAGTTCCCAAAGGAGGTTATAAGCTCTTTTGAGCTTATAGTTTATTGTGGAAGTGGGTTGGGGGTGGAGATAGGGAATAGCAATGAGAATGCCAATTGGAATATCCCTTTTTCTTAGTTCTCTATGACTGAAGAAGGCAGTCCATTAGACCTTGGTGTTACCAAGACACCAAGAAGATAGGGAGTAAGATTGGAAGCCTCTATGGGACTTGCACAGAGATCAAAAATCTTTTAACATTGAAAATAATTAGAAAGATGTAAGCCATCTTTTTTTTTAGTATGTAGGGAGAGAGGAATAAGCATTTATTAATCACCTACTATTTGCCAGGCACTGTGCTAAGCACTTTACAAATATTATATCCGTTGATCTCTTTTTAGTAATTAATAAAGAATAAGATTATTATTATTATTTTTGCTTAATGAGTGAGACCTTACACTTACCACACTTCTGACTATTTATTTATATATCATAGATTTGGAGTCAAAAGGGATCTTAGAGGTCATCTCATCCAAGTCTTCATTTTACAGGAGAAGAAATTGAAACTCAGAGGAAATATGACTTACTGAAAGTCACACAGGTTGTAAATAGCAGAACTGGAATTTAAAACAGATACTCTGACTCCAAATGGAATGTTCTTTTCCCAGTACCACAGTATTTCTGTCAAATCAACTCAACAAGTATTTAAGTACCTACTGTATGCAAGACTTTCTGTTGGGCACTTGGAACTAAAAGAAAAAAAATGGAAGTTTGCCCTCAAGGAGCTTACTTTCTACTTCTACTAGCTACTTGCTATTTGCTACTTCTACTAGCTACTTTCTACTTCTACTAGCTACTTGCTATTTGCTACTTCTACTAGCTACTTTCTACTTCTACTAGCTACATTCTACTTTCTATACAAATTAGTCAGTTCAAAACATATGGAAAATAATGGGGCAGTGAACTTAGACACCCTTCAAAATATGAGGAACATGGGGCTCAAATTTTATATCTTTTATTTCCACATAGGTGTTTCCAGACTCGGCATTTCTAATTGCAGTGTAGGTATCTGCTCTCACCCTGATGGGATGCCATGTCTGTAAATTTATCTGTTGCTTTCTGATGCTATAATCTTTAGGAAAAGTCCCAGGTTTATTTGTTTCCTTTGAAAGTGCTTCTGTGAATTGATCTGAGCATTCAGAAGGGCCGGGCTGCCTAATGCTGCTACTGTCCCCACTTGAGGCTGGAAATGCTCTGATGGCCAGATAACTCAATGCTAATATTTCTTTGACAACCACGAGCCAGGCCTGGCTCCTCCAGGTCTGATTTGCCAACTCTTCTTTAAATTCTCCATTTCTAAGTGTTACTTGGGCAAATCAATATTTCCAGAATGTGGTTCTGCTGAGAGGAAGTGGGAGGGGGAAAAGGAGGGAAGGGATACTTTTATTCTATTAGTTTCCCATCTTAAGTTTATTTAAAGGGAAAACAATACAGTATAATCCTAGAAAATGGTCCCAGCTGTTTGATTTCCCCACTACTGTCTCTTCTCATGCTCATCTAGTCCCTTTTCCAGATGGTTGGCTCCATAGAGTGATGTGATCTGAAAGATAGGGAGGGAGTTGGTTCTGGGCCTGTGAATTGGTGTTTGGGGATCATGCTGCCCCAAAGTTAGATACAGCCCATCAGAGGGAGGCAGTATGGTCTAATGGACACCTTATTTGGAATCAGAAGTCATAAGTTAAATTCCAACGCTAACACTTGTTATGTTTGTGACCCTGTAAAAGTTATGTCTCCCCCATATGTTTGATTTGGAGTTAGGGGATCTAGGTTCAAGCCATGCCCCTGACACAAGCCATGCCCCTGACACTTACTAGCAGTATGCACTTGGGTGAGTCATTTATCCTCCCTATAAAAGGAGGAGGGTGTGCCTGAGGACCCCTATGTTCCCTTTAAGCTCCAAATCTCTGATACTATGAACAGAAGCTAGAATCATGCTCTTGTTGTCAGGAGACTGAATTTCCAGAACTAGCCTGAGTTTCAGGGTATGTGTTTTGGTCCCAGTTGCCTATTTATTATAGTGCTGATTTGAATAACTTAAATGAGATGGAAGGAAATATACCCCGCTGAGGACTGATTAGTTGTTCCTCTCCCAGGAGAATGGCTAAGCGTGGAGAGAGAAGGCAAACTGGGCAGAGCATGAGCTTGTAGTGGCAACTGTGTGGTATAATCCAGAGAGTCTCTGGACTTGAAGTGAGAAGACCTGAATTCAAGTCCTACCTCAGATATTTACTAGCTGTGTGACCCTGGGCAAGTCACAACTTCCCTAAATCATAGTTTCTTCATCTGTTAAATGTTGATGATAATAATACCTATCTCAAAAGATTGTTGTAAGGATAGAACAAAATAATATATGTAAAGTGCTTTGCAAAACTTAATTATATAATTAAATTACTGTAGAATAATAAAATATATAATTACAAGCTCTGTTATTAACTTTTCCCAAATGAAACTAAGCCTCTATCCTTCCCTCTAAGTGTGGTGAGTTCAGAGTCCTGGCTGAAGGAATCTCTTACCTTCAGTCACGCTGGGTTAAGTAGGATCAGAGTCAAGAGGGAATCTGCTGAAGCTTTACTGTGGGCAGCACAGGGAATTCTCTTTTCCCACTCTCCAATCACACCACCAAGGCCTCAGAGCAGTCACACCATCCGTGTTCCCCCAGAGCTCACAGTCCTTAGGGTGGGGTCATTAGTCCATGCCTACTACCTGCATAGATATATAGAACATCTCTCATTTAAAAAGAGATATGGGGTGGCTAGGTGTCGCAGTGAGTAAGAGTGCAGGCCTGGAGTCGGGAGGACCCAGGATCGGTTCCAGCCTCAGATACTTAACACCCACACAAAATAACTGGCCATGTAACCTTGGGTAAGTTACTTAACCCCAATTGCTTTATTTAAAAAAAAGGAGAGATATGAATTTATGAATTTAAATAAATAAAATTAGAAAATAAAAAAATTAAATAAATAAAAATATGAATTTAAATTACTATATGAATTATGAATAATGTATGAAAAATTTTAAAATTTCTGATATATGGATTTTAAAACCTATGTGAATAAATTATTCATATTTTATATGTTTATTTTTTAATCCCAACCTATGGTTTCCTCAATGTAGGAAGCTCCCCAGAGATGACACTGAATGAAGAATGAAGATAAACAAATGTCCCACAATGTATAATCTTAAAACTTTCCCTGAAACCAAGGAAGGGATGAGTAGAACATTTCTTTAGGATTTGTACTCAGGGAATTTTTGAGGCAGATATTTATTGATTATTGTATCATAAAGGACATTCTTTGTTTTCATTATACTAAAGAAATTGAAACAACTAAAAATCAACAGTTAAAATTTACTTAAAATGCAAACTTGAATAATGCCTGGACACATCAGGAAGGAATACATCTGTGGAATTGAGAGGTTAAGTAATTTGTCTAGGGTCACACAGCTGGTATTTGTCAGTTAGCACTTAAACTAAGTTCTTTCTAAACCAGAGGTTAGCTCTATCCATTACCCTACATTGTTGTTATTGTTGTTTGTCCTTGGTTCTCAAAGAGGATCATGATATCAGGGAGGTGATAATGCCATGACAAGCAAGTGAGTTGGAATTTAGTGAAGGAGGGCTGTGCAAAGTCACCAGTCTCACTCTCTCCTCTGAAGCAGTCTGGGTCCAATGGCAAGATATAGATGGCCCTGTGTACAATGGGAGACCATAGCCTTTTTAAGTTAAGATCTTTAACAGGTCTCAGTTTGACTGAGGCAATGCCCTTTAAGTGATTAAGGCTAGGTAAAAAATAAGGCAGAGAATGGCCTCTTTACCTAGTCAAAATAATAATAAAAATAAATAAATAAACAGGGGAGGGGAGGGCCCTCAGGATTTCTGGCCAAAACAGAAACAATTGCTATTTACATTCACTTGGAGCCAATCAGGGTCCAATGACCAAGTGGGGCTTGGCCTGGGACCTGTTGTTGGCCAATCGACGAGAGCCTGAGTGATTTGGGTTTAAGAGTGGTCCTTAAGAAAAAAGGTTTCAGCAATCAAAATCTACATTCTTTTGGACAGAGCACCCAAAGGTAAGGGTATGATACCCTATGTGGACAGAGGGAAAGGAAAGAAGGGAAAGAAATGAGCTGAATAATTCAAGAACTCAAACTTCTTTGGATGATATTGTGTGATAGTAATGGCAATTAAAGATTCCCCTGTATTGGCTTGGTTTTCAAACTGATTGTGTTAAAACCCAGAGCTTGTTAATCCCATCTGTGGGATGGACTTTTTGATGTGAAAAGAAAGTCCTGAGCTGGGAGGAGCTGGTGACGTAGATTTGGAGAGATAAGAGAGAGGCTGAAGATCTTTTTGGAAGCAGCACCTCGTGGAGAGAGAGAGACTAAGAGAATTGCTGGTGGCCGCTTTGAATTGCCCTGGACTTTTGAGACCTGCCCCCTGAGCTGCCAAGGACTAAGGAGACATGGCTGTTTTGCTGGTACTTTGTCTGTCTGTTTTGATGTTGTTTTGCCAGGTTTGTCCACTGGTGAAAGACAGTCCTTTTGTTGAAGAAGTCCTGGAACCTGGCTGTTCGCTAAGAAGCCCTGAGACTGTCCTGCAGACAGAGAGTGAATACTGTCCACTGGTGAGGGACAGTGCTGTTGTTGCAGGGGTCTGGAGACTGTCCTGCAGACAGAATGAATACTGTCCACTGGTGAAGGACAGTGCTGTTGTTGCAGGGGTCTGGAGACTGTCCTGCAGACAGAATGAATACTGTCCACTGGTGAAGGACAGTGCTGTTGTTGCAGGGGTCTGGGAGCCTTTCTGTTGGTTCAGAAGCCCTGAAGAAGGATTTTCTTGTTGTATGTTTACAGAAATCCTGGGAGAGGGCTTTGCTAATGTGTTCAGGGGTTCTAGGACTGTTCTACAGACAGAGGATAAATTCATGAAGGGACTGGCAATGTATCTTGTGGCTTTGCTAAGCCTTGTCTCCCCAGGAACTAAGATTGCTGAGAACTTGCCTCATGTCAAGATGAAGAAAAGACCTCCATTTGGGTATTAAGTGCTGTGTTTAAACTTGATGTAACTCTGGGGTAGATTCAATTGTGATCCAGGGGTGGGGAACTTTTGACCTTATTGTGCTCTGTGATTGACAAATGAAGGTACTTTACTTATGTTTGGAAACTAATCTCCATTTGAGAAGAGGGGTTTTGTGGTGGACCAAATGAAGGTATAGCCTAGGGGTGGAGAAGTATTTAGAACAGGGACTTTGTAATTGATTGAATGATTGGAAGGTCCTGGGGTGGGGTAGTACTTGGAGATTATTTAATCACACTTAGTAAATGCTGTATTTTGAATGATGTCATGTTTTGATCTTCTCTGTTCTGGGTTTGTCACTGAATAAAATAGAGAGCACCTATGCTGGTATTTTGAACCTGGGAAGTTGCCTTTGCTTGGCATTACATTACATATTGGAAATTACTTTTTAAAAAAATTGGAGTCATTACCATGTTTCCCTGATAATAAGACACTGTCTTATTATTTTTTTTTGGACAGAAAAACACCAGAGGGCTTATTTTCAGGGGAGGGCTTATTTATTTGAAGATCCAAAAGTTTTTCTTTACAGAAAACTGCAAGATTCTTGCCATGTGACTCCTCTACAATTGCTTTCTTATACTCAACAGTATAGCTCTTCCTTTTTGTACTCATGTCTGGGGGTCAAAACAGACAGAATAATAAAATTATGACCATCAGTCCTTCTTTTCACTCCATCATGCCCCCTGAGTTCTTTTTTCCTCCATCATGCCCTTTTTATCCTCCATCATGCCCCCTCACTCCCGCTTACATACCGGGTTTTTATGTTGTCCTGCCTCAGCTCTCCTCCGCAGCACTGCTCTCAATGGCACCAGCAAGCAAATCACTGGGGAAGAACAGGATGATGCGCTCACTGCTGCAGCTCTGATTGGATGCAGCTCGGAGCGCGGAGTGCGTTTCACCCAGGGGGGGTGGGGACGGTGCATACAGAGGGTACCGTAATGTAGCGTGTAGCGCAGGGGATCACCTT
The DNA here is from genome assembly GCF_028583685.1 of Petaurus breviceps papuanus. Lineage (NCBI taxonomy): Eukaryota > Metazoa > Chordata > Mammalia > Diprotodontia > Petauridae > Petaurus > Petaurus breviceps. The sequence goes on from NW_027186473.1 coordinate 1,631,395, forward strand.
CACTACAGTAGCAATCTCAATAGGGCTTATTTTCGGGGGAGGGCTTATTTTAGAGGAATCTTACACAGTAAGGGGAGGGCTTATTTTCGGGATAGGTCTTATTATTGGGGAAACATGGTACATACTTCAAAGATTAATATTTTTGCCTAAAGGAAGGAAGAAAGGAAGGAAGGAAGGAAGGAAGAAGAGAGAGTGGAAGGAAGTGTCCTGCCCAGAACCTTTCCAGCATCTTTCAAGGTCCAGCTGAGTCCAATAAGTATTTATGAAGCAACTACCTATGAACAAGGCACTGTCCTAGACACTGCACGTACAAAAACAAAATGGAAAAAATAAACACCTGAAAACCCAAGGCATTCTGCTTAAAAGATAAAATGAGTAAACAGATAAACAGGCCAGAGATTAAGTGACTTCCCCTGATTAATCGATCAGTTAATGAACCTTTATTAAGTATCAACTATTTTGCCAGGCACAGTGCTAAATACTAGGGATACAAAAAGAGGCAAAAGACACTACCTTCCCTCAAGGAGCTCATAATCTAAATTGTAATTCATTATTTCCTTCTACATTTTTATTAGAATACTTATTCTAATATTCTTTGGATATATATAATTGGCTGAGAAAAAAGTAGCATTTTTATAGTTTTTTTTTAAACTCTTGTTGTTGCTGTCACAGAACTAATACGTTCCTGAGATGGCATTTCTAATTCTTCCAGGTCTTTCTAAATCCAAGTTTAGCACCATGTCACTTACTTTCTATCTTATAAGTGACAGTGAGGTTATCGTCTATGCAAAGGGGACAGCCAGGGTGGAAGGCACAGAGTTTGGAGATGGGACACAAAACATGAAAAGAAAAAGCAGAATGGAAAGTGGGAGAAAGGGAAGAATAGGCAATGATCCCAGAAAGCTAGGAGGATTACACTGGAGTTATATTGGGTTTATATTGGAGTTAGGTTATGAGTGGTTTCAAATGAAAAATAGAGGACTTTGTATTTTATCTGAGTGCCAGAAGAAATCACTGAAGATTTCGCTTGTAGACCTTATACTTATATAACACACACACAAAATGAATGCTACATGTGGTGACATAGGGGTTAAAGATATCTTTCTATGTGTGATTGTTCTCTAATGAGACTATTTTTAGTAGCTTTTGAAATGAGCTGAATAATTCAAGAACTCAAACTTCTTTGGACGATATTGGAAATTACTTTTAAAAAATTTGGAGTCATTACATACTTCAAAGATTAATTTTTTCGCCTAAATTTTTAGTGGAGCACTTATTCTAACATTCTCTAGAGATGCATAATTAGTTAAGAAAAAGGTAGCATTTTATAGTGTTTTTCCTCAGCTTTCATTATTGTTATCGTTGTTATTATTGTTATTCTGCCCTAAGCAAGACTGAGAAATCAAATTTATACAAAATGAAGCTGAGACAGCTATTGAACTTCGATGAATGGGGTCATTTGTTCCTAATATCAAACTTCCTTCCCTTGTTCTAGTATGATGCTGAGGTTGAAGCATAACCTCAGGGAACTGGTGGGTGAAAGGTGGAAAACTGAGGATAATTCTAAGTTCTAACCCCAGGCTCTGTCACTGTGCCAATGATATTAGGACCCTCCCTGAGTGACCCTCAGTGACAGTTGATTGCCATTTACAGTTGATATTCTATAAACTGAAGGCTAAAAGACTGACCCAGCTTGTTGAATGAAGTTCATTTTTCTTTATTTTAAAAGTTACTAAATATAGTTTAATATATGTATATATACACACACATACATGCACATACATATATGTATGTGTGTGGACAGACAGAGAAATTTTGTCACGTTCCTTGTATGTACATCCTCTTTATGGACTAGTGAATGCAAGGCTAGCTTTGTGAATAGGGGAAAGTAGGAGCCTCCTCTATGGTGTGATATGAGAGAGGTTCCAAAGCTCACTTAAATCAGCAGCAAGAAATCCATTTTGACTATCATAGAGACTGAAATTCCTTTAGAGGAGGGTTTCTTAACCTGGGGTCTGTGAAATTATTTTTTAAACTTTATATTTTGATAACAGTATTTCAATATAATTGATTTCCTTTTTAATCCTGTTTTATTGTATGCATTTAAAACATTCTAAGGAGTTCATAAGCTTCATAAGAGTGCCAAAAGGGACCATGACACACAAAAAGGCTAAGAACTCCTACATTTGAGAATCAATCCTTTGGGTCTACCACACATGGAATGCTATTCTTCTTCACTACTACCTCTTAGAATCCCAAGGAGGTCAAGGCGAAAGAAAGGTCCTAGACATAACAAAATATTCATAATAATACTCCTTTGGGTGACCCAAAAGCCCAGAAACCATGGGTAACTGGGGGATGGCAGAACAAAATTGTGGCACATGAATGTGGAATATCATTATATAAATAACAGGAATTCAAAGCAACTTGGAAAAACTAGTACAAATCAGTTCATTTCTCACTCCCCCTTGCCCCCATGTCCAATAAGTTACCAACTCTTGTGAATTCTACCTCTAGAGGGTCTCTTACATGCAGCCCCTTCTTTGCTACCACCTTAGTTCAGGCCCAATAGTTTTCTAAGTGATTTCTCTGCTTTGAATTTCTCCCCTCTCAATCTAACCTCCATACATAGCTGCCACAATGATATTCCTTTAGACGAGGTCTAACCATGTTGCTACCATTTGCAGTAAACATTAGGGGCTCTCTACAATATCTGGGATACGGTGCAGATTTTTCTGTTTGGCACTGAGCCCTTCATGACCTTTCAAAGCTTCTTCCGTATCATTCCCCTTCGGGCACTGTACAATCCAGCCAAACTGGTCTCATGGCTTTTGTTACTTGTGAACAATGTCCCATCTACCTTGCTTTGCACAGGCTATCCCCGATGCCTGGAAAGTATGCCTTCCCCATTCTCACCTCCAAATTCCTAGTTTCTGTCAAAAACCCAGCTTAAGTGTTCTCTCCTCCACGAGGCGTTTCCTTATCCCTCCATTTGCTCATGCATTCCCACAAAAATGATCTTGCATTTATTTACTTTTGCAAACTACACTGATAAGTATACATGTCTCCCCAGCCAAATGTAAATTCCTCGAGGGTAGGAAATTCTGCCTTTGTATTCTCAGTGCCTAGCTAGGTGGCATATACTAAGTATTTGATAAATGCTTATTTTCTGACTGAAGTAAGAAAAACAAAATACACGACTGCAATAATATAAACATACATATGAAAGGGAGAGATTGCCTATCTGTGTGATTCTAATGATTATTCTTGAGCCTCTTCTCTTGAGAAGAAATTAGAAAATGCATCTCCCTCCTTTATTTGGAGAGGTGAGGGACCACAGTTACAGAATGTTGCATACATTGTCAAATATTTAGTTGCCAAATTGGTTAGTTTTGCTTAATTGTTTTTCTTTGTTAGGAGAGAAGGTTCACAGTGTAGGGGAAGGAAATCCAGAAATGGTTCTGATTTTTTAAAAAGCTTTAATAAACCTTTCATATTAAATTTAAAAAGAGTGATTTGGGGGTTTTAAAATACTATGGAAGCAGTTGGCCTTGGGGCACTCTAATGGCTAAAACACAGACAGCCTCTGATCAAAATGGGGCCAGTCAACCAAATCAAGTGATTTTTTTCCTCTCCCTAACCTTTTGAAATGGTCTGTTAAGACAGCTGAATCATCCCTACTCTCCCCTGCTTCCTGACTACCTCCCCCCACCTCAGCTGATAAGCATGAGTGACTGGTCTTTTGGAATTTGCTAAACTTTATTTTTATTTTAGAGGTTTTGTTCTTGAACTTTTTTGTTTTCTGGGAGCCTCTAGAGAGAGGCTTATTTGTCCTTCAATTTAATTCAGTTGAACAAACATTTATTAAATGCCTTCTGTATGCCAAAGCACTATCCTAGACAATGGGAATACAATGACAGATGAAATGGTCCCTGTCCTCTAGGGGCCTTCCTTCTACTGGGAGATGTATCATGTACACAGATAACGAAATACAAATTATTTGGAAAATGACATTAGTCATTTAAAGAAGTAGAGGGTACTCACAGTTGTTAGTACTGTTAGTACTGATTCTTAAAGGGAATTCAGGAAGAGCCTAGTATCAGAGGAAGCTAGGCATTCTAAGACATGGAGGGAGGTAATTTTAACATGGGGACTCAGCCTAGACAAAGTCGTGGAAGCAGGAGATGTTATGTCCTAACATAATGGAAATCCAGCATTGGAGCCGGAACTCCTTAGTATTCATAATTGTTTGAATCCTTTAGTAAAAATAAACTGAGACGAAATATGGTGGCACTGCATACATACGACCTTGATCTGGATTCAGATAGTATTTGTTTGCTTAAGGATATCATAAAACTCTATTTCTATTAAAAAATCTAAAATCTTCTTATGACCAACCCTTAGCCGTCATCCCTATCCTACCACCTTATATTAGGAAACACTTGGTGCTAGAAATGGATCAGGACCCAAAGCCAGAAAAGGGAGGACTTTTTGAAAACCTTCATGCTTCTGCCATCCCAACTGTCAGGACTGTGATATATGAGTATCTGTATTGACATCTATTCCCGCAGTCTTCACTTCATAAACGTAAATGCTCTCCATTTCATGTCCTATGCCCCCGGCTACTCCCTGTCTGGTTCACTTACCGGGAAAAGGCTGAGAGACATAAATATGTTACCATACAGAAAACATGCTCACCACACCCTGGTGAATTCTGCTCTGTACTTCATGTACCAGACTGCTGGTACTAACTCTTGCTTAGAATTCTTCTTCTCACGTTTCCCTTTTTATGGCCCTTTCCAATCATCTCATGCATTCTGCAGGCTTTTTGTAAGTTCTACTGTCATAACATCATAGATTTATAAGGGGAAAAGAACTTAAAGGTCATCTGTTCCAAACTGCTCATTTTACAGGTAAGAAAACTGAGGCCCAGACAAGTTAAGGAATTGGCCAAGGTCTCACCAGAAGTGGCAGGTCCAACTCCTTAATGATCTGTGACCTCTTAGTAACTTTTCTTTCCATATTTCTGCAATTCACTGGCTAGGTTTACTTTCCATATTCTTCTATATCCTCCCAGGCCTACTTTTCTGGGCCACCTATCAAAATGTCAACTAACTAATCTAATCTCAGCCTTCCTGGGCCTGATCTCAGCAAGGATCATCTTTCCTTTACCTGATCTAGTTGAATAGATCTATCTCTTCTATCTGATGTAGAAATGGCTTATGTTGCACTAGAGACTGCTTTTTAAATCTGTTGGATATGACCCAGGGGTTCATAAATTTGTACCTTTGATTATATGGTGCCCTATGCCTAGAATGCCCTCAAGTTTCACCATGATCTATTGAAATGTTACCTATCCTCCAAAGTCCAATACCACCTCTTCCAGAAGCCTTTAAAAATAACAATAATTGGGGCAGCTAGGTGGGGCAGTGAATACAGCACCGGCCCTGGAGTCAGGAGGACCTGAGTTCAAATCCAGTCTCAGACACTTGACACTAGTCATGTGACTTTTGGCAAGTCACAACCCCAATTGCCCTCCAAAAAGCAAAAAAAAAAAAAAATTAAAATAACAATAATCAACAACAATAACATAGTGCTTTACAGGTGCTATTTAACTGGATCCTCATAAGGACCCTGGGAATTAAGGGCGACCATTAGCTTATTTTAAGAGATGAAGAAACTGAGGCTAAACAAGATTTAAAAACTTGCCCAGGGTCACACAGCAAAGTAAATATATCTGGAGAATGATTTAAACACAGCACCCGATCTACTGGACCCCCTGGATGCTTCTATATTACTTCTGTCCAAAATTAACTTTCCTTCAGTAGACTACATATTGCACTTTGTATCTCTTTAATATACCCAGCATGTGCAATTTATATTTAAGGTATTTGTACATACACCTCATTTTCCTTGAGTACAAGTAATACTCAAAGAAAATAGAAATTTTATACTCATTTCCTTGAATATAAGAGTTTAAGTTCCTTGTGAGCGGGGGCTATGTGCCATTTATCTTGGTAACATGTGAGCTCCTATCAGGATACTCTGTACATAGTAGGTACTTATTAAATATTTTAATTGAATGTCTAAAAACCCAAGATGTCCACTGGCAAGAACCCAAGATGCTATTTCTCCTGGTTTCAATAATCTCCTGTTGTCTCAGTTATCAACTCTCAGGAGCCACTCTCAGCCTTCCTGCAGTTTACCATATTGATGAAGATTTGGCTTAGAGATAGTCCCCTGGCAGCAGATCATGCTGCTTTTGTGAAGTCACATGTGGTCCTGAAGTTGCCAGGAAAAAGAATGCCTTGATGAGCCAAAATGGAAATTTCAAAGGAGAAGAAAAGTGAAAGTGAGCTTGTTCACACTGTGAAGAGCTCCAGCAGATGATGGAGAGACACAATGTCCTACCACTAGATAACACAATACAAAATCATAGAATTTTAGATCTGGAAGGACTTTGGAGAGCTTGAGGTCCAAACAGCTCATTTGGCATTTAAGGACACTGCAGCCCAGGGAGATTGAGTCACTTACCCAAGGTGACACAGCTACAAAGCACGTCTCCTTATTTCCAATGAGATAAGCTTACCATCCTGTCTAGTCAGGGCATTAGTTTTGGTTTTAGTTATTAATTTCAAGTCTTAAACTAGTTCTTTGCTACAATGCTCAACAAGAAAAGCAGAGGTGACAGTGACTATAAATAAATAGCTCAGAATATTTCATAGGGGAAAGGGGGAGAGAATATATCATATAAACATATATTGGAATTCCCTGCTCAAGAATGTGTCTTTCTCATAACTGTAGTACAGAATTCTCTTGATTTTCTTATATGGAATTGAAGATGCTTCTTAACAGCAAGTTTTTCTTTAGCAACCTCAAAATTGAGGCAAAGAAGATTGGGGAAGAAGGCAGGAATGTCAAGGTCTGGTGGAAGTAAACTATGACCCTGGGGCTTCTCAGAAACACTTGAGGTAATTTCTAGTCATTCTTGACCATCCCTCCACTAAGTGTAACCTTTTATTGACCATTTCTTAGTCCCTTCTTCCTCTTATTTCTCCTTCTTTTCCCCTTTTCCCAGATGCCAACTTCATTTGACCTGCTAGCAAAACCCAGTCACTTCCTAATGCCTCTGGTGGCCCTCAATGCCTTCGGTCTGGGACACCGGGGATACCTGAGTCTGGAACTTTCTTTTTTGTTCATTAATTCCTTCCCTCTTTTCCTCTCCCTGACCCAGAAAGTTGTATTTATAGCCAAATGCTGGGGTCTGAGTGATCTGGGAGGCTCTGGAATTTCAACACAGAACAATTAATGCCATTGTCTATGAACAATACCGTTCTTCTGGAGGGTTTACTGAGGGCATTTAAAGACTTTTTCTTTTTTTTTTAATTCAGTTTGCAAAATTTAAGCACAAACTAGAAATATGAAAATGAAAATCTGGAATTTTCAACGGAAACTTCCTTGATTGCATCAAATAAGTATTATCATTATTATTTATTAAGACCAGGATCATGGTTAAAAGTGCAGGGACTAATTCTAAATAGAATTACATCATTTTCCAGATCCGAGATATTGGAGCCAAAGGAACAGATCTCACTAAGCCAGCTAGACCAGGATAAGACTGGTACTTTTACCTCTTCCAGGCATGTTCCAATTATGGTAATTAGTCCTTTTCACTTTTTTTTTTTTTTAACGGTTAACCACTGGTTTCCTTTTTAAGTGGAATGTCAATGGACTGGTAGAAACCTGATCCTGGCTGGTGACAAAACTAGGGCTGGAATTTTTTTTATATATACCCCTACTCAGATGAAGTCTTTTTGACTCCGTCCCCTGATCTCTTCCTTGTCTGTTCCTAGCACTAATCCAGGGATTCTCCTTTTTTATCTATTCTTTTCTCCATTGTTCCAGTTCCTGCCCGTTACATATCCTTGGAGCAAAGAGTGACTCCCAAAGAACTCTCCGAATATTTTCGATTCCATGTCTGGGGGAAAGAAGTTTAATTATTTTCCTTGTTACTCTTGGGTCTGTAGGTTTGGGAGATGTGGGAGGAAAGCAAGGGAGAGGGCTCTTCTATTCCACACGTGCTTGTCTTCTGAAGGGTGCTCGGGGATGGAATCAACTCTCCTTATTCATTGCCAAAAAGGCACCTGCTCCTTGGGCTACCGATGCTACAAAGTACTTCCAGTCTCCAAAGAATGAATATGTAGGATCACACAATAAAGAGGCACGTCGAGAATGTAAGAAGGCTGCAACATATAACCAACCAGTCATACAGGTCTCCAGATAAGTAGGAATAAATAACAAAATATAAACAGGAATACTGTTGCGTGTATTATTTTTTCCTTTATTACTCAATGATTAATTAGCATGGACTGGCAGAATCCTGATTGCATTCAGCCTGATTACTTCTCTTGGCTGCTTTCTTTTTGAAATGAGAAATTGACTGTATCTCAGAAAGTGTATGTAGGCATTAATGCATTGCTTATATGAGATAATTTATGTAAGGCGCTTAGCAAACCTTCCAGCACTTACCTGGCCGTTATTATTATTTCTATTATTATTGCCCAGCCACTTTCAAACATTTTCTTCTTTCTTATGTTAATCTACTTAAAAGTTGCTGTTGTTGTTTTTAAAGAAAAAAGGCAGGAATCCACTGGTAGACTTGTTTTTGTTTTTATTATCAACAATCAAGTTAATGGTACACTCTTGGAAAACTATATGCACATGTAGAAATATTTCCCTTTTAAATAGAAGCATTCATTATAACCACATATAAATAAATCTGTAGCTCCTGAACATAACTTATGACAATTATGCTCACAAACATATTCCAACAGGGAGAAAAGAAATCAGACAAACATGCAACTGATAACAAAAATATATCCCATGGTCTCTCTAAAGCAAAGGAAGGGGACCCGTGAGAACTTTATTACTCCATAAAGACACGCCAAAGAGACTACAAGGAGGGAAAACATTATACGGTCAACTAGAGTAGACGATCTCGTACTGATATTAACACTATACAATTGAGTCACAGAAACACAGTTGTAGAAAGACACAGAAAAAGTTAAAGCATCGACATTGAACTAATATCTATATTTGTGCCTTTTAAAATAAAAATAAAAATCCCAACAGAGATGTAGGTCTAAACTGCATGAACAATGTAATAATAAATATACACCCCATCTACCATAAAGGATGTGAATCCGGAGAGGGACATTCAAACAGGCTCTGCGACCTTGCGCACTGTTCCCTGCACGGTATTATTTCTCTGCAGTCAGTTGCATGGACTGCAATAGAAAAAATAAAATAAAATCAGTGCTTTAAAAGTTCAGTAAAAGCTGGTGGAGGAGAAGAAAGAGGAGAAAAGGAGGAGGATTTGCGGGAAGAGGGAGAAAAAGAAGAGAGAGACTGTAGAATAAGAAACACCCCCAGGGGAAAAATACTTTTGCAGATTTTTACAGATGAAAAGGCCATTAAAAATCGTTTGTAGGGCAATCTTCGAGCACGGGAAGCCCACGAAGATTCGGGGTTTGGTTCTGCTCGTTTGGGGTTTCTGTTTGTGACTCGAGAAGTAGTGTGACGGAGGTTACCGGAGACTCTGGGCGCCGCGCAGCCAGGCAGGGTAGCGTGGCAAACAGGCCAGGTGGCAGACAGCCTGAGACCTTTGCAGGTCTCTGCTTAGGGAGTCCTCGCTGCTGCTGATCTCTTCGGCGGGGAGGACGCAGGGACTAGCGAAGTGGGGGGATGAAGCCAGTCAGATTCTCCCCCACGAGAAGCAGGGGCCCAGCGAGGGTCAGCCCGCGTTATCCCAAGGGTCAGAATTTAGGGCTTC
>NW_027186473.1:1641236-1647774 GCF_028583685.1 Petaurus breviceps papuanus
TGGTTCCAGCTCCCGTCTCTCCCTGTAACCCGCTCCGGCCACACACATACACATCCATCCACGCCCCAACAGACACACACGGACACACAGACACAGCCCCCTGAGAGTCCCCGCAGCGCCACTCCTCTAGCTCCTCCGGCCCCGCCCCAGTCCTGCCCGGCCCCTCCCCGCAAACCCCCAGCCCCCTAGCAGGTTCGGGGCCAGGAAAGTTGTCTAGTTTTGTTTTTTTGTTGGGGAAAGCGCGAGGAGGAGGCGGGGGAGAAGGGGGCGACGCCATTTTCTCATAATTCTTATCGTGATCATTTTTGGCTCGAGGTGAAAGAGCCGCGGCAGCAGCAAACACAATAGCCCTGGGCCCGCCCACTCGCCCGCCAGACCCCTTGCTCGCCCGCTAGTTTTCGCAGCTGCCGCTGGGTCCCAGATCAGAACATGCTGCTCTTTACTAAGGCGGCTTTGGCGCCGTTGGGTCTCTGGAGGGAAGACAGGACGCTGGCGAAGGGGCCCCCGAGAGAATCTGGGATCGAAGTGATGGGGCCGGGCCCCGGGGCCCAGCCTTGTCCAGGTCCCCCAGCCGCAGCCAGGCCCCCGGCAGCCGCCGCGGCCGCCGCCGCCGCCGCAGCCGCCGCTGCAGCAGCCGCCGCCGCCGCTCCCCCCTTGCCAGGTTCACCCCCTGGGCCTCCGGGCCCCGCCGCCCCCGGGGCACCCGCGGGGCTGGGGCCTCCTCCGCCTCCACCGCCGGCCCCGCAGCTCGGGGCAGGGTTAGGATTGGGCCCCGGGCCCCCTGTGCTGTCCGGGTCGGTGCTCTTAGCATCTTTGCTCTCGTCGTCCCGGGACGCATCCGATTTCTTGCCCGATGAGCCGTTCTTGGCTGCGGCCGCCGCGGCTGCCGCTGCCCTCTCCTGCTTACGGAATTTGGCCCGGCGGTTCTGGAACCACACCTGGTAGGCAAGACAGCAAAGGAAGAAAGGCGATAGAAAGCGCAGAGGAAAATGAGAGAAAGAAAAGTGGGAGGACAGGAGCGAGAGAGAGAGAGAGAGAGAGAGAGAGAGAGAGAGAGAGAGAGAGAGAGAGAGAGAGAGAGAGAGAGAGAGAGAGAGAGAGAGAGAGAGAGAGAGAGAGAGAGAGAGAGAGAGAGAGAAAGGAGGGATGGAATGGGGTAGAATAGGGATAAGGAAGAGAAGGAATATAGAGAAAGATGGTAGAGGGAGAAGAAGAGCAGGTTAGACTGATACCATTCTTCCAACTAAATCCCGCTACTGCCAGTGTATCATACTGGAAGTCTTGTTTCCACACCCCCCCCCAACTCCCTGCCCCCCCTCCCCCCATTGTTTGTTTCCTAGTTTCCTTCCCTAACTGTTCGCTTTGCCCTTCCTTTTGTAAGGCCTGGGCGACCTGGGGTGGGTGGGTTGGGGAGGCGGATAAAGACTAAGGGAGAGCTGAAAATTCGGGAAATGTGTCCAACTTGGGTTGCCCTTACTTGAGGGAGGCTCACAGGACTTTTCCAAAAAGCTTAGTAGTCTGACCCTGGCCCCGTAGTCCTAAAGGTTAAGGACTAATCTCTGAAAGGAGAGGGAATAGGTCTGGGTTCTACATCCTCCGTTCTTCCAGACCGACAGATTTAGAGACAGTACACAGAGGCCAGGAACCCCACTGGTATCTTACCAGAAGCAAAGAGAATACGAGCAATCTTGAATCAGAAAACCCAAAGCATATATAAGAACCAAACAGGGCCTTAGCTCGGGATCACTAGCAGACTTTGTCTTTCGCCGGTTTGGAGGAGGTCGGTAATCGTTACCGGCATATCACCACTACCCGCAGCAGTGCATATAGATTACACGTTCAGACACTGAACCAGATAGTGGCACTTGTGGCTGTATAGAAATTCAAATGCATATACAAGTACGTCATAGAGCTACGGATATATCTCCTCACGTGTAACTAGCTAACTTTGTCATGGAATGGAAATATATAGTTAGCCAAAGAAGAAGAGATAGATCTTGATCTATGAGTATGTATGTGAGCATCTGTGCTCACACAATTCAATTTAATTCAACAAGCACTTGCTAAGAGCCTACAACGTGAAAGGTCTTGTGGCAGCTTTATTTCCCTCAAGCTATAAACTTAGTTCAATGACCAAAAATGGAAGCATCCTTTCTATTTCTGATGGACAATTGATGAGCCAGGCTGTGATTACCGCTAATCTTGGGGTGAGCTGGAGTCTGGCCCTAAGGCCTGGGGGGCGGGGTACGTGAGAACCCAAAACTTCCCACTCGGGGTCCACAGTTGGCACCCACATACCTGCACTCGCGCTTCCGTAAGGTCGATCTTCAGGGCGAGCTCTTCTCTAGTGTAGATGTCCGGGTAATGTGTCTCTGCAAAGACCCTTTCGAGTTCCTTGAGTTGCGCGCTGGTGAACGTGGTGCGTATCCGCCGCTGCTTTCTCTTCTCATTGAGCCCGCCGTGATCCGTAAAGAGTTTGTAAGGAACTGGAGGAGAAGAATTGAAGAGAAAAAATAAAGCGGGTGACCCGAGAAAGAGCCGCCTGGCCAGTCCGGGAAAGGGCCACCAGGCCGGTTCATCCCCAGACAGGAGATCTCAGATGAGTGGAACAGGACACAAGAAAGTGGAGAGGAGATTATCCCAGTGCTCTGGAGAAAAGAAAAGTCTGCTAGCGGTCCTGGGGAAGCGGGAGGGAGGGGTGGGCGAGAGAGAATCAGCGGATTTGGTTTTACTCGAGGCTGAGTGAAAAAATCTCCGGGCGTGCCGAGTTCCTTTCCAGGGTAAATGCCTTTGGGTGAATGCAAAGTGGCCGCCTACTGGAACCCAGTTGCCTGAGAGGCAAAGAGGCGAAGGCTGCTCAGGGGGAAAAATGAGGGGGAAAGGCAGAAAGCACTGTAGGAAGCAGCAGGCAGAATATCGGGGAGGCAGCGAGGAGGAAACTAAGCCTTAAATGTTTCTCAGAACTTTTCAGTTCCAAGAAGTTGATCGTGTTCAGAAGTTGGGAGAAAGTGCTGCAGAAATTTCCAAAAATTAAAAACAAAAACAAAAAGCAAAAACGAAACTAATAAAAATGACCAACCAAAGAAGTGCGATTCACTGTTGAGTTCTTTTTTTTAAGACACTGCCAGTAATGAGCTTTACTCTTTGTTATTTAATTATTTTCTAAGCTTTACGTCTCATCGCAAAGTAAATAAATTATGCCTATCATTTTGGCAGCTTAAGATAATTTTGTTGGCGGTTCGGGTGTGACTAGGATAGTGTAACCCTGTAAGTGAATTACCCCTCCCTGCAATCGCTTCTAACGTGATAAATTCTTTCATTTGTGTAAGCAAATTTCGTTTGGTAAATACTAAACACATTTCCATTTTCAAATGCAATCAAGGCTTCCTATATACCAGCAGAAAGGCGTCTTCCTAAGCTAAGAAAGCTGGAGGTCCTTACCTGCTGCGTATGGACTGCTCTGATGGTCCCTAAGAGAGCCGAGACTGCAGGATCCTGGAGTGAGGGACGGGCAGCCCGAGGTGGCCCCAAAAGTGGTCCTTATAGGGTTATATTGGAAGCCACTGGCTTGACTGCAGGAACTGAAGTCAGCATAAGCTGAAGCCAGGCTCGAGGTGTCCATCCCAGCCATACAGGACTCGTAGGCAGAGGAATTGAGGTAAGAATATTCCATTTTATACATTGAAAAGGTTCTGGATGGCTCAGCCAAGTGGAAAAATGAAATAAAAGATGGATATGGAGAAGGTGCCTGTAGTGGGGAGATGTGCACAGCTCAACGCCTGCTTCGAAACTGGCCTCCTTACTACCAGCAGAGCCTAGTTTTATGAAAAAGCCTCCTATGAGATGCCTTGCCTGAGGTCTCTAGAGCATATAGCCCTCATAATAAACTTGGCTCTTTCCACTTGGACAATAGCAAAGCGGTTGGTCTTATTGCTGGCGCTTTTTACATGACAATAACTCATCAGTCTATTGGGCTGGCACTGGGGGACCGAGCTGTCCAACCTCCCTATCATTGATTCCTGCATCTCTAATTAGAATTTAATACCACACCATTACGTACCGAGCCCCTGATCCTCCCTTCTAACCAGCTCCTGCCCTTTAATTCAATCACACTACTTGGAAATAATGAAAGTTGGGTGACGATTCTCCCTGATCCAATTTCCCCGAGCTTTTAAGCCTTTTTAACTGATCATATACCTTAGGCATAAATTGAGATAGTGTGTGTTTTCCCCCCTTCTTTTTTTTCCCCTCCGTTAGGGAGAAGAAACCTTGATGTCATAGAAAACCTGTTTTGTAGGAGCGTTACACGCTCAATTTAACAACAAGCCTACCCCCTGAAGTGCATGAAATGTTATAAAGGACTGGGACATTGGCAAGACTCAGGCACCCTGTAAAATAGAGTAAGTGGGCCAGTGGGGGGGTTTTATGTGAAGCAAGTGTTTCTTTAAAATACACCTGGTCAGAGAAAAAAGAGAAACATAAATTGCATTTTTTTTAAATCAAAGGCTAATCTGTTTTCCTAGGGATTGAGTTGACACTGTCGCTGCTACTTTCATTTTTTTTTTATTTAAAGAAAGATTAAAATTGAGTAAATTCCCTAAATTTAAACATATGGGTTCTAAATTGGAGAGTTTATCTGAGTTCTCTAATCTGGATTTTTATTTACCTGTCCGCCTGTGTGTGTGAAATTTTCTGGTTGTTGGGGGAGGGGGAGAGTTTGAGGGGGTAGAATTTCTGGGGGAGGGGAGAGTTTAATACACTATCGATAAACAGGAATGAAGTTTTGAAATGTGCCCCCTGTCCCTCTCTCTCTCTTTTCCTTCTCCTTTCCTTTCTTTCCTTTTATTCATTCCTTTACTTCCCTTCCATTCTTTTTCTTTTCCTTTCCTTTCCCATTCTTCTTTCAAGTGGCAACAATTGAAACAGAGTAGGGGATGGAAAAAGGCTGTCGGTGTCTTATCCAATTCAGTTTCTGGGGTTGCCAGAAGGAAACAATGTTTGGCCCTCGGAATTCGTTCCCCTTGGGGGGGGGGGGGAGTCTAAGCTAAGTTTCCTAAGTTCCACCAGACTCGGTGTATGTTTCCTATTCCTTGGGCTCTGGGACGTGCACACTCGAGGACGAGGAGAGAAGAGAGCCGTTAGTATTTGTAGACTTTGGCTGCCAATAATCTAAGCCGAAGATAATTTTCATTTTGTTAGTCACTGGAAAAATAGGGAAAAATATTTCATTAAATCCTTCCTCTCGGTGGACAAGACAGGGAACGCTCAGTTGAATCTCACTGTTGTACAAACAAACGCCGGATACTTTATATGATTTAAATCTGTAGATAATTAGTTTTATTACACTCATTACCCCCTTTATATGCTCTGTAACAAGTCAGTAATTAAAGTAACAAACTCATAAAGTCTTTACACGAGCATTTAGGCTTCCAGTGTTTGCCAAACGAAATGTTTTAATTCGATGCTAGTGCTGGGGAGTGAATGGATCAGAAAGCGGTTCGGGCTTCTTCAGCTTGACAACGTTATGTGGCCCATTCGAAGGACTCGGGACTGGCAATGGACTAAAACAATGTCAGGTCTGCCCCCTCCCTTCTTTCTTCCCTGTGCTGGTCCTTTTCAGGTTAGCTTTAGGTGATGGCCACTAAGAGACCAAGGGAAGTGAGCAAAAACAAAGAGAGCAGAAGCCGGTGGGGAGAGAAAGCTTCTTAAGCAGCCAGAGAGGAGCCCGCTGATAGTTTTATGGGGAAGTCTGATAGTTTTATTGCAGTTGCATGTTGTACGATGTGTATTTGATAAAGAACGGCCTTTGGTGGCCTGTGTACACTTTTTCTGTGCTCAGGAGAAATGAGGATAAATGTGAACAAGGTTTTACTGCAGCGGGAAACAAATTGCAGAGCTCTAAATGGTTTTTCTTTATGGTCACCAGACAAGAGGAGAAAAGAGACGCAAACATCTGTCTTCAGTCCCCTAAACCTAAAGGCCAGCAAAGACGGATGTGAATCTAAGTGTTATTACAGAGGGGATTTGTCTTTATTTATCAGCGCGCTCATGAATATGAATACGCATTTGGACCGGGGAGGTAACTATTCACCTCTGGAAACCACACATGGAATTCCCCCTACCCCCCCCCCCCAACCCCTCACCCCTTCCCACCCCGCACCCTTAACACTGGGGAGTCTCCCTATGCACAAGGCTCCAATTGTCTAATTCTTCCTCCCATCCCTCTGGAATTTCGTTTCCTCGATTAAAAAAATAATAATCATTTCCAATCACTCCAATTCCTGAATTTTCCTATGCCAGGTAAATTGGTTCGGGGCAGGCTGGGAGAGAAAAGTAGATAAGGTCGAACTTCTCAACCTGGCTAGGTAAGCATCCTTCTCTGGGGTGCAGAAGGATTCCTGACTTCAGGTTGATTTTGGTTGTGTGTGCACATATATGTGGGGGGTGGTAGTGGGGCTAGTGAGTAGAGAAAAAGATAAGAAGCAGGGAGATGAGAGAGAGAGAGAGAGAGAGAGAGAGAGAGAGAGAGAGAGAGAGA